>NC_136497.1:124382804-124420304 GCF_053919585.1 Euprymna scolopes | reverse complement strand
AGAAGGAGTCATGAAAAAGTTTAAGAAAACGCTCAACAGATATCAACACCCCCCCACGAGCCCTTAAGCATGTCAGCTTTTGGTCCAGGGTGCTTAGCAGCAAACCTGAACAAAGACCGAAAAGGAAAGTTAAGGAAAATGCGGATGAAGAGGGAAGAGAGAGAGATATATATAGATAGAGAGAGAGAGAATGAGAGGAGGAAGAAAGAAAAAAACGGCATCTTTCTCATAGACACTCCTCGGCAAACCGCCATGACTTAAAGGTGGCGAAGACATCCCATCCGAACAGCGAAAAAGAAAAAGAGGCGACCTTAAGTTGGATGGACATAAAGCTCGATGAAAGACTAAACGAAACAATGGAGAGAAGAGGGATAACCAAAGGAAACGCACCACTTGAAAATCCGTCGAAGGAGATAATGGCGACAATGTGCCCAGAGCTAAGGACACGCGTGTGAACACGGTGGAAATAGGCGAACACATATGTATAGAGAAGAGAGCTACAATAACGAAACTGCGGATAAATTGAACAAGGAAATACCACAGGATAAAAACAGTCTAAATCCCCAAAAGGAAAACGACCGAAATGAACAGAAATGTTGTGGATACAAACGGGTAAACCTCCTACCTAAAGGCAGTTAAGTGTATATATATATATATATATATATATATATATATATATATATATATATATATATATAAACAAAATTTAAGTGACTCTTTATGCACATAAAGCTTCCCAACATTCTATAATTTCAATTTGTCTTTTTCGTCCCTAATGAACCCTACGCTAGACGCCGCATTTCTACCATGCTACCTAGCATTTTCTCTACTCTTCTGATGAGAAGCATTAGGCTTCGAAATGCCTTGGCATAAAGAGTCCTTTCTATCCCCCAAATAATTGCTTGCATTCCCTTATTCAATAAATGAACGAATCTATATCCACCAATATATAGTTTTGTGACTCATTCCATACTCCTATTGTTCTCATATATATATATATATATATATATATATATATATATAAATTTGGGTTTGCTATTTTTCGATTATAAGGTAACAAGTGAAATATAACGAGGTTAATACAAGAGTGCTCAATACCGGGGTAGAGCAAGTTACACTTACAATTTTTCTTTACATAAGCAGTAATGTGTTGCTACACAGTCATGGCCATGTTTCAGTCTTCTAGTATTTAGTAAATAGAGACCTCTTCAAGCAACAACGCCAGTATTCAAAAGCGGAATTAAGATTAAGCATTCCACTTTTGAATATAAGCGTTGTTGCCTGAAAAGGTCTATTTACTAAATACTAGAAGACCGAAACATGGTCATTACTGTGTAGCAAGATATTACTGCTTATGCAAAGACAAATTGAAAGTATATATATATATATATATATATATATATATATATATATATATATATATTAGTTGAATAGCACGGAGTGTTTTTGCTTAATGAGCTTTCTTTATAATATTTCAATTTTTCGAATTATTTTTATTTCCCGGTCGAATCTGCAAGAAAGTTTCATAGTCATCTTCGTTTATCTGTTGTCTTTTGGTTGTTTTTTTTGCAGTATTTTCAACTCAGTTTATCGGTAGTCTTCAGGCAGTTTAAAGTACTTGCCAAAAAATAAACAAATAAACAAATAAATAAAAAAAATAACAGATGGACAAAGATGAGTATGGAAGTTTCTTGCGCAGATTCGACGAAAATTTGAACAATTACAGAAAAGAGCTCATTACGCAAAATCACTCCGTACTATTCAACAATACTTGTTTGAATGAAAACATGCTGCCTAAATATATATATATATATGTATATGTGTGTGTGTGTGTGTGTGTGTGTAATGTTAAAATATATTTTAATTTTTTTTTATTACAATGGCTATACAGTTATATATATATTTTTTGCCGAACTTAATAATTCCATGCATCTTAAAACCGTTTTGTTGTTTGTTTTTTTTTTGTTTTTTTTTATTCGCGTAGAAACCGTAACCAACATAAATACCATAATCCTTCGGTTATGTATCGCATCAGAAAACCCTAAGGTCACTTCCGTATCTTTAGATCCATTAGAGCAATAGTTTCTGTCATGTCCATAAATATGTTTTTGGATTGTTTTACTTGATTTTTTTCTCCGGAAATATTCCGATGTTTAACAGATGAGTTGGATGAATGAGGGCTACTGGTATTTATGTATTTCTGTTTTATTTTCTTTCTCTTTTGGGGGGGGGTGTAAAACAAGTGTCAGCTTTCATTGAATGGTTTTGAAATCTAAGAAATTCGTGTACTTGTGCATTAATGTCACGAAATAACTTTGCGTTTTTATTTTGATGAGCGCAGAAGGGGCACAAGGATACTATTAATTTTATTGTAATTCAATAAATGTTTAGATAAGATTTCAAACGTTTTCTGTAACGAAATAACTTATTTTTTTGTTATAAGAATTGTCTAAAAAATGTTTCTTAAAACAAAACATGGCACACATTATATTCGTATCTGTTCATAATCATTTGGAAATTTGGAAAAGTCATACACATTGACAGCTTTCATTCGTTTCAGAATTTTAGTGTAAAACAAAATCTTTTTTTAAATTATATTTTGTTTTATCAGAATTTTCTAGATTTTATTTTAATAAAGGTTCACATGATGGTGTATTTTATGTTATTGCATTGTTGTTAGCTATTGTTTACATTTTCAATTCTTCGTTCTCAAATTGAATTGTCTCCTCCTGATTTACGAAATTCTAAACGAAACTAATCAAGCTGTTCCGTGACAGTAATGTATAAGTGCCGAAATTCGGTAGAAAAAACAATGAAATCTAATACCATACATAGACCACAAGACAAAAAGCATCTTTTAAGTATGTTATTTCGTGCAGTGTATTCACGTGCGTTGTTTATGTGTTTCTGAAACCATTTTTTTTTTCAAACGAAAAAAAAATGTTGCAAATGTTGTAATGAAGTAATTAAAATGATTAGAATAAACAAAGTGTTATCAATCGACAAATGTATTGGTTAGGCTTGTAGATAAAAGGCAACAAAATAAGCAGTTGTCTAACGTGAGATTTGAACCTTGAATGACGGCATGAACTTTGGAATTAAAGGCAAACACTTTTCAAACCGACGAGCGATTTTTGTGGCCTTCTTAGCTATGATTATAAGTAATATTATTTGTTTCATGCTTTTCCTTGTTAATGTGTCGTTTTTGTTTAATATTCGAAGGAAAAAAATCGTTGTTGGTTTAAATATCCTCTATCAGCCACACGGGTCTCTGTAATAATCATCTACCGATCTATCTATCCGTCTGTCAATATATGTCTGTCCATCTGCAAGTCTATCCTATCTGTTTATCAAGTTATCAATCCATTTACTTTTCTAATTTTTCTCGTCTTTCTAATTGTTTTAAGATGTGTGTACATAAAAACAATTTCATCTACGAAATAAAGTAGTACAAGGAACACCCCCTCTAAGAGTCCGCTATCACCAATTATATCTGTACTGAGTACGCACTATCCGATTCTAATGGCAAGGAGCATCCAAAAAGAATAGGAAAAAATACAGAGATAAGTGGACAGCACACACAGCACCTGCTTCTAACTGGAAACTCATTTTTGTACTGACCTGATTCAACGATGCTAATAAAGTATAGTTAAGTATAATATTGTTTTAAAAAATTTCTATATCATTACTCTGAGTCATATTTTCGATAGATATGTTATGTAATTAGAGTGATCTCATCTAGAAGTGTAAGCCATGTTTAGTTTCAGAACAGTTTCCGATTGTTCGTTGTTCTACACAAGTCCTGGGAAGTTACTGGTTCGCAGTAGACAGAACAGTTTCCGACGGTTCGTTTTTCTGCACAACTCCTTGGAGGTGACTGGTTCGCAGTAGATAGTTGTCGAGTTGGAATCCACCGAGCAAAAGATTCTTCCCGTGTTTACACGAAGAAAACATATGCGAAATTGCTACAGAAAGGTTTAATATTTATGGAGCGATTCTGGTTTCTGATTGGTTGGTAGCAGAATGTGACTTAATTCGATTCGTCAGTTCCTAGCAGCATCGTTTATAAATAGAATCTCCCGACTGTGCGGGATCATACTCCATTACAAAAATATTGTAACATCTCCCTAGATTAAAATTTTGGAAAATTCATTAATTGCTGACAATTGCTTGATATTTAACTTAATATTTAATCTCTTTTCTGACATTATGAACTTTTTAAATAAATAGCTTTTAATTTGCTATATCGAAATGCCCGTGCTAAATATAATAGTAAAAATAATTATAATTCAATTAAATAATGGAGAGATGTAAGTTTTCTTTAAAGTAACTTATAAAAAATATTTTTAATTATTACACAATGCAATATATGAAATCTGAAAACGAAAAGAACTGCAAGCTAATTATCTCTAATAATCGTTTAATAATTGTTTTTCTAAGTACAGTTAAGTGAAAATACTTCAAAGCCTGAAAATAGAAACGAACGTATTTCAATGTACAAAAAGAAATGGCGTTTTTTTTTTTTTATTTGACTGTAACTGTAAAAGATGGCGAAATTAGCTTTGTAAAAAATATTATTTGTTGGTAATGAGAGAAAGTGAGTAATCTGAATGAAAATGAGAACCTGTTTTTAAGTAGTTAGTGAGTCGGCCCTGATTCAGTGTAAATGAATTACTACTGAAATTGTTGGGAAATCAATTAGTGAATATATTTGTTGAACACTTTTTAAAAACAAAACCAGGCTGAAGAGCTCTTGCTTCATAATGCCGCAACTACACATCTGTGACCAAAATTTGTCAATACCAAACATTGTTTACAATATCCTTTTCTCTCTTTCATATTAGCTATGCCGGCTTTTCTGCTGTCAATCCTGCCCGACCTACACTCGTTTCTATCATTCACGCTGAAGAAGATCGAAAGACGGTCGAAAACTTTGCTCCCTTAAAAATCAAAAAGAAAATCGTTTTCGTTTTTATCGAAAGATTTTGGTTTTCTACACGTAAAAAAATAGGAAATAAATATATAAAACTATATAGACATTTAAATATATTTTTCAAATTGTTTTTTTACTCATATACATACACACATATATTTTTTATGCACACACACACGTGTGTGTGTGTGTGTGTGTGTGTGTGTGTGTGTGTGTGTGTGTGTGTGTCTGTGTGTGTGTGTGTGTGTGTGTGTGTGTGTGTGTGTGTGTGTGTGTTTAACGGCAGACATCTAAATAGACGATCGTAGATTCGATCGGGGATGGAAACAGTTGCCAGCTTAAAAAAAATTAAGTATTGTGATACAGCGAAAAAGATTATCTCTGGAGATTATATATATATATATATATATATATATATATAAAGAGAGAGAGAGAGAGGGGGATTATCTTTTTCTTATATATATATATATCAGAAAAAGTATATTAAATTTACATGGTCATCACTCAAATATATATACAGTGTAGCACAAAAGTGTGTGCGCCCCTCACATTTTTTCAAATATTTAAGTATATATCTTCATTGGGCAACACTGGAAAAAAAAATGTTGACACTATGAAAAGTAATCTGTCTGCGGCATATATAATAGAGTTCATTTATTTTCCTCTCAAAATATCTCAAAATATAGCTATCTAGACCTAAATCCCTGTCAATAAACCCCTTACGAGCTGGCGGATATTTGAGACTTTGCGCACCTCCACCTTGAGTATTGGGTTCAAGTCTGGAGACATGCTTGGTCAGTCCATCGTCTTTACCCTCAGTCTCTTCAGTAAAACAGTGGCTTCTTATGTGTGTTTTGAGTCATTTTAATGCTGGAACACTGCTCTACGAAACACTTTCTGGAGAGAAAGGATCCTGCTCTGCTGCAGTATTTGACAGTACATGTTGGAGTTCATGTTTTCTTCAATGAAATATAACTCCCCACTACCTGCAGCACTCATGCAGCCCTAGACCATGACATTCCACCATCATGCTTTACTCTAGACATGCCACTTATCTTTGTACTCCTCACCTGGTCGCTGCTACATATAACCCATGAGAACCGAACAAATTAAAGTTCGTCTTGTCAGACCATAGGACATGGTTCTAGTTATCTATGGCCTTTCTTGACATGTCTTCAGCAAACTGTTTGTGGGCTTTCTTGTGTATTTCCTTCAGAAGAGGTTTCTTCCTGTGGTGAGCGCCATGACCACCAATTTGGATTCATGTAAAGCTCTGGTAAACTCCATGCCAAGAAAAGTAAAGGCGCATTTGGATAATGATTGTTACCACACAAAGCATTGAGAGTTGACATGTTGTATGTTAATATTGACAATTTTTCGTAAGAGGTGCGCTCTTTTGTTACCAGGGATTTGGCTTTTAATAGCTATATTTTTAGTTGTTTTAAGGAGGAAATAAATTAACTCATATATGCTGCAGACGGACTACTTTTCATTGTGTCAAATAAAAATCATTTTTTTCAGTTTTGTTCCATGATATACTTTAATATTTGAAAAATGTGAAGGGTTTACTCACTTTTGTTATATACTGTATGTATATATATCTATAATGTAAAGTTGAATGTATGTGTGTGTATGTCTGGTCACGAATAGGCTCCTATATTGTTGACTATTTGAAAAAAAAACTGATTACATATAATAGAAAATTTATCGAGGACAAGGAATGGGTATGTTTATCTGGCAGAACGGTTGTTCATAAATATTGTGGGGTCTGCGTTCGTGCCTGGCCCCCGAAATATGGAAATAAAAAACAATAAAAAACGTTTACAAGGAGTTTTGATATAGATGTACATAAGAATACTTTGATAAGTATGTTTCAACTTAAATAGGGATGGTATAATAAAATTTTGGGGTCTGCGTTCGTGCCTATAGTTCATGGAAATAATTCACATCCCCATAATTTTGAAATGTCTATTAAAAGGTATATAATTTACTCACCAAAGTTTTATATATCACAAATTGAAAATAAAAGATCAAATAATATATTTAAATTTAAAACAAAAAAATTAATGTTTTTTTTTTAGAAATTTACCTGTAAATCCGAAGTTTTAAACTTTTTCTTTTTAATCACATTTTTTTTTTTTAATGAAGCCTTGGTTCTTGCTCCTTTAATTGAAAAAAAAATAGGGTTTTAATTACATTTTTCGAGTAGTTATAAGCTTTGAAAAACAGGGGAGTTTGAATTGTTCAATATTTTTCACGAAAAGTTCCTGACACACCTATCGCTCACCTTACGTTTTTTTACGATTTTGACACCAGTAAATTCATCATAACTTGTTTGACGGAACGAAAATTGAAATTGTTTTTTTTTTCATAATATAGCTGAGAAGGTGATCTATAAATTGTAATAATTGTTTGAAATTTAGTTGGCAAACGAGTGGGCGGTGAAGCTTTAAAGCAGGTCTAAATGACTAAAACTGCTACTTAACGATATATTTGAACACGGAAGAAACTATTAACACTTACAGTGTTTCCTAAGGCTGGTTTTTCAAAATTATGAGAATTATTACATATCATTTCTCCTACATACGCAGTCTCACAACGACAGAAGCAAACAGTTGGTTGTTATCAGTCCCATTTTCTTCCCCTCGCATCACTAACTTCTTAATTTGTTTAATTATTTTTAAGCCTTTGGTTATTATTTCAATTCTTACATAAAAACAATTTCCTACACTAGATCTAAATACCAAACGTTCTGTTTTACTTATATCTCAACTGAATTCCCGAATAGTTTCACGGAATAACAGATTCGTATTAGGGAAGCGACATGCTTTGACAAGCTTCTGGGTCTACCCTTCACTTCTGAAATAGAACACGTACATCAAATCTGTTGCCAAAGTCGTTGGAAAAATGGTTGGATCACTCTACCGTTCCAGTAGATATCTCACTACCGATGTAATTTTCTGTACGAACCAAATATGTCCTAGGATGACTTACTGTTGCTGCATTTGGGCAGGAGCTGCTCAGAGTACCTTGATAGAGTTAAAAACCAACTTCAAAATCTAATGGGTGATGTTTTTCCCCCCTGCAACATCTTGTTGCTAGCCGGCCAGTGCTGAATCGTTTTTATTTCATTGCAATTGCTGACCTAAGCTCCAATCTAAGTCCTTCTTTGCTAAACATCCCCAAAACACTCATCTAGCTATAACCACTATCAACAATTTCCTCCACCCCTATCTATGTCTGAATCTAAACATGGATTTCATGAACTAAGCTTCATTCCTAGAAATGTCCAACCGTCGAACTATTCCGCTGGCCTTATTTTTCCGCTGACTAAAATACAGTTGTCTTCAAGTCCAATCTAAACAAGTTCTTGCTGAGCCGTCCACTTAACTAACCAAACTATACCAATTTTTCCTCTATTAATGATTACTACGCTGTTGCCCTGATGACTACCGTATTTATGATTATGACTTATACCAAGTAACATCCGGGCCTTGAGATGTGGTGTTTCCCTTCTAAAGAAAATATGAGGATTGTTTTAGTTCAGCAGTTTGCTCCGGTAATTCACAGTACACAAAATCTATTTTCAAAATTGTTGTGGTTGAAAGGTTGAACAATAATTAGTAAGGAAATACAATGAAGACACAAACAACAAGATAACGCAATAATAAGTGTATTAAAGAAAAGGTATATTTACAATATGTACAAATGACGGTGTCGAGTCAGAGAGTCTTGGTGGGAGGACATGTACGCTCTTCGGCGTCACTTCTGGTGGCATTTGAGTAAGACACACCAAGGCCAACCTAGGCTTGCCATTTATAGTGTTATGTTATTCGTATATGCAAATAAGTGGTTGCCACCACAACAAAAATAAAAGAATTAGCAAAGATCATACCCCAAAACCTAACTCCTCCTCCCATTTGTCGTTTGTTCAGTACAACAGGCTTACCCCTTCTCGACCAAGTACATCATCCATCGAGCCCATCAAACTTGAAACGTTTATAATCAGTAAATATAACCTTCAAGTCAACATGCTTTGGTAACCACCTTTTAGCACTCTCCAGTCTTGCTCCTTTGTGTTTCTTTGTTAGTGTAATTTTTTTCTTATCCTTTGCATACCTCAAACCAATCCTATTCAGCGTTCTTTGTACTGTCCGGACGTTTACATCAAATCCACGTTTCTCTAACTTTTCCTGCGATAACATTTTATCCACATGTCAAAAGCCGTGTCACAGTCCTCTGCATTCTCCTTTCAGTACTCTTGCCAATTGATCTTGTCCGTCCTCTCTTCTTTTTTCGCTCGGAGTTTGTCTTCAGCATGTACTCCAATTGATTCTTATTTCAACAATGTTCTTAAACTACATATTACGAACTTTTTTCCTATGAAATAAAAAAAAATTCACCTTACATTCCATTTGGACGGTATCTACTGATCATTAAACATTAAGAGCAAATAGTTTATATGCTTTCTCCCATGGTCAGAATAGGATCACTTTAAAAAATTATAAACCTAAGAATAAATGCAAACGCCGGAACACGGGTTAGCTAGCTAAAAAATATATGTGTAATAAACTGTAGTCAAATAAAGTCGTGAGTCTCAGCTTATACAATTGTTGCTTTTTCGGGTTTTTTTTGTCTATTTTTTGCTCAGTATTGAATTTTTATGCAACACTATAAGTGAATAAATGAGAGTTTTTGTTTTTGTTTTTTAGATTTTCATTTGTCTAAACTGAATTTTGTAACGCCTCCCTCGAGGAGGTGGTTAGGACTCTTATTTCTCTGGATTCTCGGCACGTATCGTCTAGACTCCTCGGAGGTTGTTACATAAATCTGGTATGCTGAAAGCGAATATCGAAGCGGCAGGCAGGAAGAAAGACAAACGATTGTAGTCTATCTACAGAAGCTTAATTCTCATAAAAATATGCACAAAATGTTTTTACAATTCTCATTCAGATTTTGTAAGTTCTTTTCAAAGTCTCAACTCTCTTCACAGACAGCAACAGACGGATGGATGAGGTGGGGAGGGGTCACCTCTCCAGGGAACGGCGGGTTTATACGACCTGTTCTCCCCGAATTCAACAAACAATCTGTTTAATTTTAGAGCGCATCGACCAGATGTGGGTGGGGTGGAAGTCTCCCCAGCCAATCAAATTACGCTAAGCCCCAACGATTCAAGACTAAAGATCACATAACCTCGAGGTCATCAACCATCACTTAGCTAGTACAATATATACGTCTTACATCCTAGCATTTCCTGTTGTTGAGTTTTTTCCCAAATAACAAAATATCTCAGGTCTTCCCCCCCCCCTAAAAAAGAACAAATATATCCATTTTGACAGTGAATTAAAATATATCTATATTTATTTTCTCTATCTTCAATCCTTGGGTTATCTGGCGTCACCCGGGAATACAAAGTTACCTCAGCGTAGTCCCTCAATAGAGGATTACGTTAAAATTTATATAAAAACATCTCACGCATATGTACCTCACTTATACAACAAAATATTTTTAAAAACCTTACATACTTTTGATCTGAAGTAAAGTTAATATCACAAAGCATGTCCTACCTTGTTGAGTATATTTTCAATAATGCTCTTCAAACTATGGATTTAATAAAATGCATTTATATTTTGAGAATTTTTTTTCCATTCATGTTTGTTTGTGCTTTAGTGAAAAAATATTCATTACCTTTGAACAAAATTCTTGCACTGAAATTCACTCCTGTCAGAAATCTGAAGACGTACATGAGAATTATTTCCGATGTGGCTGGAATAATTAAGATAATACATCATTCACAAGGTAATCTTCTCAATATATAAGAGCAAAACACGCCATAAGAATAAGTGCTATTGCAAAATCAACAGGGAGTAGTGATAGCACCGTTTACTGATTTGACATGATTAAAGCCCCCGTTTTCAAATATTAAAGTATGTGATGCCCTTTTCTCCGCATAGCAAACTGAGCTTCAATCTATGGTCTCCCTGCAAAATGTCACAAATATTCACGTAGCTACAAATACTGCCAACAGCTTCCACTATTCTTTATTTGTGCCAATACTTGTGAGCCGATTTCTGAAAAATGTTTATTTTTATAGAATTGTACGGTTGTAAAACTTTATAGTGCAACTTACTAATTTAATCTGAAATGTAAAAAAAAAATGTTACAAACCTTGTGCAACTTGTACAAATCGGGGTGGACTAAAATGAATGAAGAAAAAAATAAAAATAAAAATGGCCGACTTATCTCTTTATATGCCTGTAATATTACCACCTGATATGCAAATCAGATGCGGCTATATATACAGATCGACTAGTACTCAAACAACTATGGTTCATTTTATAATTTTATAAACAGTTATAATAAATTAAAATTTTTGTGAAACATGTGATATTTCATCATTCTATTTTCTAGTAAATAGACAAGAGTTTTCTTGCCAATAACATTTTTATTTATAGCAACAATTGATTAAATTCATTTACTTTTTAAAAAACAACCAAAATTAAAACTTCCGGTTTAATAATAAATACAGAAAAATATAGATTTGAATTTACATTATAAGTTTGCTTTAAAAATATATAGAGATATTTACCTTTTAATTTTTCGCTTTTTGAAATCAGGAACTATGGTTAAAATACTCATTTAGATGTTTGCTATAGCTTTTTATCTTATTGAATGATGAATTTTTTTTAATAAATTAAGCTAGACTAATTATCTCCCTTACACCCTTCAAATAAATAAAGTAAAGAAAACATGACAATTATCTCCCCTTACAACATGTAATTGCACAAGCAACATTCTAAATATAAACCGTAGCGACTTTAAATCAAAAATACGCTAACGGAAATAATTTATTGCACGGGCGTCCCCCCCTTTTAAAATTCATCATTCAATAAGATAAAAGGCTATAGCAAACATCTGAGTATTTTAACCATAGTTCCTGATTTCAAAAAGCGAAAAATTAAAAGGTAAATATCTCTATATATTTTTAAAGCAAACTTATAATGTAAATTCAAATCTATATTTTTCTCTATTTTTATCTCTAACCCATATTAATTTTCTTATAAATTCTAAATCCAGACCTTTTATTTCAATTTTTTCAGATTCATCTGCCTCACTTTTAATGCTAGGTTTATTTATGGTGTCTTTTAAATTCAATAAAAACCCTTCAAAATTTGCTGACGAGGAGACCTTGCTTATTAAAAAACTATATGTAATTATTGTACGTAACTTGATGTATACCACAATAAAAAGCATTGTTTTCTGAAACGATCGTACAGATAATTGCTTTTGTTGTTGTTCCTTCTTATGAAACGGATTTTTAATTTAATTATAATTTGATTTTTAAATTTTAAATTATCAATCACATTACTTTATATATATATATATATATATATATATATATATATATATATATATATATATGGCGATTAAGCTACACTGAATATTCAGCGTTTCATCCACTCTAGGACTCTGCAGGCTTATGCGCATAAGCCTGAAGAATCCTAGAGTGGATGAAACGCGGAATATTCAGTGTAGCTTAATCCCCATATATATTTTATAAATTAATAACTAGCTCTACCTACGTATTGAGCACTTTTGAAGTAAATACTTCAAGTTTACGCATAAATCTATACTTTCGTATATTAATTTTATGTGAGTAAATTAAGTAGTTTATATATATATATATATATATATATATATATGTGTGTGTGTGTGTGTGTGTGTGATTAGTTTTTTGGAAAATGAAATCCAGCAGAGTGCTCAATTAAAAGGAAAATCCGAAATATAAGAGCGTATTTATATTTTGTGTACAGAAAGTTGTTAAATGAGACAAGTCATTGGTACCGTCGGTTTCAAGCCCGATAATTAGGCCCGTTTTAGATATCCTTATCAAGCTCTCTTCTCGAATACTGGCTGAAGAGTGTCTGATAAGGATATCTTAAACGGGCCTAATTATCGGGCTTGAAACCGACGGTACCAATGACTTATCTCATCTAACAACTTTCTGTACACAATATATAAAGAAATGTTAATCGACATAGATTAGTGTTTAGCTTTACGCAATCATGAGTGGTGGAAGTGAAAATTACTGCCGGCTAAGTTATTCGAACTCAGTCACTAGGTTATCGACTGTGGTCCGATATTCAACAACTAGGCTATCAAGTATTGTCACAATAAAGGAATAACAATTGAGCTCTCTGTGTAGTTTTCAGGCAGTGAGAGAAATATGCAAAACTTTTGTTTAACGGTAGAAACCAAAACACTGCATTACGGTTAGGACAACGTTCTTGAAGAGGTCTAATCCAAGTTGAATGGAGCTTGTTAGTTATATTTTTACTTACAGGTATGCGTTTCATATTTACGCAACCATCAGTGTAACACGCGACAGATAAGTCGAACCTAATAACAAAGTCACTTTTGACTGCGTCGTTCCTTCGCCATTAATCATTTTCAAAGTAAAATAAAGAGAATTAACTTCTAATACCGACGCAAGCAAGCAAATATTAGAAAGAGTAGTGTTTAACGGCATGCACCACAAAATTTAACTGTGTTTTCTATTTTATTCCTACATAGATTTAATTAGACCACAACGTTTTCTTTCTTTGTATCTAGCCATGGTTGAAAGTTTTGAATTTGTTTTGGTAATCTTCCTGTGTTTGTGTTTTATCTACAAATCTATTCGTGTGCGTGCGTGTCCTTGCATATCGTGTTTATTATCAGTCTTCTACAACCTCTCCCTTTAACCGCACCCACCGATCACCCCCCCCCCTTTTTTTAACACACATACACGCACACATCTAATAGTCGTTGGGGCTAATCGTCTAATACGATTTAAACTGGCCGATTACCAACAGGCGACCACGATCCAATCACACACGGTCCGGCAACGACTTACATCGGGTTGTATAAATAAACAAACGTGACGGAGATCATAAAAGCGTTTATCAATTCCCCGCGTATTTTCATGACGGAACATGTAAAGATCTGACGTGCCGTCAGAGGATAAGCGGCTTTATCGTTGTCATTCTTTTATTTTTCTTCTGTTTACGAAAATAAACATTGGAGGAAAAACGAATAGAAAGAAAACTAACTAATACAAAACAAGCAATTAAGTGCAATTACTATTCAGATGGAACTTTGTTAAGTAGATACAGGCATGGACTGATAATTTTGCGTTTTAAGTTCGAGTCTGGTTTTCTTTCGCCATAAAATCAATATATCCATCCTGCCATCGCAGCCGTAACCGAGATTGAACACTATACGAGTTTGTAGTGAAATTCAAATATTGTCGGTAGCGGAATACTTGAAGCTTCGTCAGGGCTATCAAGGGTATTTTTATCGTGACGCCATCACTAGACGGGGTGCCTACCATGGCTTAAGAGAGTCTCATCTACCCTCCAGAGGATAAATCGCGCCGGTTTCTCAACCTGGTATTTTACCTCGCGATACATACAGCGCTTCGCCTTTCCAAATGGTCACCCATCTGGTACTGACCAGGTTCAACGTTGCTTAACTTCGGTGATCCGGCTAGAACCGATATGTCAACGTGATTGTGCCGTATAAAAGCTGACAATTGCAGTGCTTCTTTTATGGAATTGCATAAGACGTTTATTTATTGATCAAGTGGGTGTCCATTGTCTCTTCTATTGTCGCGTGTGTAAGCCAAAACGCAACCCAATCATAATTGGTTAGGGTTAATGCGAGTCATAACATTAAACGCGCTTGTGTAACAGAGCGCAAACTCATGTATGTCGGATATATACTAATACCGAGCCGTGTGCGAAATGACATCGTATTGAAAAAGAAAAAAAAGACTATAAAAAGGATATATAATCTATCCAGAGTTACGCCGGCATGTTAAAAAATGTGATTTTGCTGTGAAGGTTGGTTAGTGCAAGAAGGGTTCAAAATGTAAGTTGCTGACATATGTCAAAGCTGGGGACCACGGTAGCACTTGGAATAGGTCAATCGAGTACGTGTGAGAGAGAACGTGGAAAGAAAGAAAAAGAAAGATAAATAGAGAGCACGAAAGCAAGAGAGGAAGATATATTTTCTCTCGCATGCAAGTCCGTTGGTTTTCAGAGTTTGAACAGGACGGTAGAGATTTCGCTAAGATGCGTAGAAGAAAGAGACGTAGAGACAAGTCAGGGAATAAAAATAAAATGTGGAACTGCCAAGACCCAGAAAGAATAAAACGAAACATTTAATTAAAAGAGACCAGTCGTTTGTTCATTTATTCGCAGTTTCCAAGCTCAAAGGTTCGACGCAGAAAGAAGTCAGAACTGAAGTATGTCGAATGAATTGCTTCTTATACACCCATGAACACACGTATTAGATTAGACGATCAGACATTAGGACCACGGCCAAATACAGATACATACATAGACGATCTCGGCTCTGCACACAGCTATATAAGGTTACAGACAAATACACGCACCCACAGACACACATATCACGCACACGCCGCTCGTATAAAAGATACAAAATGAACGACATACACGCCACAGATAATATCCTTCCACTACTACACAACATGGAGAGTAAGACGAAAAGTCCCGTGTGGCGGGAGAATGACCAAATAAGTATATACAAAGTAAATACAAAAACAACCTGAGTAGAATTACTATTTGTCTTATATTCCGTGCGACGTACTCTGTTTTGTGTGTGTGTGTGTGTGTGTGTGTGTGTGTGTGTGTAACGTTATATGTAGTTCTGTTATCACCCTGACCGTCAGTCGACTGTATCATAAAATAACTCCTAGAAGGAAAGCACTTCTGGCCAAAGCCGACTTCTTTTTACTTTATTTGTTTTTTTTTTTGTTTTTTTTCCTCTGCTTACGAAAATAAACATTGAAATATAAACGAATAAAAGACAACCAAGCATTGCGTTTTGAGTTTGAATCACGTTTTTATCAACTAGAAAAAAAGATCCTTGGCCATTATTGTCAGAATAAAAGAAAGAAAACGGACTTCTATATAGAACTAGTCTCCGTGTCCGGCGTTGCCTGTGTGTGTTGAGCAAAATAAAAGCGGCAGTAAGGCAGGCAGGCAGGCTCGAACCCGTATCGCGAAGGAGGAAAATAACGTGAAAAAAGTGACGTATTTGCCGTTGCGTCCATCGCTAAACCGGAAGAACCGAGGGTTTAAATTAAGGCTAGTCAATCGAAAAGAGGGGATGACTTGAAAATATCGGCGGAAAACTTTCAATACCACACAGCAAGATGTCTGTTCACATTACACTTGAACTTCTGCATGTCAGTACAGTCGGGAAGCAGGAATAGTGAGGGGAATTCCAAAGTATAGCAGTCCTAGGGAAGAAGCTATTAGTGTAGACGGTTTTCTTACGTCTAAGGAGTTTCACTGTGATGGGGGGTGAGATTTTTCTACTTGTCGGAGGTATTTACGTCAAGGGGATACAAGGGCTTAAAGTACGCTGAAGCATTTACCGTTAAAATACTTGTAAAACAGGCAGTTATGGTTAGCGGTTCCTTACAGAAGAAAGTGCTTACCGATCAATTGCCGTGGTTTTACTTTTCCCCTTAGTCTACTGCGATGATTTTCGCCCAGACTAGATCTGCAACAGAAGACAACGGACGGCATTTCACAAGAAAACGCTATTCCTACTATGGGGAAAAGACACGATTTAATGAATCCAACTGTGCAATAGACGAGGAGAAAATATTTCTTTATATATGTTCTCGCAAAGGAACTTATCGGCAAAGTTCTCTACATTCACCATTATGCATCTAATAATTTCTTACTCGCAGAAGTATTTTTTTTCTCTACAAAAACAAATATTATTGTAATAATAATATAAAAATAACAATAACAATTTCCACAACAATAATAATAACAAAAAAATAATAATACCAACAATAATAATACCAACAACAATAATAACAATACCAACAATAATAACTATACCAACAATAATAACTATACCAACAATAATAACTATAACAAAATTAACAATAATAATACCAACAACAATAATAACAACAATAACAACAATAATAACTATAACAAAACTAACAACAATAATAATACCAACAATAATAATACCAACAACAACAATAATAATACCAACAATAATAATACCAACAATAATAATACCAACAATAATAATACCAACAATAATAATACCATCAATAATAATACCAACAACAATAACAATGCCAACAATAATAACAATGACTATAATACCAACAATAATAACTATACCAACAATAATACCAACAATAATAATAATAATGACTATAATAACAAAAATAACAATAACTATAATGTCGCTCAGAATTTAACTTTCGGTTCTGCTGTGCGCGTATTGTTCCTTTTTCCCCACGTACAAGAAACCTTTCAAACCACAGAATGACTAATTGTATAATTTCCGAAAGTCGAATATTCAAACTATTCGGCCAAATATTCACAGACAATGTGTAGCGAAATGAATGCATACAATTTCACGTCGCAAGGAAAGAAAAGATTGTCTCTTACTACGGAGCCAGAAAACTTCTCAAATAAATTTCTGATTTTTTAAGAGGAGGATTGGTTATTCGTATTATTAAGATTTATGTTCTCACATTGAGTGTCATCTTCACAACGTTTCGATTGATGTAACCCCCGACCTTCTTCAGTTGTATCTTGTAGGGAATGTTTCTGTCGAACTCAGGGAACCCTTTATTTACTTCACAGGATTAGTAAAAAAAAAATAGCGAATTACCTATGACCTCTATCCAGTCATGGCTGACTGAACAAGAACATGCTACCCCGTGAAGTAAATTCTCAAATACGTCCTAAGATAACGTACTTCTGCTATATCTGGTGAGGCACCACACAGAACGCCTTTTCCTGCATTCACAGAGTAAAATACCAACTTCCAAATCTAGAAAAGAATGCCCTCTAACGTTCCCTATGACCTCTTTTTTACAGAAAATCGGTTGCTACTGTTATTTTCATTGGCGGTGATTGACTGAAATCGAATCATTGGGATTGGCCACTTACCAAGGCACGACAGCCCCTCGAGGATAAGGATTATGAATGTAAGATGGTAGTGTAGTAATTGTTAATTGTGGAAATTGGTTAAAATGCGATTATTTAACAGGAATTTGTTTACATTGGATTTGAAGGCTACTATGTTGCATTCATCCAGGAAGTAGGCCAACGAAACAGTGTTTCAGAGACGGACAGTTCTGAGAAAATAGCTTTGTTCATGAAATCAGATTTTAAATTTTGGCACAGACAGAGAGTGGTAGAAATCGTATATAGCGATTGCAACTAGTTGAGTATACTCCGTGAATGTTTGGCAAGTGTGAACCATAGATTTGAGTTCAGTCGAGCACTTGCCATTAAAATTAACGGTAGAGCAGAGACGGACTTGCAGCGTCTCGTCTGTTGGAAAGAGGTTGCAGGGAAGAGAAAAGGACATCACCTACTAGGTTTTGAAGCCGTCTTCGAAATATCAAGGATGGATAAAGCGCGCCACCAGCCCCTGTCCGGATGTGACAACAGTCTCCATTTTAGGGTGTACCTTACATACCTGACCCAACCGCGATCTTCAAATGCCTTAGTGTTTAAAAAAGTTTCGCTTGGTTCAACTTCTGTAATGTTGTGACCCGTTGGCTGTGATCATAGCGTAGTATCTGTTAACTATAGCAGACAGAGACAAGGGTCAAAACATTATTATTAATTGATCAAAGCGACGGCGAGTCGTTGGATCTATTATGATTAGAACAAACAATTAGATTAGGAAAACACGATTGAGAACTGAAGTAATAAACAGCTACAAAAAGAATGATTTTAGAAAAAATACAGGAATACATTATTGTTGGTTTAGATAAAAAATAATCAGATCCATGTTACGTCAGCGGTTGGGGTTTTAGACGCGTGATGGGATGTAGATTTGGGGAGATTCTAGTAGGAGACAACGGATGATTACTGGAGGAGTTGGTCTATCAGTGACGCAGGGAGCGGCGTTTTCTCAAACAGCCAAGATATGAAGACGTTGTAATCTCTGAAAATGCCGGCCAGAATTATTCAAAAAAAAAAAAAAAAATGTTCGTATATTCCCAGGTGTGTGATGTTTATTTTACACTGTATGCAGCTGTTTAGATACGTCAACGTCAATCGTTTCTTGTTAGAACCGTTGCATAAATGTTAAAATATACACACTAGACGATCAACTAAATGATACGACGCATGTATACATACACGCATTTACACGTAGATGAATATACAGATAAAGTATAAACCCCACTATTCAACATGTACCTCGTTATGGAGCACTTCGCCAGTATCAAGCATTCTCACCGAGTTATATATTATCCATTGAACACAGTCTGATAGCTTATACCTAACGTACGAACGCACTATATGTACTAAGAGAATTTAGACGGTCAATACATAGAAAAATATGGAATATAAGTAAATAAATAAAATGGCATTATAAATGAACGCTTGAGACGTATGCGAATAAACGGGAAGACACAGGGGATTAGGCGCTCTACAATATCGAGGGATTAACAGAAATTCTCCGAAAAGCTCCACTACAAAAGACAGTAAGCCGGACGTTAATTCCACCGTGAAATCTTGCATTACAACAAGCAACGACTCGCTGCGGAGGAAGACGATATAATTCCCTGTCGGTTCCCCCGCTGTTTACAATAACAATGAAAAAATGAGTGGTCTTCCACATCTATTAAATTAAACTAGCCTACCTGCCTATCTATCTCTGCCTATCTATATATCTATCTATCTGACTATCTATCTATCCTCCTCAGCAAACGCATGTATCTGGATAATACTTTCATAATATTTATTATAACATTGTCAGTGCTGTTGCATTTACGAATCAGGGATTTCCACGAAATTGGCTTCGGGCTGCTAGGCAGTTGATGGAAAGAACCGGAAAAGGTCGGCCGAGCGTTCCCCAATTTTTTACGGACGAGTTGTCTGTTTTTATCTAATGCAGATCTATGAGAGCAATTTTTTTTTTATACAAGTTAGAGAAAATGAAAATCTATATATCACATGGGTAAGGGTAGGATTGTTTGTAATTTTATTTATTGTATGTCCGTGTATTTTTTTCTGTTTATCATTATAATTTTCTCGTAGCAGTTTAACGTTTCGCGATCAACCGCTTCCTGTTATTCCCGTCAGCGGTCGAGCCCACCCGAGAAACTGCGTGGAAAACGCGGATCGGTAAATGTAAAAGTACCAAATTGTTTATAGTATTTTAAATCCTCAGGCGGGGCTCTTTATGAGAATTATAATTTGGCTATCAATTAAGCTGTATAAAGGAATTGTTGACCACTGGTTATGACAATATTCGAAGTATGTCTGCTTGCATAGATATAAATAGAATTGATTATCCAAGATGGCGACTCAATATTTATTTAGGTTAAACTTGAAGACGACAGTGTTGTAATCGGCTAGAAGTAGCGTTGTGTTATTTTCTTCTCGAGGAACGCTTTAGGAAATAATATTTTTTCGTGGAACATTTGTTTAGTTCTGTGTTCTATTATGTACAGAGAAACGGAGACAAAGGTAACGTTCTGTACTCTGGTTGTATCCAGGTGGACTCTTGCTGCGAATGTTTTAGAATGGAGGATGGTAATGGGGCTTAGTAGTGTAACAGACCCGCTGACATTAGTAGCAGCAACTCATAAAGATGAGAGAAAGCACCATGTACGAGGTGACGTCACAGCTAGGAAGAAAGAAAGAAATCATAAAAACATAAAAACGTAGCCTGAGAAGTACAGAAATAGACGTGTTACAAACGTGGCTTGAGAGGGAAAGACATATCCTAAACATGGCTGGACAAAGGCAGAGTACTCAGTGTTCGATACGGCAGATTCTTGTTGTACACAAATGTGTATAAGACTTTTGAACAAGAGACAAGGCGATGATCTTGACATACCTGTAAATAAATGTAGGTTTCAACCGACAAAATCTGTGTCGAATTCTTTCGTTGTCTTTGTGTCCTTGCAAATATACATAAAATCTGTTGTCAAGGTTGCTGGGAAAATGGTGGGATCTTTCTATCAATCCAGATATCTCACTGCTGATGTACATTTCTACCTATATAAGAGCTAGATACGTCCAAGGATGGAGTAATGTTGCCACATCTGGGCAGGAGCTGCTAGAAGCAGCTTATCCTGCCCTGACAGAAGTAAAAATAAACTTTGTAGCCTAGTGGGGGATGCCCTTTTCTCTTCCCTGCAACCGCTTTCTCACAGAAGAGACGTTGCGAGCCTTTATCTGCTTTATCTTTATTTTCATGGCAAGTGTTCGTCTGAGCTCATATCTATGGCACCCCCTCGCCAAACATTCACGAGAAATAGTCGTCTAGCTGAAGAAGCTATAAATAATTGCCTCCACTCTTTAGTGCCTAAGCCTTAAAACTGCACACTTGTAAAACTCTTCCATTTGCCTGCTTTCCGGCTGAATATAATATGGTCGTCTTCAAGTCCAACGTAAACAAGTTCTTGACGAGCCGTTCCCCTTTAAGTAATCAATTTACCAACTTTTCAGTACTAACAATTACTACGTCTGTGTCCCATTGACCACTGTACACTTATTAACCTTTATCCTCGAGTGGCCTCTGGGCTTTGATAAGTGGTGATTCCTTTGTAAAAAAAAAATAAATAAAGGTCTGCATACAGCGTGTTGGTCCCGAGTTTTGATATGCAACGACTAAGTTGCAGTAGGTCCCTATTATAGGAATAATGGGGAAGCAGAACGAAATTAGCATTTCTTCTGGTTGAAAGAACATATACAAAAGAGAAGAGATCACCCGCCACTCGATTGCGAAGTCGGTTTTATACTCTTACTAGCGGGGGTACCCGGCGTTGCCCGAGTGTTTGTTTCCGGGACGCGGGGGGGAGTTTAAAAAAATGTTATGGTAGGTAAGTAGGAAGGATCAAACCCGGAGTCATGAGTAAAAGTAGGAAAATAAAGTGTGAAAAAAAACAAAAAAAAAAAACATCTGCAACGTTAACAGTTCGGCCACCAAGAAAAGTCCATTCCAGTTGTTTAGGAAAAAAAAACAAAAAAAAACGACTACGGTAGGTCGGCGCGAACGTGAAAATATGATGTGAACTGTCCAGCACGCTAACCACTACGCCACAGAGCACTGCAGCTTAGTTTAGTGATTTTAAATAACTTCACATGAAAGAACTACGAAGCCAAACCGGTGTTCTCTTCTCAACTGTTCCTTGTGAACGATCCCCAATCGGTGTTAAGTGGTGGCAGGGGGAGGAGGAATTTATTAGAGAGAAAATATTTTACCACTTCCATTGATCTTAACCGATTTTGGCCGTGACTTCTCAGCAGAAAAAGTATAGAAATCTAAGATTATCGAGGAATTTGAGAAATAATAAGCCTATAACACACCTCAGATATTGTTCTGCCGTTTGTGCATATTATATTTGCATGAAATATCTTGATTTTTAATCCTATTAATGTCAAAATCCGACGGGAAAAAATGAGTTCATTTTATTCATATAGAGAAGACAAAGCAACTATTGTAAATTTGGTTCCCCTGTCAGGTAGCAGGATCGTTTAAGGAAAATTAAGAAATGAAAATTTTATGGATGGGCCCTATATATACACTAGCGAGATGTGGAAAATCCACAGTGGACTCTTTCCTATGTAATATATTGATGTGGGCATTCCGTGGATGTTTAACGTAAATAAAGACGTCTTGATATGATTGTACCTATTTACAATGCCTCCCCACGGGACAGAGTTAGACACCAGGGTCGTTTTTTACCGTGGAGAATAGATACAAAAATAAAATTGTCTCAGTGGTGAAGGACTGCTCCTCCGCCCAAATAGAACAAGAAATGGAAGTGCAGCATCTGAAAAACAGATACTACATTTTGATCTTGACCAAAAGGCTCTTGTTAACACTGCAAAATTATTTATCTAAGCTAGCAGAGACGCCCGGCGTAGCCTGGTTGTAAAATACACTTAAATATGATATTTTAATTCATGCATTTTTCGTATATATATTATCATTATAGAAAATTTTCTATCGATTTTTATATTATAAAAAGATGTGATTTGAAAAATAAAAAAAAATACCCATATGACCTGGGTGCATCAGCGTGAAGCAAAAAGCTAAAACGTGTGGAAAATTGTATATATACATTAAGCTTCGGTTTCGATTATAGCTAAAAATATATGAAGAATTCGAGGTAAAATTATAACAAGAACTCGAAGCCCATAATTAAACGACAGCCACTCGGAAGCAAAAAGATGTAAGCGTGATACACAAAATAACATACTCTTTCGTATTAATATATAGATGTGGCAGTAATTTGCATATGAGGGGAATAGTTGCTAATAGAAGACCAATCGGAGAGAAAATGCCGTCGAGTTTTTGACAGCTGATAGAGAGCATAGACGTTAAGAGTTAGTACTGTGTACGACGATTTGAATTAAAAGCAGGTGGTAGGAATTGTAATGTTGTCCTGGGAAAGTTTTGACATTTTTTCATCAACAAGAATAAGTGCTTTCGGCAGAATCTACCGAGATACGAGAAAAATACTTTCTCTTAGGACGACTGTATGACAGTCACGTTGACGCATTTATTGGATCGCCGAAGTTAAGCAACGTTGAGTACTAGAACTGATCATTTTGGAATAGAAAGACTATGTAGGAAGCTGCACAAACCTAACGTCGTCAGCCATTACACTGGCCTGTATTTATTTATTTATTTTCTTTTCAAAAGGTCAAAGAGTCGCAAATCATTTATAGGCTTTTTGGTGCGCTTAATTCAAAAATGCTATTTGTTTAATAGGGTGTGCCCCTTATTTCTTCTGTAGTTGTTTATTTGGACTTGAAATAATAACAATTGGTGAGTCATCTCATAAGATATATAACAATAGAATACTGAATTTTTAAGAATCTGGCCATATTAAACGCAAAAAAGTTGTTTTTTTTTGTTTTTTTTTTACACAGTTATCACCACTTATCAAGGCCTGGACCCACTCAGAGATAAGGGTTATTGCAAGTACATTACGTATGTGTTGAGATTTGATGAAGTGTTTACTTAAGGGGGCGGTTCATTAGGAATTTGTTAACGTTGGACTTGAAGTCTTAAAACTTATTGAAAGCACCTTGTCCATCCGGCCAAAAATCTGTATACGTCCCTTTTTTAATGAAGGTGTGCATTTTTTTTTAATTTATTAAAACTCCATTTTAACATGATTTCGATTAATAAAACTATTTATATCTTGGATGTTATTTTCGAAAGGACAGGTGACGAAACGGATATACGTGCTATTTAATAATCAGTTTCAAGTGATAGTCTTCTAGTCGTTGAATTTTTTATCCAAAATGCGGTCGATACCAAGTTTATGAATTTCTTAAGACTTCTAACGGTAATGGCTGGAACTACGACTGCAAGGTGCCCAGATCGATTAAATAAAATGATCCGTTCAAAATTCCGCATAGATCACCACGTTCGAGAAGTTGCATTTGAAGAAGATCAAATGCAATATTAGTCGAAACGCTGGGAGAATATCATCGAAGACGAGAACATTATATACAAAGAATACATTCTTATCTGAAAATATCCGGTGCGTAACAGATTTGGGCAATCCTTATTTAAATAATGCATTTCGTTTAATTTGCAAAGCGCCGTTTCCTTCTTTATATAAAAAGCAGTGCGTGGAAATGAATTTCTTATTCTAACAGCTGTCCATACCATTGAATCGATTGCACTGTGCGTTTAGATAGCAAAAGTAGTTATGGTTGCTAAGTGGAATCACCACTTATCAAGGCCCGGAAGCCACGCGAGGATAAGGGTGAATGAGAAAGTTGGTCAGTACGACAATATCTCAGTGATAGATGGTGGTGGGAATTAGGCAGAATTGGACTTTTTATTTAGACAGGATAGCGGGAACTTATTTACATTAGACTAGAAGTTAACCATGTTGTAGTAACCTGAAAAGCAGGTCAGTGGAACAGAGTTCCACAGACGGATAGTTCTCGGAAATAAGCTTTCGTCACGAAATTAGCGGTTAGATTAAGGTACCGATAAAAAATAGATTAGCTGGTCGTTTTTGTTTTTGTTTTACGGCATATCAACCCTTTTCAGGTTATTTAATGCCGAATCACAAGATTTAAGAAAAAAATTTTAATAGAATATATTTGTTGTTTTCAAATCGGTTTCTATTTAACCCATAGTTGGGACCCTAAAAGGTACTACCACTCCGGGTCAGAGTGGACCTGGGAGCAATGCCAATTAAAAGGTGGCTCCACACTCCTCAAAGCCCGCAAGCTGGGGCCTCACCACTGGATATAGTTTAAGGTCATATCCAGGACCGATAAAAAGTAGAACTTATTTTCGTTCTTCCAGGAATTACCTCCATTTTGTTGATGAGTGTGTATAGTGTGTGTTCTGTTTTCATGAAATCATCATCCCAGGCATTACTTTATCGTTCCAAGAGTGTTGTGTATTATATGTTCGTTAATAATTGTTACGATCCTCCCAGGCCTTACTTTCTAAAAGGAAAGCAATCATCGTAATGTCCGCCATATACGTTCTTTCATTTTATAAATGTTGGTTAGAAAAATTCCAGTTGAAGCATGCCTTCGCCAATATTTTGAAGAGTTCTAGTACATAAAACCCTCCCCTCACTGAATTGTTAAGTAATTTAAACAGTTGCTTCAAACATTCAACCTTGAAATCACTGCTCCCGGACAACATGGATTTCTTTTTCGTTAATTTATAAAAGTTAAAAAAAAAAAAAAAAAAGAACGAATGTCTGTGTCTGTCTATTCGGCAACAATTAGTAGATTATTTTACCTAGAGGTATGTACGCTGATGGGGATAACCTAATAAATGTAAGGTGCGTGCTGACGGGTAGACGTTCCAAGGTTAAAAATCAAGAATGTCTTCATTACTGCAAAGAAATACAAAAGCAGGAATCCAATATCTTTTAAATCGTTCACTGTTCGCGTCTGTGTGTGTATTCTTATATAATTACTACGGATAGGACAACAGCATATTCTTTTCATTGCTATGACTCTCTCGTGTGTATCCGTAGATATCTTCTATGCTTTTATATAGAGTGATGTGGTTTTCGGTTTCTTAACTGTGTCGAATATATACTAGAGTATCAAAACAATGAAAAGAATATGCTGTTGTCATAACCCTAATCATTATTTCCCGTTCAGAAAATAAAGCTTCATATTTTATATTTTTCACATACTCTTTATGAACACAGTCATGCCACAGCCTATCTACATGTAACAATGGATTGCATGAAATTTAATTAGTACAATATTATTTCTCGTTATATTAACAAAAGTGTCCCATCAAAATAAAGCTAATTGAAGTTATAACAAAATATCTTCATAAGAAACCTAAGAATATTGGCAATCTCTATATCTATAAAAGTGAAATTTTCTGTGTGTGTGTGTGTGTGTGTGTGTGTGTGTGTACACATTTCTCTACCCAATTACTGTCTATTTTCAGTCTACCGACTAGAGATTTGACGTAAGGGTTATTGAGATTTGGGAAAATCTTTAACTGAGTTTTGGCCAGAAATTTGTCAAGGGGTCAAAGTTCAACAATTTGACCTTTGAAACTCTACCAAACTCTCCCGCCAATTTTGGGTTTAAACATTTGAAATTTTAGATGTAGGTTACTTGGACACGGATCAAACTTTTTTAATTTGATTTGAACCCAAAACAATAAATGTTAAGGGTCAAAATTGGGATATGTTTTTTAATTGACCTATAGTGTATCTACCAAATTACTCAGCCAATTTTTGGTTTAAAATTTTCTGAATTTTACATAAAGTGTATTCAGATATAGAACAAGCGTTTTAATCGGTTTTTGGCCGGAAATTTGCCAACCAAGGGACCAAAGTTAAAAATTTTGCATAAAGGTATTCATACATGCAAGCTTTTTAATCACTTTTGTGGCGAAATTTGGTTGCCAAGAGGTCAAGGTTGAAAGAATGTACTTTTGCAGACTACAACTCTTCCGCCAATTTTGGGTTTAAGCACTTGAAATTTTAGATGTAGGTTACCTGAATACGAGTCAAACTTTTTGATTACTTATATATATATATATATATATATATATATATATATATAAGTATAGTACATAGGACCCAATCAAATTCGGCTGAACTGCTAGTACTAAGTAATACAAAACGGAACATTCGATCATGTAACTAGGTAATAAATTACCTTAATCAGGCAAATATGCAATAAAGCAAAGCACATACAGCAAGTACATATCTCAGATGTGTCCTTTCTACATTTACAGGAGTTTGGGGTCTCTTATATTTTTGTGTAATCTATAAAATGCACTAGTTTCTTACTTTTAACTTTAAACTGAATCTGATTCTTGTAATTTAGAATCAGAAACTGAAAATAAAATAGGTCAAGTTATAAAATACTATCAAAAAAGTCATTGACACACCTGTTCTCTTTAAATCACCAGAGTTAAGTGACGTCAATCTGGTTAGTACCTGATGGGTGACCATTTCGGATTACCCGGCGCTCTATGTAGGGAACGTGAGTAGCTTTTTTTTTTTAACACAAATTTCAAAACTCAGCATAAATAGCTAATTTTAATTATTACGATGACGTCAAAATCATCAGATTTTAATTGTTAATCATTTTTTATTGAGAGCAACGATACGTATCCATTTTCGTTGTAATTGTGTTGCGATGATTTCTTGTTTAGGCGATGTACTTTTTTAAAACTTATCCAATTTACTAACCTGCTATTTATTTTTAGAAGTTAAATTTCATTTTTACAGTATCTTGTTAATATAATTTTCAGGTGAAAGTACAGAATAGTTAAAAACGCCCTTTCCTCATATTAAAAATGGCTTTCTAAAGAATAACATTATTATTTTAGCACACTCTACAAAGTGCTCAAGTATAGATATTTTTAATGTTACTACTTAGTAATGCGGGTGTGGCTCATTAAGGGTACAATGTGGTAAGACAGAGTCTTTTTACTCCTAAGAGGTCCACTTACTTGGGCTTTATCTTCTCGGAGCCGGTGTTAGGTTTTTGCTAATCACGGGAGGCACCCATGGAAGCAATTAATGTCGACAGTCTTGCTGATGTATGTTGATCGACCAAAACTCGAATTAACTTAGTCAACATACTGGCTAACTCGAGTTGGGGAGCAGACCCACACACGCTAAGGACAACATCATTAGCCCTATGTTACTCCACGGCTGAATATGGCGCTGCAGTATGGTCTCGCTCAGCCCATGCTCACCGTATTGACGCAGATCTCCATAAAGCTTGCCGGATCATAACTGGAAACTTAAAAAGCACACCTCTACCAGCCCTATACCGATTAAGTGACATACCACCACCTAAAGTCCGCCGGGATATAATTGCGAAAGTTGAGCGTACTAAGCAACTCGAGGACCCCAGGCACTCTCTCTATGGCTACTCGGAGGTGGCTAGACGTGTTCCGGGACTGTGGAGGAACTACCGGACACTCCTACATCCTCTTACTGGCTGCAGATGTGGAGAGAGGTAGACCCTCAGTCTACAAATATAGCACTGCCAGAGCCCAGTGAAACCTTACCACCTGGCACACACCTGTCCCGTTCGGAGTGGGTCACTCTGAATAGGGCAAAAGTTGCAAAAACTGGCGACAACCTACTCATGTTGGGTTACTCTACAACTGCTGAATGCCCTGTGGTGCCCAAGTTCAGACCATCGAGCACATTTTAACATCTTGCCCACTGGGGCCCAACTGCACGGACGAAGACCTCAGTGTTGGTAATGAAACCGAACGCCGCTGATTGAAGAGATGGAGCGACAAAATATGATGATCGACCAAAACACGCGTCATTTAATGGGTTGTTTTGTCAGTACCCTACCCGACCTTTTGGCTTAATTCTTGCAGAGGAAGAAAATAAATATACTCACCAAACTACAAATACAAGATGTAAACCGTCTGTGGATGTTAAAGGGACTCAATTGAGAATATGAACTTCCTCTGTGTGCTTTGTCCTATTGCATCCTTCCCCGATTAAAGTAAATGTTTACGTAGTTGCATAATAAAATTTCCGTTTTGTATTATTTGGTATTTATGATACTCTTAGATTCCTATCCTCTATACATTTTGCCCATAACTTCAACAATTGACTTTGTTTGCAAAGGACACTATCCATTACCGAACTCCATCGTGATTTATACTTAACCTTAAATCCTAAATGTCAACTTTGATTTAGATATCCAACTATTTGTTTTCGTTGTAAAACTTACCTTGAACCTTACTTTGTTATCGTAGGGTTGCAATTTGCAAAGACGCAATATGAAGAAATCAATTCTTAAGCAAGACACCGATGTCAAAACCGTTTTTTAGCGAGCGAATGTCGGTCTAACATTGATGTGTACTTTCAGTCGTGCAAAAGATATGGCTGAAGTCTATCGAAACGATAAGAAAGACAAATGTCCCGGATGCGATCAGTGACACTAGTCAATAAGTTGAGTAATAAATTTGATTTTCATTACACGTCCACAACCAAATGTGCAACGAAGCGCTAATTATCGATGCCTTCTGAGCCCGTTTCATATAATTTATCATAAGGACATCGAACGTCATATAATTACTATAAAACAATTGTTATTCTTTAAAACATTTGTTGGTATGAGTTTACTTTGTCTGGTATGTTACATTCCTTAGTGTTGAATTAATTAATGCTATTCTTGAAAAAAAAATGGGGGTGCGGATTTAGCTTGGGTAATACTCCCCCTCCTTTTTCATACTATAGAGTCACTGTTTTCAAATGTTCGAAGGTTCCTCAAAAATAATCGTTAATGGGTTCTAGGTGAGACAACACAATGATCGGTGGAAGTAGAAATAGGCGATTGTGGAAAAGGCATGCTCTCAGTTCCGGACAGTATCGAGCAAGTGAGTAAGGCTGAAGGCGGCTACATTGATAGGTGTCAGCTCTACTACATAGTCAAATTATCTTAATTGATTTTTTTTTCAGTAAAAGTTTTAAAATAATAGGACGGCAAATTTATCGTTTCACTATCTATACTATAAATTCCACCTGTCTGTTTTAATGTATGTATGTATGTATGCATAGTATCAGGTGTCAGGTCGTGTCATGTGCTACTGGTACCATGTAACCCAGTACTACCTGCCTCATGGTCGGGTCACCGGCGACTAAACTGGTTCCCCCACCAGACTTGTTTGGTGAGGAGGGCGGCTAGTCTCCCTGAAGGATAAAAAACAGGACCTTTCAAAGGGCGAATGAACTCTTTCTGGGTCAACGGCCAACTAGCACCGTGTATATTTGTGTGTGTGTGTATGTGTATTGGGGTGGAGAGGGCTCCTGTAAGCCCTGGTGAAGGCAACCTTTCTAGGAGAAGCATACCTTTGATTTAAAAAACCATAAAGCGGAAGACCATTACCCGCATTAAGTTGGTCTGCAGTTTAATTTGTTGCTGGCTATCTTGCTCTTGCTTGTTGCTGGATCTCAACATTTTGAACAGAGAGAGAGAGAGAGACTTAACTGGCGTACACAGCTAAGACTCTGTAACATCATATTTGTATAGATACTCCCTCAGACATTTGCGCTCATGGATTTTAAATGTCTGAGGGAGTGGCACTCGTCTGACAAGACTTTGCAATCATCATAATAATAATCACATGTATGCCTATAACTTTCGATAAAAGCGACGGATTTTTACGAGATTGATATCATTTTGAAGCTGGACTCTTCTGACGAGAAATATCTAAAAGTTGGCTAAAAACATTCGTTCCTTCATCCTCAATTGGGCACTTTTCTACAGACAGGGGTCGCTTTTTTTCGCCGATATTTTCTAAAGTCATCCACTCTTTTCGATTAACTAGCCTTACTTTTAACCTTCGCCAATTCTGGTTTTGGTTTGGCGATGGACGCAATGGCAAAGACGTCGGTGTTTTCCACGTTCTTTTTCTCCTTTACGGTACGGGTTCGAGCCTGCCTGACTACTGCCAGTTTAGTATAGCTACATTCCAAGAACTAAATATTTTTCTTAACAGTTCTTTTAGCATATAAAACTTCGGATAGATATACGGATATATACGATCTGCTTTCAATAATTTTCCAGAGATTTTTCGTATAGACACTTATTGAGAGTTCACACACGGTTCTAGTTCATTTGGAAGTAATCTCCATCGGTGTAAATACACTTGTTGTACCGTTCCAACAACTTCCGGAAGGCCCTATGGAAGCCATCTTGTGTGAGCGTGTCAATAGCCCCCGTTACAGCCTTTTTCATCTTATTGCCACATAATGACAGCGTCTAAGGATATGGAATAATCAAAAGTCAGAGGGAACAATGTCTGTGAGGCTCTGCCTTAAGTCTCATTTTGGTTGTGAACTGGTGCATTGTCCTGGTAGAAATGTCACTGACCCGATTGAATCTTTTTCTAAACTTTCTTAAGACCCCAACACAGTATTAATTGTTGACTGTCTGTCTAGTTGGAACACGCTGCATTCATATCATTCCTGTGCTCTCAGAAAAAGGGATCATCACAAATTTTTGGGTGAGAATTCTGTTCGGTTTTGGGTCCGAAAGAGTCAGGAATTCTATATCTTTGGTCATAGCATTAGAGAGATTTAATCGTAAGTTACCAGAGCATAAAGAACTGCGAGATCTGAACAGATTAGTTTGAATATTTCACTGCTCTCAGAACAACGCCTTTCTGATCTTTTCTGAGCACCCTTGGAACAAATTTCACGTAAATCTTCTGCATCTTCAGTTCCTCACGAATAATTGTGTCTACAGTTCCCACACTGACATCAAACCGTGCACTTATCTCTATAGACACACGGCGGTCCTGATCCATAATGTTTTTTGGGGGGTCAATCAACTCTGCTGTTCGAACTTCCTTTCTCCTCCCACACCTCATCCCTCAGACTCCCTGTTGTCCATGAATTTTATGTCACTTCAAAACTGATGCTAGATTCATGCAAGATGGACCAAAAGTAGTTTGAAGCATTTTATACGTTTCCATGGCCTTTTTCCAAATATATAAAAAAGAATTTCATAACATTTCATTCTTCTAAAGTGTCTAAACATCCTGATTGCATTTTTTTTAATTAACCAGCTCTGACAATCAAGCTTAAGTAGGACGCATTCCAAACACTGCTATTGTTGTTCATTTTACTGAAACTTATTGAAAGTAATACATACATACACACATATATATATACATACACACGAGAGAGAGAAAGAGAGAGGGGCAGACTATGAAAGGGCTAGAAATTAATAATTGCGAAATTATCAATCAAGTTTTCATGGGAGGAAACATATTCTTTTATGCATGCAATATTTACAAATAAAACCCTAAAGATATAAAGTAAAATTCTGGCTATCGTCTCCTCGTCAACATAAATACGATGGGATGGTTAAGATTGGGAAAGACACCAAAATTCAAACTCTTGATATTACTGTTCTATTCGAACCTGAAATCATAAACATTTGTCTTTACCCCCCCCCCTATTTATGCTTACTAGGAGACGATATCCAGAAATATTTTACTTTATTTCTCGATAATTTTATTTGTAAATATTCAATCAATGAATGGATATCGTTTCTAAAACGATCGAACATATTAATTTGATTTTGTTGTGTTTTCCTCCTATGGAAAATTGATCACTAATTTCACAATTATTGATCTTTCACCCTTTCTATTAATATAAATATGTCCCAACATCTAATTTCCCTTATTCTATGATTTTAAAAAAACTTTAAAAACTTAATTATAATTTTCTATGTTTATTACATTTAGCAAATTAGGTGCAAACTATAATATTTACTAATATTTTTCCTCTAAGGAGATGCATAAACATCGAAAACTCATGAGTTAAGGAAATATACTTATTAAAATGTGTTGTTTTGCAAAAATAAAAATTCAATATTTGAAATTTAGTCGTTTAAAATCACAAAATTTAAATTACTATAGATATAGAAAGAGAGAGAGAGAGAAAGAGAGAATGAATTATATAAATGCAGCTCTCTGTGTGTGAAACTTCGTTCTTTATAGGTTCCGAAACAGCTGAACAGATCTTTAAAAATTTACAGAACTGTAGTGTATAAGTCTGGGAGTGATCTTAGTTAAGTCTCAGAATACTCTCGATAATTACTGATAATCGATAATCAAAACGGTTTTTTTAATTCATCTATCATTTTTCCCATGTCGTAGCTTAGCAACAATGATAGAACAATGGGCCGTGAAAATTCTACTGTGAGTAAGTTGATAGCGTGTTTCTTTAGTTTTTTTTTTTGTATGACATGGTCTGTAGGTGCAAACTCCCCCACGTAAATTTCTTAACGTTTTTTTCTTAATTAACTGGAAAGAAGTTTATATAACTATTATATATATATATATATATATATATATATATATATATATATATATACATTAAGCAGGAGGTTCTTTAGGGTGCAATGAAGAAAAACATCTTGGGCTAAGTTACCGCATGGAGGCATGTGAAGCTTCCTCCCGGGCGATTTAACAGATTTCAATTGCAATAAAAATATAGGAGTGCGAAATATTCGTTGATCATTCAATCCCGGGCAACGTTGTGTTTCTCTGCTAGCATATATATATATATATATATATATATATATATATATATATATATATGTGTGTGTGTGTGTGTATGTGTGTTTGTGTGTGTGTTGGGACGATTAATCGGAATCGAGAATTAGAAAAATCGGAAGATTCGGGAAAATTAATTTTTCGGTGCCAAAACGATCTTTTAACTGTCTTTTTTTTTTAATTTGATTTTGTTCAAAATAAAATCTTCCATTGTTGGTAATAATGATAAAATAAATATTTATCGGTTTTTAATTACCAGTAAAAGCTAAAATCGATAGATCATGATCCACAAATGTATTTTGAGGTTTAGGAAAATATATGCATATTTAACATGCATTATTAGGAAACTCGGGGAAAATAATAAACTGATAGTTAGATGTTTAGAGGTTTATTTAAGAATTGTATCGGAATCGGGAAAAAATACTGAAATCGTCCCATCACTGATTATATATATATATATATATATATATATAATCTGAAGTTCAAAGTTTTAATGGGAAAACAATATAACACTTTATAAGCAAATCATTCACACTCACTACAGAACGAACGCCTTAAAGAGTATTTAGATTTTATTAAAGTGGCTGAAGCAATCGTTTATGGTTTTAAAAAATGAATTTTATAGCAATACTTAACTGATGGATTGCATGTTTATACATGGTTGATGTTTGTATGCCTACTAATAAAAAACGTTAGAAATGTTACATGAAATCTAAAAGTGTATTCTTATGTATTATTGTGGGGAAAATGTAACGAGTAGGGCTATGACAAGAGAATATTCTCTCCGTTATTTTAACTCACAAGTATATATCAGTTAACATACTATGTTTTTTATATAGTTCTCAATTAAGTAACTGTGTCTAACTGTGCCGGATACATACTCAAAAGTAAAAACAATAGGAATATTCTCCTGTCATATTCCTGGGAATGAGTATGGTCTGGAATCTGAACATCCTTGTGGTACAATGCCATAATTCCTTTGAAATATATCTTATTTTTGTTCAAGACAAGTGAAATGGTCATTAATTTCTAACTGTCATCTGAAATAAAGGGCGTTTATGAAGGCAGAACATCACATTAAACTTCTAATATATTATATACATAAAAAACTCCGGAAGAAAGATAATGGAAGTCTTCTTGAATGCGTACATTACTTTCAGTGCCGAATATCACAACTCCACATTAAAGCAACCCATGGCGACAGAAACCATTAAAAAGCATAATACGTATATCAGATATTAATGAAATTTATATCGTATGCATTAGACAATAAATTAACGCGTTTTTAACGTTGCATCATACTAGCAAGCCGCTCGCCTCTGCCCGGTCGTAAAATACGTTTAAATATGTTAATTTATGCAGATTCCGTACTTATATTTATAAAGCCAATTTTGTCTTTATTATTATAAAGTAGACTTTTCTTGATTAATATATTTTACTTAATATATTAGTGGCCGTTCACCATGATTTGATAACGTATCCTTAAATATGATATTTTGATCATGTAGATATCGTATTTATTAAGATATAATGAATTCTCCGTCGATTATAATATTTTGATATATATAGCAGTGATTTCAAAACTTATTTTCGATGTCATAAGCTTGAATCCGAGATAAAACATAACGCTCCATCCTTAGCAGTTTCTGTTTCAGCTATTGTCGAATAGATACGAAATTGTAAAAAATTAACAGACTTTAACGTATAAACGTATAATTTCGTTTGCGAACAAGGTAACTCACGCCTTCCGTCTTATATCTTTTCTCAATTTTGACCTCTTAACAGCTGTGTTTACCGGCTATAAACTAGTGATCAAAACGTAACCGAAGAGCTTGGTAGAGACAGTTGTTCAGACAGTAACTTTATACAGATATATGTAGATAGATAGCTCCAATCCATGCCCCCTTGCCAAGGTCTCACACAAAGAAAACACTCCACTAAGAAAATTATTTAACAATTTCTCTATCTGTGCCTAAATCTAGACGCAGATTATATGAACAGAACATCTTTCCTAGAAGGACTGTCTGCCTGTGGAACAGCGTTTCGCTAGCCTTATTCCCGGTAGGCTACAACATGATAGTGTGGACAATGTATGACGAGCCAAACGCTATCACGTTTAATGTACAAATGACACTGCGCTTGCGTGACGGCACAGGAAATCCGGTTCATACTCATTTGCATGAGTTTGCGCCCCCGCGGAGATAAAAGACGTCGGATTTTTTGTGTGAGCGGGATTCTTTCATTTGCTTCGGTCGGTGAAGTTGTTGTTCGTTTCAGAATGCGGGTTAAGAAGAGAAAAGACTCAGTATTGCTAATCGAGGTCAGGAAGAAAAGGACAAGAAGAAAGCACTGAAAATAGAACATTTTGCTTCAAGCTATCTCGGCGTTATGGCTGAAGGAAGGTTCGACCTAAATTTAGTACCGGAATATGACGGTACAACATCCATTGTACACTGGTTAGAGAGAGTGGACTTCATCTGCAAGCTCTCGGAAGTTGTCAGGGTTTAACAGGCCATGCCCTTGCGACTAGCTAGAGGAGCGTTTGACGTGTACCAACATCTGTCAGATGCAGAGAAGAAGAATGTATACGGATGAAAGATGCACTGCCCTGGGCCTTTGCGCTTGACTCATGTGAAGCACACAAGCAGTTTTCAAGACGCACTTTACACTCGGGCGAGTCGGCAGATGTGTTCTACGCTGCATTAACAAACCTCTCCAGCCTGTTCGGAGGAGTCCCGAGCTAGACGCTGAAGTATGCATTCATGGTTGATCTGCCTGTCCATACCAGGGGTGGATGCGTGCATTTGTTGATATCAACCAGATCCCAACAGAAAGTATGCTCAGCCGAGCAAGGTCCGTGGTGAATAAGAAACGGGTTGCAGTCGCTATCAACAGGTCAGACTCTGAAAAAGTGCCTCTACGCAAGACCTGAGAACTCACTGCAGTGTTTCAATTGCTATGGATCCAACCATCTTGCTAAACACTGCCAGCTCAGACGACAGAGGCAGCGCCGTACACCATGCATTCGATGCTACCGATGCCAGAAAGAGTGACACATCACATCAAAATGTCCGGAAAATGGAAACAGGGGCGAGATCTGAGCGCCACTCTCGCCCCGTGTAGGATGAGAACCGACCTTTCAGTGAAGCGCGTGCGTGTCAACGAAGTGATTCGGGACGCATTGATTGACTCTGGGTTCACCCGATCTCTATTATGTAGTACGGTTTGTGGTCCACGGAATGGACACAAGGCAGAAGTACTGACTGTTGATGGAACTATTATGACCAGCAAAGGAACAACTAAGGTCGGTTGTCAGGTGGACAAAAGGATCCCCGTGGTTGTGGAGATGTTGGCCATCGATGGAGATCTATTGGGATTCGATCTCTTGCTCGGAATTAATGTCATTCGCCTGATGGGTGGCGTCAATATAAATAAATACGGTGGGGCCAATTTCCCGAAGGAAGTTTGCGGTGTCGGCACTGTAGGAATGCATCATCTCCTTTCTATTTTCAGATTGAATGATTGGCTTTTGCGTGACTAACTTATTCTACATGGCGCTGCGAACAGGATTGCCAGGCCAGCTCGTTGATTTGGCATCCTGGGTCGAATTTTTCGACAAGGCAGGCACTCCCAAAAGTGAGCATGCCCGTTATGCAAAGATCTTCCTGGAAAATCACCTGACAGAAAATACTATTTCGAGCGTTACAGCGGAGCACTTAAGATGCATGGGTATCACAGCCATTGGGGATATCCTTGCAATTATGCAATATGCGGTAAAATATTCCCAGGCTCCTGCAACGCTCCCAGTCCTGCGGCAGACACCAGTACCAAATTATAAGGCCACTACAATAGCTCATCTTCCAGGGATCACATCAGACATGACGCCTCAACAATTTCGAAAATTGTGTGTTGACTGGGATGTATATAAGCACCTTACCAACTTGCCTATATCACAGGTCGCCGCT
>NC_136497.1:124340304-124367804 GCF_053919585.1 Euprymna scolopes | reverse complement strand
TGTATATAACTATATATAACTAACTATATATAACTATATATAACTAACTATATATAACTAACTATATATAACTATATATAACTATATATATAACTGTATATATAACTATATATATAACTATATATATAACTATATATAACTATATATATTACTATATATATATAACTATATATATATAACTATATATATATAACTATATATATATTACTATATATTACTATATATATCTATATATATAACTATATATATATAGTTATAACTATAAATATAAAAATGAATATATGAATATATAAATATGTATAAATTTATATATAATAATATACATATATATATGAGCCCTCCTGTCGCGTTCGACGAATCAGTATCCTGGAACTAGATTCAGTTGCGGTGTTTTGGTCTCATGAGACTAATGTCCGGCCAACAATTTGCAAATTTAGCCACAAGCAATACGCGGGGAACTGTTTGATGCCATGTTGTATGGCGAGGCAGACAATTCTTTTTTTTTCTCGTCTTTCCCTTAGTTTTTCTACTCTTTTATATTCATATCCCACCAGAGCATTGCTACATGTTAATCGCCAGTTTTCTTTCGACTGGAATTTGATCATGAATCGACAGTAAAATACCCGTTGCAATACTATTGCTGTTACGTTTATTATCGAATCTAAATTTTTTGCGACCAACACAAGTTTTGTCAGAATTACGTTTACTGTAAAAGTGGGCGGGTTATTTTTCATGGAAATCGCTCCAGACAAAGCATGAATCCACTTTATACAAAGGGCTCACAAGAACGTAAGATCTTTATTACAAAGACAGGTGATATCTACTGATCTTCGTTTTGAAAAGATTAAAGTTAAAAATATGAAGAAATGTGACTGCAGGAAGAGAGTTTTCACAAGCCTGCATGTAGCAGCTCTGCGTTTTTAACAGTGTCGGCGACCACGCCTCTCCAAATTGTTAACCCGTGGTACTCTCGGATAGAATAGTAAAGACAGCAGTTTCCCGTTTCTTCCCGTCTTGTCTCCGGGGAGCATATGCCCCTCCCCGCGAGTTAAACGCGCCCCCAGATACCAAGCTGAGAATTTCTACAACTCATACTCGTTATATACAGCCCCTAGAATTCCCAAATGGTCACCCATATGCCACTGGGCAAGCTCATCGTTTATTCATCCCAGTGATCTGACGATAACCGATGTCAACGTTACGTTGCCGTATTTGTATGATAAAAATCCTACGGTTTTTAAAAAGAATCTAATGGAAACTAAGTATTTTTACAATTGAATATCAAAACAGAATTGATAAATACCACTAGATCTAAAGATCGAACGAACCAGAATAAAAGAAACATGAAATAGATTATAAAGAATAATTCCATAATATTTTTTGTAGAAAAGGCTGAGACTAGCAACATCACGTCTTGCTAAGAATAAAGAAACCGTTGAATCAATTAAATTGCAGATATGTGTCGCAATCTCGCCAAAACCTTTCAAATCGACCCATAATTGACCTACTCAAATATGACAGCAACATGCCATACATGGTCCGATAGTAAATTTATTCTGATGGAGAATAGCTTAAGGCGTTAAAAAAGTATTTAGTGAAAACATTTTTTACGAAAGGTAGACAGATCTAGATCTGATGTTTGTACCCAAAGAAATATTTGTAGGTACGAAAGACCAGAAATTTTCAGGGCTGATTGCCCTTCAAGAGCAGAGTTATCCATGAGAATCCCAGGAAGAACAAGTGAACGAAGCATTAAAAATGAAAAGTTAAGCATTTAGTCCCCTAAGTCTTTATATATTTAAATTTGAGTTCAGCACCATACAAAACTGCTAAATAGAAATACCCTAAAAATTTTGGACAAATATGATAAAATAGTCCCAAAAATGGAGTGTTTTTATTAGCCCTAAAAACGCCCCATGGACACCCCCATGATTTTTCGCGAATCAACAATATTATATAGAAATCAGTTACAACTTTTCAGCAAGTTTTATAAAAATCCAAGGAATTAATTTTATTAAATAAGAACACAAGTGTCGATCTTAGTCATTTTAATCCGAAAGGCACCCGTGGGGGCAACCGGAGTTTTCCCGGAAAATCCGTTCTGTTACTTTTTTTTACTCATATCATGTTTAAAGTTTGTGCAAAATTCCAAAAAATTCCAAAGCGTAGTTATCGAGAAAAGGTCGGACGGACGAATGGACAAACCAGGCCTACCCTCCTTTTGTCGGGGAACTAAAAATTGAAACGCCTATGATTGAAAGACACATGCTGAGTCTTAAGATTAAATGAAACAAGCTATATAGTACCCCAACCTATAACTAAGCCAAATTTTCACGTTATATTATTAACGTTATTGATCAAGAGTTTTACTCTAGTCGAGCGTGGCCTACAAAAGTAGAAGGCCGTTACACTCATACCACGTTTTGATGTTAACGTTGTTGATCAAGCAAAGTAACTGTCGAGCGTAGCCTACAAAAGTAGAAAGACGTTTCACTAAAAGAAATTCCATGAATTTGTAACTGCTTCAAGATTTGTTTAAATATAATTTACTGTTTATGAATCCATCTTTTAAAATTAAAACTGATGGAGTTTATTTTAATTTTTATATAATAATTAATTTAGACGTACACACACTAGTGTTTCATGCTTACGCAATCATCATTGTAATGTAACATTCCTTGCCAGTAATATATATATATATATATATATATATATATAGTTATTTACGATAATAATTATTAAATACCTACAGACACTAGTGTTTCATTCTTTCACAAATCAGTAGTGCAGGGTCTCACGATTTACATCGGTAGAAAGGTTCGAACACGGCAACAGAGGCCATCTCCGGCTTAATTAGCAAGAACCTAATCCATTCGGCAACCGTTAACAGCGAGATATACTGTTGAAATTTAAACATTTTATTTTTAAATATTTTTAACGTTTGCCAGGGTCATCTTATTATATGATGATATGCACATAAGAGCTTAAATAACAGACTTTATTTCACCTGAAAGTGCTCAACGATAAGAATCGAGTTACTTAAAGGGGCTGACAAAACTAAATAAGACATATATATATATATATATATATTTCTTATAGCTTCCTTCAGACTGGACAGAATATGGATACCCACTGGAAGGGCGTTTGCACGTGAATTTTTTTGTGGCAAGTATTGCGCAATCTCTAGCCGCACCTCTCCTGAGTCAACATTGTTGAATATCAGTGGCAAGTGGAGGTTCAGGAAACAAATGCCGAGATGATGGGGAGAGCACATACAGTACCTAGAATTCCCAAAGCCATCTGGTACTAGACAGGCTCAACGTTGCTTAACTTCGGTGATCTGACGAGAATCGGTGCGTCAACGTGATTATGCCAATATATATATATATATATATATATATATATATATATATATATATGTGTGTGTGTGTGTGTGTGTGTGTGTGTGTGTGTGTGTGTGTGTGTGTCTGTGTGATTTTTATTTAATTCTATGCACATATATATTTGTATAATAATTATTAAGTTAGACCTACATATTCTAGTGTTTCATGCGTACGGAATTATCAGTTGAGGCTAATAATTACTGCTAGTAATAAATATACGTATACGGTGTTTTTTTTACTGAATTCCATATATATATTATATATATATATATATATATATATATATAAATTATTAATTTAGCCCTACATACACTAGTGTTACATGCTCACGCAATCATTATTGTAGGGTCACACATCCTGCCAGTAATAAATATATGTATACATTTTTTACTGAATTATATGTACAATTATTATATCTCCCCTTTTTTTCATTTCATTACATGTACATATATATTTATATAATTATTAATTTACACCTATATACAATAGTGTTTCATGCTCACGCAATCATCAGTGTAGATAACAATTCCTGACGGTAATATAAAATGACTTTAAACACAAAAAAGAAAATATTACAAAGCAAAGCCTAGAAAAATCATGGATTACATAGACAAATGCGAGCATGAAAAGTAATGTAGTTAAGATAAAACTTAGAAAATTAAAAGAACTAGTACTTAAAACTGGAAAATAAAGACAAGATATTATAGAAAAAAAATAATAAATTCATAACAAAAAATATTGCAGCATTAAGAATGTTTTTTTAATTCAATTTATAACATTATATAATCAATTATTAATGCTGAAATATTTTAGTTATAAATTTATTATATTGTCTTTTTCTTTTCCAGTTTTAGCAACTAATCATTTTACTTTTCTACGTTTAATCTGTATCATTACTTCTCATGCTCGCATTTTTCTATTGTAATATATATATTTTTCATAAGTTTTGGTTCAAATTGATGCACCCAAGTCATATATTAAAATCGCTAATTTATAATATATGAAAATTTACAGAATATTAAGGTTATAATAATATATATGAAATCTGCAATAATTAAACTATCATATTTAAGTGTAGTTTACGACCGGGCGACACCGAGCGTCCCTGCTAGCTTAGATAAATACTTTTGAAGGTTTAACAAAAGAGCTACAATAATATTACAGTGGCTCCATTTACACTGAACATTTACAGAATGCCAACAATATATTAAATATGAATGGAATTTTCACAGGTCCCGTTAGTGTGTGTGTGTGTGTGTGTGTGTGTGTGTGTGTGTGTGTGTGTGTGTGTGTGTGTGTGTGTGTGTGTGTGTGATTATTATTATTAATAGAAGAATTTAAGCACAAGCAATATGAGAAGCGTCACTCGTATAGGATTGCCCGCTGAGGATATATTTCTATATGATTAGGTTAATGTCTTTTTTTCATTCCTCAATCACGAAATGTGTTTTTAAGCAGTTATTTTTTTATATAAGACAAGATCAAAAGAAACATTTTATGTTGAAATTTCTTGAAAACAAAAAAATACTAAAAACAAATATCAAGAAAACTAATTTAAAGTCGTTATTTGCGTTTTATGGCATCGATTTAATTATTTTTATGAGAATTCAACCGTTTAAAATTTCGTATGTTTTCTATTTCGCCATTTTAACTGGTATAAAATCGCCGTACGTGCAATCGGAATCGTGACGTTTAATTTTCCTGCCAAGTGACAATTCCACTATGTATGGAAGCCGATACGAGCCATAATAGGTATATAAGTGGAATAAACTGCCTTTTCGTACCAATCAGATTTGTTCTCGACAATCAGTCTTAAAGTGATTTTGTTGGTGTCGAGCTGAGGTATGATCGATTCAGTCCTTAGAGGTCTACGCTCCCAGGCATTTTTTTGTATTTTTACACTTTTCTAAAAAGTTTTAGTGCGTTGCTAATTGCTTGAGGCCTCTCTAAACGGGAAAGCCCAAATCTGTTTGCTCAGACATCTTTTGTAGGTCACAGTTCCTTAATCCGAGTGCACTTGCTTTTATTTATAATATCCGATATTTTGGATTATTTGGGTTAACTGCACGCCTATGAAATTGTCTTCTGCTTTCCAGCCGTCTATAATATGGTTGTCTTCAAGTCCAACGTGAACAAGTTTCTGATGAGACGTTCCACTTAAGTTAACAAATTTACCGAACTTCCATTACCATCGATTACTATATTGTCCTTTTGACTACTGTACACTCTTTAACCCTTATCCTTGAGTGGCCTATCGGGTTTGATAAGTGGTGACGCCTATGTAAAAAAAAAAAATCTTGTGTTATTCTCACATTTCGACCAATGTAACCTCCGACGTTCTTCACGTGTATCTTGTCAAACACGGAATCTTTCTGTCGAACTCTAATCTGCACGGAATTTCGAACAGAACACTTTATTTGATACATGAAGATAACATGCCTTCGATCCGTCAGTCATGACTTGATAAAAGACCCAGTAATTTGCAGTTGCGTTGTAAGTATCGCCTGCACTGAAGATGTGTGAATCACTCAGTATTAGAACAGTCGTTTTATTAATACAAATTATCAATTCATATTTTTTTTAAATAATACATGGACTTAATTCTAACGTTCTACGTTAATATGTGTGAACACAAGTTTTACAGGTTTTCCAATAGATACATTACAGGTCTTTCTTACTCTTCTTTATTCCGAACAAATCATGTTGACAATTGGAACATAAGGGGTTACTATTTAGTATCGTTAATAGCATAGGATTGTAAGGCGATAAGCAGCGTCATATCTGTTCATATAGCATTTAAACTAAAGCAGTTTAGAACAGACTGGGAAGCAGAAATCGGGGGGGGGGGGCTACGAACTCTAGAAGTCCGATCGAAGAAACCATTACAGTAGGCTTTTCAGCATCAACAGTAAAGGGTGGGATTTTGCTGCTTGTAAGGTTAGTCAGGAGGATGTACGTCGAGAGGGCGCATTGGTATGAATTTATCAGAGCATTTTAAAGTAAAATACTTGTAAAATAAGAACAGGAATGCAACATTGCAACAATGGGGCAAATGTTACAACTTGGCAGATGGTTCCTGATATTAAATTTGTGACTTTAAAAACATGCCTGAGAGAGAGAGAGAGAGAGAGAGAGAGAGAGAATTTTTATATATATATATATATATATATATATATATATATATATATATATATATATATATATATATACAGTTGTTGTAGCTGCATCAGTCCAGATGTGGCCACAATACTCTATGCATCGGCGAATTGTGGCTTTGTAAAGATGTACGAGAGGCTCTTCGATTAATTTTTATAGGAGCCCACCTTATTCGCAGCAGCCTTGGCAATGTCCTCTTGCAAGTTGTATGTGAATGTGACGCTGTCGTTAACAACTCTCGTCACAGTCTGTTTTGACAGTGGCGGTTTTATGTCAGTAGCGGATCGATTCTCGCCAATCAGTCCAATAAACCAAATCAAGCCGAGTGAATTAAAACAGTAGCAATAAAAGAATACGTAATCTACGAACATATAAAATTGAGATATTTTCTCGTTCTGACATTGATATTAAAAGTCTACTTTTCTATAAAAAATATAAGAAATGACTGCTTAATGAATTATGTCTTAGATATGATAGCAGCTGCATTAAAGTTAAGTAATTTGTATCTCCTTTGAAGAACGAGGGTTAATAATTTATGTTTTATGTTTGTTTTTAATTAGATAAATGGTTTCATGTACCTATCATGCTGAATTCTATTTATGTATAGTTACTACATTCTGCATTGCGTAGGATTTAAGATAAAAACGTTCTTGCACACGGAAATATTTACATATCTATATAATTATAAAACTCAAATGACCTTGTAACGAGTGATGTAACTCACTTTCCTGTTTACGACATCCGATTGCGCATGCGCGCATAAATATTAACCCATAAATACGTAAACAAATAAAGACAAATCGCTTCTTTTGCAGATTTTGACCTGCGCACTTAAATATTAGCGTTATTATTTCGAAATTATTATTTAACATGGGAAGAATGGGGAGTGTTTTGCAACTATTCTTTATTACAACTATACTGTCGCTATTTTCTTACAACTAAACAACTTTAACCCGTTGACAAACATAAGAACTATTGTAGTAAAGCCAATACTATTACTCTATCCGTCCCTTTTCCTTTCTTTTTTTATTTTTTGTTTACATTTCTAGATAGAAAATATTTGTGCGAGAACGGTTTATTTTTCAGATAAGTTTTAACGTTCGTTTTTCTGTTTTACTTCGCTTATTCTCAGGTTTTCATTAACACCCCCACCCCCTCCAAATACTCGGGCAATGCCGGGTACCCCCCTGCGAGTATATTATAAAGTTGCGATTTCAAAAGTAAGAAAATATACCGATATGACTGGTTCATCAGCTTGAATCGAAACCGAAGCCCAGCTTATGAATATATCTTTAGTTCCTTCAACTATAATCGAAACCGAAACTTATAAAATTATTTAAAATAAAAATAGATTACTAAGGTGCCATCAGCTAAAATCTAAACCGAAACCAAGACTTATGAAGAATCCTTGATAAAATTATTTTTAAAAAATATATTATTAGAGTGTCATTTGTTACAATCGAAACAAAAACTTACGAGGAATTCTTGGTAAAATTATTTATAAAAAAAATATAGATGGCTTAAGTGCCACCAGCTATAATCGAAACTGAAACTAAAATTATGAAGAATTCTTAGTAAAATTATTTATTACAAGAAATGGAAGTACATAACAATTAAACGACCCGAATGTAAGCGTGACACAGAAAATAAGAAAAGTTATCGTATTAATATATAGATAAATTCTGAAAGAAAATACTTTGTGTCACTCATGCCAACGTTGATTAATGGTGACAAGAATGTCATTAAAGCGGTGCGCAAAGAACTAATGTGTACATGATATATGTATAATATATAATTTTTCCACCTGTTTAATCATTGTCAAATTATATTGGACGACGTTGGCAAAAATAATTAATGGATGACAGAATAATTGATGGCATATTTTAACTTTGCAATGAAAAGCATTTAACAATAAAAACAATGTATAAAACCTAATTACTAAAGACTTGTTCAAATATGGAGAATACGTCATACTTACGTCACTTGAAAAAGTTTTTTTTTTCCTTGGTTGTTTCGTATTACGACATTAACTTTCTGGGTTTTTTAATGTTCCTATGCTTCAACTTCTTTGTATATTCAAATACAGGGTGTCCATTAAGTCTGTGAGCACATTAAAATATTTCTAACTTTATTTGTGTTTGCAACAGAAATAATATGTAAAGAGAATTCGATTTTGGATTAATTCATTTTTAAAATTGAACACTGGCTTTATGGACACCATGTATTTATTCATGCTATTTGATACTGTTTTATTTTACAGCATATCAACTCTTTTCACGTTACATAATGCTTAATCCAGGCATTTCACCAAAAGTGTTTATGGTTCTAGTTTTTGTTTTCTGGATTATAAACTGTTTTCGGACTGTTTAATGCCGAATGCAGTATTTCATAAAACTTTTTTTTAAAGCTTCAGCTTGTTTATATTTTAAAATATTATTTTTATTTATTTATTTTTTTATTATTATTATTATTTTTTGCAGAGGAAAACTGATTTTTTTATTTGGTTTTGCAGAACATGATTGAGTTTTGCAAAGGGACAGGAGCAAAACAATAACATCAATACCATCATCAAAGATTTCTATTGCTAAGGTTACTGCGAATGTAGTTTCCTTCTACCGCGCTACTAAAATTCCCATGCCTTTATAATACCCATGTATATATAATATATGCACAGTTGTCATAGTGGTGGATGTAATATGCATACTGGTTTTCAATGCGTTGGTGTCTGTGGATGTAACGATTTTCAATAAAACAGATCGAATAAACAACGCTCGAAAACTTATGTCGCTTGTAGTTTTCCGCAGTTCGCCAGCAGTTGGCACTTAACTTGACGCTGAAATAAATATCCTTTCAACTTGATTGCATGCTGGGTTATGTCAAGACAACTTAAATGTTTAAGTATAACTTTATTCTCATCTTCAACATATGCGATGCCGATATGTTCGTTTTCAGTTCTCAGAACTAACTAGACTACATGATTTAATGTTCCACTTCCCGACTCATAGTTCCCTAACTGATAAGATTCCTGTTAACTATAAAAAGAAATCTGTTTATTTGCCATGTACAGCATAATCACGTTGAACCTGGTCAGTACTAAATGGATGACCATTTGGGACTTCAAGGTGCTGTATGTGCTCTCCGTATATCTTGGCATTTTTTTCCAGTCGTTCTGGACTTCTCCTTGCCACTGGACTCAAAAAGTGTCGATTGAGGAGAGATGTCGTTGGTGATTGCGCAACCTTTGCCTTACAATTAAACGCAAAGCTGCCCTTACAAGGAGTATCCTTTGCTTGAGACTGAACGGAGACATAGATCGAAGTTATTTGTCCTGTAAACTGCCCTCTGCCGGAGCCGAAATTGCGTCATCTTTGACGCTTGCAAATAAGCCAAATGTTACTGTTTATTGTGTTAAATTCTTATTCAGTCGGATTGACATTTATTTATCAATTCCATTCTTGTCGCATATTTGATTTGTATCTATTTGGCTTATCTGTGTAAACGGTATATGTGTCTAGTAACCTACTCGATTGTGTATTTGTTACAGGCTGATGTCACCTCAGAAATTCTAAAGTATATCTTGTCAATTTAGAGCATTTTTGTTTTTAGACACTCAAAAAATCTGATATTCTTGTTTAAGCAAAGAAAAGCAAGTAAGATTTTAATCTTAAGTTACACTAGATGTAAATTGAACCCTAGTCCACCGGTTGATTAACGATTACTCTAATCGTTTGCTCTCGGTTGTCTTTTATAGCCATGAAGCCTCAAGTTTTATGAATAGTGTTTCTGGCACATTTTAAAAGAACTACAGTGTTGGAATCCATCAGAATCAAACGTATCGCTTACTAGATTTATATCTTGAAGTATTTTCGTTTCGTTAATTACGTTCAGTGGCTTCATGACTTGTCTAGAGCTATTTAACAAAATTAATATGATTGTGGTCCTGGATATGATCTTAAACTATATACAATTGTGAGACCCCAGCTTACGGGTTTGGGGAGTGGTAGTGGTAGTACCTGTAAGGGTTCTAACTATGGGCTAAATAGAAACCGACTTGAAAACAACAAATATATTCTATTAAAAAAATGTCTTCAAAATCTTGGGATTCGGCATTAAATAACCTGAAAAGGGTTAATATCCGTAAAACAAAAACAAACAAATCAATCTAAAATACTTGTAATACATAGTCTACAGGGTTTTTTTTTTTCTACCACGGAAATGCGTTGATATTTTTCATGAGATCATTATCAGAGCAATTTTTTTAATTACTTCGATGAGACTTTAACTCAATCTGCTATCTTTGGGAACCGGCTTGATAAAAGTAAGCAATTTGTACTAAGGAAATGCGTGCGTATATTTCGTCGATTTGTGTGGCTATTATTTTCAAAGGCAATCCGCTTTGTTTTGTAACTAAGTAATTTTTCATTTGTCTCAGAGGAGGTCTTCAAAATGTCACAAGTGATGACGTTGAATGATAAGTCATACCTGAAGTATCGCTTTGACTAAGAAAAGAAACTCAAAACCAACATTTATTTCAATACTAACAGTGCAGATTATGTTTACTCCAAAATCGTATAGTCTAGGGTTTAAATCATTAATGCACAAGTATAATTCAGACTAGCAGGGAGAACCAACGTTGCTCGGGATTGAATGATAATCAACGAATGCTTCACATTTGATTATTTTTATTGTCATTGAAATCGGTGAAATCCCCCATGTTTTTTTTCCTAATCAAATCAATAGTCTGCTCTCGTTGGAGACCATCTCAGTGAACCGGGAAGAAGCTTCATATGCCACCATGAAGCGACTTAATCCCACATATATTGTAGTCTACATACTAGAGATTTTATAAAAAAATTTTTTAACTGTATATATGCAACTAGCGGGGTACCCGGCGTTGCCCGGGTGTTGTGAGGTGGGAGGAAAATCAAGAGAAAATGGAAAATAAAAAAATAGGCGAACGTAATAACCCTGTTTAACTATTATACCAAAAAATATAATACATAAAAAAAACAGCGAACGTGATGCCAAAAAGAATAAGAGAACGATGTTAAAACTTCTTTTAAAAAATCGGAAAAACAAAAACAATAAAAAAAAACGTGATGGAAAAATAAATAACGAACGAAAAAAAAATGGCATAAGTAACCCTGTTTCAATAATAAAACTTTAAAAAATTGAAAAAAATATATCTGACATCTCGACTCGAACGTGAAATCTTAAGATAACGACACTGCCACTATACCGACTGGTCTGTGATCGCGTGAGCGAAATGAGGTAGTTTTTTTTTATATTTAAACCAATTCTAGAAATAACTTTTTGCGCGTGCGTGTATGGCTAAATTGACACGATTTTTTGCTACCCTTCCCTGTAGGAAAGTGCCTAATATAGGGTGAAGAAAATGTTTTAAGCCAATTTTTCGGTATTCGTCGGCCGAAGAGTTGCGCTTTAAAGTAATATCAATGTCGTGAAAATTCGTTGCCTTTGTCGAATGTTTTAGGAAGATATACAAACATACATTTAAACAGGCAGGTGAGATTTATATTATAGACTAGCGGTGGGTACCCGGTGTTGTCTGGGTGTTTGGAGGTATGAGTGTGTTGGGGCAAGATCAAAACAACACTGTTTAAAAAAAAACGTTAGCCAGGTGTTTGGAGGCGTAAAAGAAAAAAAGTTTAAGAAGGGTAGACTTGAACCCCGAAGCCTTGACGCGAAGGTGGAAACGAAATGAAAAAAAACACCCTGAGCCCTAACCATTTCGGCCACGGAGGGAGAGGAAGTCATAAGCGTCTTAGTTTAATGTTTATAAAGTGAAATTGACAGGCGCGAGAAAGTTAAGTCTTCGTGATGGTTGGCCTAGTTTTGCGCTGCACGCCAGTTTCTGTTTTCCCCGCTCTAGCATTCGATTTTATTTATACTGAAAAGCGTAAGGAAAAATATCTCGAAAATAGCGCGTAAATGTCGGCCAAATTAAGGATAGCCGCGACCCCCGTTCTTAAGTCGTAGATATTATGATTTAGGCAACATATAAAAAGTTTTAGGAAGGAGTGAGCCGACTGAGAAGCCTGGCGAAAAAAAGCGTTTTGCGGACATACACAAAATGCACACACAGTAATACACAGTTTCGCTTATATATATATATATATATATATATATATATATATATATATATATATATATATATATATGACTTGAATAAAAGTTTAAATGCAAAAGACAAGTATTATACTTCAACTGTGCTTTAAACAGAACCAGTGATTTCGAACATGCTCTTGTCATTTCAAAGAACTGACTGTTTATTTAATATTCCTGGGTTTACTGCTTGTGCAGTGATAATAGCTTGAATTCAAGTTTGAAATGGAAAAGTCAAGTATCATGGTGCAATTGTGCTTTTAACAGAAACATTTATTTCGAACAAGTCTGTCATATCAAAAAACCAACTGCTGATTTTATATGTCGGGCTTTCGGTTTATGTGGTTATAAAACTTTTCAAATGTACTTGTGATGTTACCTTGTGTAAGGCTTTGGCTTTGGTAAAAAGCGACTATTCCTACTTTCATTAGATTATTTTGATTATCGATACTTATCGAAAAATTTCCGATACAAAATCGATCTCCGTACACTGCCAGGCATATATAGTACCTTCTGTGTGAAAGGTCATAAAAATTGGCCCAGCTGTTTTCGAGTCCGAAGGGAACGAGCACACACATAATCTCTACTATATGGAAAGAAACTATGTTTTAGAATTTAATTTAGATAAGGATTAATTAGTTTTATTTTTCGGAATCCTCGGACTAGGGTTCTAATCTTGAGTTTTATTTTCACAACGTTTCGGTCGGTGTACTCTCCGACGTTCTTCAGGTGCATCTTGATTAACTCGGGAATAGTTCTGTTGAACTCATGAATCTTTGCTCAATTCGGTGATCCTCCCGAAATGTACAAAGGAACCCTTTATTTAATTCACGTTGGTAACATGCTCTTATTACTGACGCATAGCGTAGTGGATAAAGTACTTTGAAAACTTAACTATACACTAGTTTTCTGGAATTTGATGTTCTAATATTCAGTGGGGCGAAACTCGAAAATACAATTGCGAATTAATTTGGGCTACGCTCCAGTCAGAGCTGTCGAAACAAGGGCATGCTACCCCCTAGATTAAATAAAGAATTCTGTTCGAAATTCTGTCCAGATTCAAGAGTTGGACAGAAAGATTCTCGGGTTCGACAAAATACACATGAAGAAGGTCGGAGGTTAGATCGACTAAAACGTTGGAAAAAAAAAAAACACTGAAGATATGAATAGTGGTCCGAAATGTCCAAATAATACAAAATCATACATTTCTAATTTTTTTGTAGATGAAGTTTGTTTTTATAGTTTTAATCGGAATATTGTTCTCAACTCGAGTGTTATCGGAGGCGACACCGATCGAAATGTTGCGCAAATAACCCAAGCTTAAAACAATAGACCGATTAAAACAATACGATGCAAAATCTATTTTATTATTTAATACGATGGCAATTTTCTGTCTTATAAGAAAACTAGCCTGGGTGCCCGAGTGTTTGGAGAAGTGTGTTGAGTTAAAAAAAAAAAAAAAAAAAAAAAAAAAAAAAAAAAAGTGCAGGCATGCTCGAACCCGCACGGAGGAAAAGAACGTGAAAAAAAGTGACGTCTTAGTTGTCGCGCTTATCGCCAAACCAAAAGTGGCGAATGTTTAAATTAAGGCTAGTACATCGAAAAGATGCGATGACTTTCGAAAATATCGACAAATAAAAGCGGCCCCTTCCTGTAGAAAAGTGCCTTGTTGCGAGTGAAGAAATTTATGTATTTAGCCAATTTTTCGATATGTGTCGTCCGAAGGGTCGTGCTCTAAAACGATACCGGTCCCGTGAAAATACGTCGCCTCTGTCGAAAGTTTTTGGCAGATATACAAACATACATACATTTAAACAGACAGAGGAGATTTATATTATAGATGAGATTCTGCATCTAGTCTGGCGCTCTGTCGCATCCGTAATGTCTATACATTTCGAAACTGGAATTGGCTCTCTGGGTGCACGCCCGAGCCGGTTATAAGATCCAGGTTTGCCCAGTTACCAGAGTTCCACTTTCGGCGTTGTAGACAAAGTCCCACGGTAGGGCAAACCAATACAGCTGCAGGAGTTGCCCAAAAAAAAAAAAAAAAAAAAAAAAAAAAAGTGATTGCATTCCTTCATCTTCCGCCTATCCGGACTCCAACCCAGATTTTTGTCGGGTTTACTCGCTTAGCCTTTGTCTTTCTTAAAGGCATCCATTAGGCAGTGGTGAAAATGTGAAAATATTTAATTTTGATTTGGAAAATATTTAATTTAACGAAAATAACGGAAATTCTTATTTCATTTATTGTGATATCGAAATAAAAGAAAATATTAAATGATTTTTCTTAAAATAAATATAAATGGGAACTCAGTAATGGTGAAAATTTGAATACAATTCAAATTTTGACAAAATGAATGGCGCAGCTAATTGTAGTTATGGTTATATTAATAGTATATATGAATATATGAATAGTATGTAATCTCTCTCATATATATATATATATGAATATATATATAACACGAACAAGTCAACTAGAATTTTTGAAATGTAAAAACTCATTAAATCAGTTATATGCTTTATTATATATATATATATATATATATATATATATATATATATATATATATATACACACATACATACACACACACACACACGTGTGTGTATGTTATTTGTTTTTGATTTTGCGATACGTTTTGAAAGAATTTAAATATTTACGAAAGTGCATTTTTACCTAAATGCGAGTTGAGTATAATTTTCCCTTTAACTAACTTGGTACCCTCCCACATGGGGAGCAGCATACATATTGGTACCCTCCCACATGGGGAGCAGCATACATATTGTTTTAAAATATAATTATCCACTGACACGTGTTTCCTCGTCTACGATTCATTAGAGAGGTTGAATCTAGCGAGTTATATATATATATATACACACACACACACACTTTTTTGATGGGTAAATTCATAAATATAGTTTGTTATACAAATCTGGTGACAGGAACTTCTGTTAGTAGCAGAGGTGACAGTGCTACCTTCTTTTTACAAAGAAGTTACCGCATATTAAAGGCCGAAGGCCACTCAAGGATAAGGGTTAATGAGTTTACAGTGGCCGGTTAGACAACATTGATGATCGGTAGTGTTAGAAATTTAATACATAAACGGCGGTATGTCTGTCCGTGTTTAAATTTTCAAACTATCTTCTCCGAAACGAAAAGTCGTAGATCGGCCCTAAGGGCCTCAAATGATTGGATTTTTACTGGCCTTTTACGGGTCTTTAGCCGGTTAAGATTGTTCTTTAAGGGATTGGTTAAAATTGTTCTTTAAGGGATTGAAAATGGGTTCAAATTGAAAAAGAAATCGTTATGCATTTTGTACATTCCTAACGGATTCTATTCGACTAAAACGTTGGGAAAGTTAATTTTAAATTTTTAATCGGTTCATATGCATGTAATGTTGGTACAATGGTAATGTTAACAGCTTTGAATGCTACAGTTTCGGTTTCAATTTTAGCTGATGGCATCCCAAATATTTTGTGATATTTATGAAATCATCATAAATAATATTTACGAAATCTGGACAAATTAGAATATCATATCAAAGCGTATTTTACGACCGGGCAAAGCCGGGCGACCCAACCGCTAGTCTTATGGAATTTGTTTCTTTTAAATGACGGCTCAACAAGGAAGTGTTTACATTTGATTTTAAAGCGATCACGGTATAGTCAATGGAGACGTAGATATGCGGTATTGTGTTCCACAGAAAAAATGTTCTGGTATAATTCTCGTTCAGTTTTAGGTACTGATAAAATTTATAGGAACTTGATAACAGAGATTGTAAAGTTATAGGCCATTAACATATAATGTAGTAGTTGTAGTTCATTATGGTTTAATTTGTGCTAATTTTGTAATAAATCTAATCCGTATTAATCATTTACTGTATACCCAAAAATAATAGAATCATGCTTCTTTTCCTAATAAAAATAATAATAATAGTACAAAATTACAGTAAGATTAGTCTCCTAGTGTCTGAGAGAAATAAGTGTTACTTAAATACAAACCCCTGACGTTGCATCGAACGCATCCCATAACATTAAGTTCGCTAAACCTAATCCTACTACAATCCTATACCACATTTCAGTCATAACAGCTAGTAGACAAATATAATATATAATAATATGTATTCGTCTATGATATAAAGCTGAACGTCTGTGTGTGTATCTGGTCACGAATAGGCTCCTATATGGTTGACTATTATGGAAAACTGATCACATAATGATAGAAGATGTATCGAGATACAGGAGTGGGTATGTTTAATCTGGTATAATGATGATTCATTAAAATTGTGGGGTCTGCATGCGCGCCTGGTACACAAAGTATGGAAATAAATTTAAAAATAAAAAAAACATTTACAAGTGTTTTTGATATAGATGTACATGAGAATACTTTGATAAATGGTTTAACTTAAATAGGGATGGTATAATAATATTGTGGGGTCTGCGTTCGCGCCTGGCCTCCATAGAATGGAATTAGGCACACACTTTAATAAAGACTTTTCATATCTATCTGCGTAAGTATACTTTGATAATATTGCTTCAGTTTGAAGAAATATGGTATAATAAAATTATGGGGTGTTCGTTCGCGTCTGACCTCCATAGAATAGAAATATGTCACAAAGTTTAACAAGGTTCTTTTAATATAGATCTACAGAATATTATAAGTGTTTCAGTGTGAACAGGTATGGTATATTAAGTTATGGGGTTTATCTATTTTATTTTTACTTTCATCATATTTGGCTTTGGTTTTGATACCCCCAAATTCAAAGCTATTTCTTTACAACCCTTCCTTTTCATAAGCTATCATACTTTCATAAATCAGAGTCCATTTTCTGTAGGCTGTTTTAAACCCAGTCAACGACGGGTACTTTTGCTAGTATTATATAAACCACATTAAATGCAAGGGAACAAATTCTTGCAAATTTACGAAACTATCAGAATCATGCAATTGTGTTATTCAGACGAGCAGTAAAATCATATGATACTGCAAATGTCGTGCCAAAAGTAAAGTCTTCATTTTATTTATCTAAAAAACTATAACTACAATCTACGAAAACGGGAAAGGTACCATTAAAATAAGTGACCTTTTGTACTCTATAAATTTTTGTCTTACATATCTCCACTATTCTCAATGCACTTTTTAGAGCTTCTTTTGTAAGCTTGTTCGAAAAAGTAACATCTGTCGCCAGACTGAAATCGGCGAAGCCATCTAACTTTGAATACATCAACTACGTCGATTTCGTGAAAATTCAACTGCTGACCGGTAATGTTGATCGGTTTAATTTTTTTTTTTTTTTTTTTTTTTGCATGGAGGAATTCAATGACGCATCTCCGCTGCTGATGTAGCTCTATGGCAGGGCTTGCTTTTTTAGTCTCATACCGCCAATACCTGCAACAGAGAGAGAGAGAGAGAGAGAGAGAGAGAGAGAGAGGGGGACATTTTCAAGTAATGAATGAATAAGTTCAGTCATAATAATCCTATTTGCAATCTCATCTGATCCATTCAGGCAGAATAAAAAAATAGAAGGCATTTCTTTTGAACGAGACTCATTTCCCGCCACTTGAGAGTATGCGTGTAAATACAGAACCCTGCTTTGGAAAACAAGAGTAATTTTATATAATGAAACCAGAAATGAAATGCGAATTGTAACACTGTTTTCTCCCATGTCCAGAAGGCTTTGTTCTCTTTCAGGATGACTAAGGAAGACCTCGTTAACATATTAAATGACTCGTACATTTTGACATTACGTATACTTGACCGTAAAAACTCGCGTACCGGAAAAGAAAAAAAAAAGACCAAGAGAAGCATGCATTGTCCCCCGTGAGTGCACAGTGAACGAGGCATAAAAAACTGACTAAGATCAGCATTTGCCGCTTCCCCTATTTAGCCCTAGAAGTTCCCAGGGTTCGTCAAATTTTAGTCAAATTAAACAAACAGTGCAGTTAGGCATTAACATGTGTAAATTTGAGTTCTGCATACTATCATTTGCCCTACCCTCCCATTTAGCCCCAAAAGTTCCCACGGCCTTCACATATTTAAATTGGAGTTCAGCACCATGAAAAACTACTAAATAGACATACACAAAAGATTTTGACAAATATGGTAAAATAGTTCCAAAAATGAAGTGTTTTTATTTGTCCTAAAAGAACCCCTGGTGCACATCCAAGAGTTATCGCGAAGTATAGACAAACAAAATTATATAGAAATCAGTTATAACTTTTCAAAAAGCTTTATAAAAAAAATTTTTTAACAAGCACAAAAATGGCAATTTTAGCCATTTTAACCCCAAAGGCATCCCTAAGGGCGAAGGCAACTCGAGTTTTTTCTCAGAAAACTCGTTCTGTTACTTTTTATACATATCATGTTTAATATTTGTGCAAAATTTAAAAAAATGCACGACGTAGTTATTGAGAAAAATTCGGACGGACGAACGGACAAGGATAGATTTATGGGACCACACTCCTTTTGTTGAGGGGACCTAAAACATGCGTTAGTGAATTTGCGGACATTTTTATCCCTTAAATATCTGGTTTATATAATAATAGCAGAGGGCGTCCCACCTTGCCTGGTGGAAAATACGCTTAAATATATTTTAATTCAGTCCGATTTCGTATTTATAGTTACAGATCCAATTCTCTCTAAAATATTAAATTTTACTTAATATATAGTAGAGATTTAAAAGGTTAACAACTTCAGTGCCATCAGCTACATAGGAATCAAAATATTTAGCGCGCCAACCCAAACTCTTAAACCTCCCATACCGGTTGCAAAATCTATAGATACGTAAGACATAAAAGATTAACCACATCAAGCCATTCTTAAATCTGCACATGCGCACAAATAATAGACCTATGTTGGTATATTGAAATGAACAGTTTGCATTTTAACATATTTGTATACGCGTTATTCATACAATTTATTTAAAAGTTTCCCCGTTATATTGTGGAGTGATATTATTCTTGCCATGTAAACTTCAATCTCCATCTTGAATGTTGGTCACGTGTGAACTGGGCTGTTTGAGTTTATATATTTTTTTAACTGTTATTTTATTTTAAATTCAGTTTTTGTCAATTCCTGATTCTGTTTTCGTAATTTAAAGTCGCTATTAATTTAAGTGTATTTCTTTCTTTTCCCTATTTATTTTCTTTCCTCTTATTTAATGACAGATCAAAATGACAAAGTTTCCAATGGTTTTATTGTTATCAAATATGCAGTATACATCATTCACCAACCTGGAATGGAGAGCTGTCACAAAACCGACTACTCTCTCTCTCTCACCTGTCTATTTTCCTCTCTATCTCTTCCTGCCCCTCTTTCCTATCCCACCACTCGTTATTTATATCCCATCACATCGACAGCAACACACACACACACACTTATATATGAGAGAGAGAGAGAGAGAGAGAGAGAGAGAGAGAGAAAGTGTGTGTTTTTAGAGGTGGCAAACTTTAAATGGACAACTATTTTCTTTAATTGCAGATTTGGCAATTCATTACAGAGAAAGATAAGACAAAAATGCCTTCTCTCTCCCTCTCTAGATATATACATATATATATATATATATATATATATATATATATATATATATAAAATATTTAAACAAGGATTTTACTTGGTATAAACCACGATTACTAGTTTATGTTACAGATTCACATACAGTTTTATTTGTATAGATTTAAATATATTTATTATACCTCCAGCTTTAAAATATAGAGATATCAGAAAAAGTGTTTTGAAATTTACATTTGAAATATATATGTGCTTTTTGAGGACTATAGCAATATTATGGAAAAGGTCTACGTAATAAAATAATGATGATAATGTTCAGCAGATTTCAATGATTTTCAATTATGCATATTTATTTGTGAAGGCAGCGTGTCGCACATCTACCATCTTGTTCAGAAATAGATATGTACAACTGAAAATTATTGACGTCCCTTTAATATTGTCATTTTTGTTTTGTTTTTTACTACATAGTTTCAATAAGAGCGTTGTGCCAGCCATCAAGCAACCTTTTTCACATTTTCCACAAAGCTCCAATCAAAATACTTATATATATTATACAAATTGTACAGCGTGTCCAAAAGTCACTGAATAGATTATTTTTTAATATATTTCTGTAATTTTAACACAATCTAATCAAGACATTGGGACATTTAAAAAATGCTCAATTCAAGCTTAATTTATGAAAAATAATGTTTTTTTTTTAAATGTTGATCACTTTTGACTTCACATTTGTGCTCTTTCCAAAACATTCATGACGGATTAAAGTATTTCTGGGTTGCGATTAAACTCCCTTATTTCGCTTTAGTTGTTTTCTTTCAATTCTTGTAGTGGATTTTCCGACACTCTAAATACGTATATACACACGCATACATATGAGGTTTTTTCTCTCATTCCTATTTCTATGATTCTTACTGACTTGTTAAAATCTTCATGTGTAATTTATGCTTATACTTTTTACTCTCTCTTTTCCATACATATACATACATATATATATATATATACACACACACACGAGATGTATAAATGAACGTATCTGAAAAAAGGATTGATAAAAAAAACACGAAAAATTTAAAACTTATGAATTATATAAGATACGAGTGCTTTTCTTATACCGGGTAAGCGATATGGAGTGGGACGCTTTTAACATTAAAAGCTCACAAATATCAAGAGGTCTGGTTGACATGCAACCAAAAGAACCATCCTATTCACGAGATGTTATGAAAATGTTTTCATTCTTCTCTCTATCCCACCCTAAAATATTGGGTGTTCTTTTCGCACCTGGGTCCCCCTTTCTCCCTGATAAAATAATCATGTCCAGATATGAATATTTATCTGGAAAGAAAAAAAACATGCATACTAACCGACACGTGCACTAAGTGATATTAACAAGCGATAATTTTATTCAGATAATAAAACATACTATAGATTTTAGTATGCCTAGTGGAACGTTTTACAATAAACTGATTTATGTCAGCGATACATCACAACCATTATAATCGGTCAAAAACATTGGTTGGCGTTCAATAAAAATATCCGAAAGAGGTCAGCTTGACTTGTACACAATATTTGCAACGTGCGCTTTTTATTGAAAGACACCATTCAAACATTCATTAGATTTCTTATAAATTATGCTGCGAATAAACTGCAAAAACAAACATATTGCTATGATATATAAAACACCGAATGCACGCACATACACATTATAATAAATAAATATATATATATGTGTGTGTGTGTGTGTGTATTACTAGTAAGCCGCCCGGCATTGCCCGTCGTAAAATACGCTTAAATATATTTTGATTCATGCAAATTTCGCATCTTATATTGGACACACTATATAGTAATGCTTTAGAAAGTTTTTTTTTTAAAATGACTCGTGCGCTACCAAGGAGAATTGAAACCAAAACGTTTAGCTTACGATTCAATTTTTCTCTTTGACGTTAATGCTTGAACTCTGAAACATTTCTGTTGCAAGGCTAAATTTGTAATGCCGTCGGTCGACCTTCAGCTGACAAATTCCATTTTTTTTTTTTTTTTTTTTTTTTTTTTTTTTTTAATTTTCACACTTTTGCACTGACTTTCCCCGACTAAAATCCAAATATAAAGTTTCGCATGGTTTCGAATGCCCTATATATTAAGTTTTATGTCTGTAGACCAAAATCAGACAGGGGTTTAGTAGGCTTTTTTTTAAACAAATATATGTTGGTATACAAAAACAAATATAGAAAAAAAATTTTACGCAAATATTACGCAAGTATAAATCATTTACAATATCAGCATGAATATAATTATACGTAATCTTCTATAATATAAATCTCAACTGTCTTTGTGTTTTAATGTACGTATGTCTGCCTAAAATTTTTGACAGAGGCGACAGATTTTCACACGATCGGTGTCATTCTGACGCCTGACCGTTCGGAGGACAAATATCGAAAAATTGGCCCAAAACAAATTCCTTCATCCTAAACTAGACACTTTTCTACAGGAAGGGTCGCTTTTTTCCGCAAGTCAACGCCTTTTTTCGATTGTCTAGCTTTAATTCAAGCCTGTGTCACTTCCGCTTTGGCGATGAGCGTAACAGCTAACGCGTCACGTATTTTTTTCACTTTCTTTTCCTCCTTTGCGGTATGGGTTCGGGTCTGCCTGCCTACTACCACTTTTTTTTTGCGCTCGCAACCCCCCCCTTTTTGTTCAACCAACACCCTTGCACACACCTCCACTTTTTTCCGCCTTCACGTCACGGGTTCGAGCCTGCCTGCCTACTAACACTTTTTTTTGCTCAACACAGACCTACACACCCGCGTAACGCCAGGCACCCAGGCTATTAGCTAACTAAAAGATCATCATCCCATAAGTAGCAAATATGTTGGTTAAAAAAATAAATAAATACATCTATATATCTATAAAAGTGAACGGGTCTGTGTCTGTATGTGTGTGTGTACATTTCCCTACGTAATAACTCTGTCAATTTTTAGTCTACAGACTCGAAATTTGATATACAGGGTACTGAGATTTGGGAAAATCGATGTGATCGGTTTTCGGCCAGAAATTTGGCGATTAAAGGGTCAAAGTTCAACTATTTAACCTTTGAGAACTCTACCAAAATCCTCCGACAATGTTGGATTTAAACACTTGAAACTTTAGATATAGGCACGTTTGACATGGATCTAACTTAATAACTTAATTTGAGCCCAAAACAATAAATGTTAAGGGGTCATAATATGGCTAAAAGTTAAAAAAAATTGACCACTTTTTTTTTGCTCAACATACATCTCCAAATACCCGGGCAACGCCGGGCACCCATGCTAGTTATTCAGAAATAAAAATATAAACAAGTGGGAAAATTTAAAGGGTGGTGCATGCGAGATGACGCCACAAAAATAGTGAAGAAATGATGAATGTGAGAAGTGTGAAGGGACCAACGTCTTTAAATCCAGAACGGCCATCTTTTGTAGCCTCTCTGCCAATCATTAGTGGTCAAATTACATAACATCTCCAACTGTAAAAGATGATTTTTTCCAAATTCTGTTAGTGAAATCCACGCAGTTCTACGAACAGATTGCATATGATGTTTCTGGAGCCTTAGTGCATGGCATTTGAACACCGATATCATGACATCCAGTCACAGTCTGTTTAATTTCGGAGCAGTCAAATTTAGATCGAGACTGGTTACGGCCACCACCAGAAGGACAGTGACCGCCATGTAACAGTGACAGTAATAAAGGCAAGTATCTTCCCTAAAAGACACTATTTGCCACTACTAGACAATGCACGACAGTAGAAGGCAGATGATTTCATTTGGGAAACTGCCGCTAGTGCCGGCAATTTTCTTGAGCCGAGAGTACCGACAGCTAGCAACTGCTACCATCCATCTATGTTAATAGTTTTATATCTGCTCATCCATAGTCAATATTTTAAGGGACTCACAATAACGCACTAGATAACCCAAGGTATTTTTTACGGGAGAGGAGGCTCGCCGTAGCTGTTCGGGCTTTGTGTCATATTTCCATCGGGCAACGCTGGTACACAGGTTCTGCTAGTTACACATATTTGGGAATAACTGTAGTTCCATGCCGTCCCGATGGGTATTACAGTGCCAATTTCAACCTCACTTATGTCTTGAGATTTCACATCAGTTATTCACAGTGTTGCTGGCGATAGATTATAACGATAGCACATAAGGGACTTCGCGTTTATAGAAATTTCCCAGAGGTTTTAATGGGTAAGCGGGCATATTTTCCATTCGGCTGGCGAATAAACAGTTCCGATAACAACGATTCAAATCTTACAGTCACACTCCGTATAGAGGCATGACGATTATTAAAATGTTTGTGTACATCTTAGACTTATTTCAGGAGTCACAAAAGCTACCCGAGGATAAGGGTTAAGTTTTTTTCAAGTGGTTGGTGAGACACTGTATTGGAATTTGAGTTCTTAAGAGGACAGCTAATTATTGAACTTGAAAACTCACGTCGATAGAGGAATAACCCGGTGGTATTGTGGTTCATAGACGGACAGTTTTCGGAACTTAACTTTGCTCATGGAAGTTTCGTATAATTTTTGGATACACCGATAGAGAAAATAAAAAGAAAATTGAGTTGTTGCAGCTTAATATTTTGATGTTTATAGACTGAAGCGCAGTGGATTACCTGTCCTAAAAAAGTTAACGTGGAGAGAGTCAAGCAATCTTCTGATAGAAAATTCTGTTGGGGGAAAGTAAGCATCTCCTACTAGATTTCTTAAGGCGTATTTTAACTTTTAGAGTAAGCTACTTCCTGAAACAGTAGAATTATCTAAATATTTTTCCAGCAACCTTAGCAACGTCTCGCAGATTTATGTCAGGATGTTATTAAAACACAGCGCTTCAGAGTAAACCATTTCATTTCATTTGTGACATAGCGAGGGCCAAAGTAATAGGTATTTTTAAAGAAATTACTTCGGTAAACGTGTCATGTTTCTCAATTAAAAACTATAATAACGATTTTAATATGACAATAATAAAAGAAATGCGAATATATTTATGTGTATGGAAAAAATGGTCCTAAAGAAACCGGGTTTTATTTAGGTCAATTGAATAACATGTTCAAATACACACACACACACACATATATATAAGCTGAACGTATGTGTGTGTCTGCTCACGAATAGGCTCCTATATGGTTGCCTATTTTAAAAAGCTGATTACATATAATGATAGATGTATCGAGACACAGAAATGGGTATGTTTGATCTGGCAGATCGGTGGTTCATTAAAATTATGGGGTCTACGTACGCGCATGGTCCACAATGTATGGAAATAAAAAATGTAAAAATAAAAAAACAAAACGCTTACAAGTGTTTTTGATATAGATGTACATGAGAATACTTTGAAAAGTATGTTTTAACTTAAATAGGGATGGTATAATAAAATTCTGGGGTCTGCGTTCGCGCCTGGCCTCCATAGAATGGAAATAGGCACAAACTTTAATAAAGACTTTTCATATATATCTGTGTAAGTATACTTTGATAATTATGTTTCAGTTTGAAGAAATATGGTATAATAAAATTATGGGGTGTTCGTTCGTGCCTGACCTCCATAGAATGGAAATATGTCACAAAGTTTAACAAGGTTTTTTTAATATAGATCCACAAAATATTGTGATAAGTGTTTCAGTGTGAACAAGTATGGTATAATAAATTATGGGGTTTATCTATTTTATTTTCATATTTTGCTTTGGTTTTGATACCCCTGAATTCGAAACTATCTTTTTACAACACTTCCTTTTCATAACCTATCATACTTTCATTAATCAGAGTCCATTTTCTGTAGGCTGTTTTTTAACCCAGTCAACGACGGCTGATTTTGCTAGTATATATTTATGTATATATATTATTAAGCTAACAATATTACTTGTTTTAATCGGACTTTTGTTCTCATGTTGAGTGTATTTTGTGCAACATTTCGGTCGGTGTAGCCATCGTTTTTGCATTTTTTACTTATGTAAGACTAACATTCTTAACTTATTTTTACACACCGGCATCGTCTTGAATCGTTTCTACAAAAAAAAAAAAAAAAAAAAAAAAAAGGAATTATTTAAGAATAAAAGTTTTAAAATCTCTCGCCAAGAAAGTTCAAAATTTTTAAATTTGTTCATCAGAATATATCATTATATAAAATATTTATTTACAACGAAACCACATCTTCCATATTACACACACACACAAGTGTATATATATATATATATATATATATATATATATATATATAGCTATCCGTGACTCCTTGGGTTATTATGATAGATATAGAATAGTGAGCACGCACAATATATATATATTATAAACCGGCAGGAATTGAACGCGCGTGCGTACAAAAACAGACGTGACTATCAGTGAAAACAAGACGGAATACATTGGATAAAGTTTATAACATCATTGATTTTAGATTAAATTAAAAATACTTTATATAACAGGTGTGTATCCATTAAATATTTTTTTTATAAAACATGCAAAAAGAAAGCTTACAAGTAGGATGTGCGCATTGTACAGGTCAACCCAAGTTTTTTTTGTCATATATATATATATAAGTGTGCGTGTGTGTACAATTTCCTACGCGATAGTTCTGTCAATTTTTAGTCTATGGACTCGAAATTTGATATACAGGGTACTGAGATTTGAGAAAATCTTTGGGATCAGTTTTCGGCCAGAAATGTGGCTGATAAGGTGTCAAAGTTCAACGATTTGACCTTTGAGAACTCTACCAAACTCCGACAATTCTGCGTCTAATCACTTGAAAATTTAGATATACGTTCCTTGGACATGGATCTAACTTAAATTTGAGTCCAAAACAATAAATGTTAAGGGGGAAGAATAGGGGTCAAATTTTTTAAAAATTTGACCGCCCTCCCCCCCCCTTTTTTTTTTTTTTTTGCTCAAACACCCGGGAACCCATGCTAATATATATATATATATATATATATATATATATATATAAGAACCCCAGAATACGGCATTGAAAATTAAAATACAGTATATTATATTGTACACATGTATATAATCAAATATCATTATCAATAACACAGTAGGGGGGATACCAGTAACCAGAAAAAGATCGTATCCTACTTCGTAATCTGAAAAAAAAAAAAAAAAAAAAAAAAAAAACCTATCCCACGGCCAGCGTATTGCGGATTTCTACTTATATATATCAGTTTTTGTTGTCGATTGTTGTTATAGCGATATTAATGCTAACGTCTCCATCTTAGAGATCCGGTGGTTTTTTTTTTATTTTTAGAAAGTCGCTCCTTTTTTATTTGGACGTATATTTTACTTAATACTAAAAAAAAAAAAAAAAAAAA
>NC_136497.1:124290304-124335304 GCF_053919585.1 Euprymna scolopes | reverse complement strand
TTTCGACAGAAGCGACGGATTTTCACAAGATTGGAAATGTTTTGAAGCTTGACCCTTCAGACCACAAATATCGAAAATTTTGCTTAAAACGCTAAATACTTCACCCTCAACAGGGAGGGGGTGTATTTTTGCCGATATTTTCGAAAGTCACCCCTTTTTTGATTGCCTAGCATTAATTTAAACCTGTACCACATCCGGTTGGCGATGAACGCAACTACAAGGACGTCATGCTTTTGTTTCGTTTTTCTTCACGTTCTTTTTCTCCTTCGCGGTACGGGTTCGAGCCACCTTCCTACTACCACTTTTTTTTTTTTTTTTTTTGCTAAACACACCTTAAAAACACCAGGGCAACGCCGGGCATTCATACTAGTCGTAATATAGAGATTGAAAAAAAAAAAATTGTTTTTGTTGGAAAAAGTGACTAATAAAAAAAAAAACGACTAACTTAACTGTCAGTACTTGTAATTTATTATGATACATTTATCTCATTATATCTTGTAACAGATCTCGTGTGGGAGCATGCGAGAAAATTAGCAGCAGCAGCCGTTACAGCACGTACGCAAATTAGCATGAGTGCGCGAGCTTGCGTCATAGGAAGAAGAGGTGTTAAAGAGTGAAAAAAATGACAGCAAGTGCTAAAGCGATAGTGACGCGTCGACCAAGATGAACGTGTAAAATCGAGGACGAGAAAGCGCTAGCTGACCGCCGGCGCATGGCGGCAAGGGAAAATATTAAAAAGCACGTGTGTGTGCGAAAGGACTTTTGCAAGATAGTGAAGTCCGTTATTTTCGAGGAACCAGGAATAAATGCATTTTTTGTTTCTGTGTGTGTGTGTTTTTTTTGTTTTTTCCTGTACACGGCAATTATATATATAAGAGTAGGTAGTAGTTTGCTTGAAGCATTGCTGATAAAGAAAGATAATTTTTTTTTTTAAGCCAAAGACAATGCTGAGAAAGACCGGAATTATGAAAGTAAAGAAAGAAAAACAAACAAATGTAGACGGGTATGCTTGAGTAGAGGAGTGTCTAGCCTTTATTCGTCTATCTTTCCTCACCTCAATGTATAATTATTTGTAACCAAGTTGCTGGTATGTCCGGTGAATGTAAAGTCCGTGGGTGGTATGAAACTGAGCAATTTCGAGAGAAAGGGACCTCTCTTCTTCAAAAGACAAAAGTGGATTTAAGATGGCGGAAAAGAACGTGACAGGACGGCAGAAATACTCAAGCATACCCGTATACATTTGTTTTAAAAAATTATATAATATATATATATATATATATATATATTATATATATATATATATATATAGCAAAAAATGGAAATTAGTAAAAGCCTGAAGAAAGTGTTCACTACTATTACAGAGCATATATATATATATATATATATTACTGTTTTACCTGCTAAGTTACGTGTTTTGGTTACTGAATCGTATAAACAACCCAGTAACTTCAGACTTTAAAGGGTTTTAATATGGATATTAATACACAGATATGCCAAACATACACACATTATATATGTGTGTGTTTTCTGTATTAATATCCATATAACCCCCTTTTTCGATTTATTTAAAAAGAAAATACAGCTTTGTTATATATGGGTCGTGAAATTTTATTCAGCTGCAAAATATCTCACTTGTTTGCATATTTTTAAACAGTCATTTTAATTCCTTTTTAATTTTTTCGGTTTTCTCATAAAATCATGGTCTTTTGTTAACTATTATGTGTAATTATATTCATGCAGATATTTAACGTGACTTATATTTGCGTAAAAACTTTATAGTAAACACAAACTACTTTATACATTTATGTATGCGTATATGTATTTTTGTTTAAAACTGTTCCCTATCAAACGCCTGTGAGTTTTTGTTCTACAGGCATTAAACTTTATATATAAGGTATTCGAACGATGGAAAAGCATTACCAACTGCTTTACTTCCATCGTTTTTTGGGAAATTTTAACAAATATTTTTTAATTTATACTGATTTTTTCTATTCTCTGGTAATTTTAAGTGTGGTTGGTTGTTTTACGGAATATGTTCGGTTTATTTAATGCCGAATCCAAATATTTTGAAGAAAAAATGTTTTAATAGAATATATTTGTTTTGAAGTAGGTTTCTATTTAACCCATAGTTGGGACCCCAACAGGTACTATCACTCCGGGTCAGAATGGACCTGAGAGCAATGATAATTAAAGGGTGGCTCCATACTCCCCGAAGCCCGCAAACTGGTGCCTCACCACTGGATATAGTGTAAGGTCATATCGAGGACCAACTTTAAGTGTCTATCACTTTATTGCAAGTATCTTTAATTGTCTATTATCGGTAATAAAAAAATATATTCTAACTCCATATTTCTATTTATATTACATAAAACATATCCAGCAACAATATTAATCAAGAACAAGAACGAATTTCACATTATTTTGTTTAAGGAAATAATTATTTGCCAACATAACTCCCATGCTACAAAATTACGTGAGTTGTGATTTCCTGTGTCTCTTGGACACTGCAAGAAAACATGTTACTGTAAAGCCGTAACAGGGCTTCTTTTTTGTTTTTCCTCATTTTCATAGTAAGGTGTTTCACTCGGGGATTTACAACGCTTTTCCCTTTAGTACTTACACCGTCTCAGTTTGCTCAGCCAAATGCTTCCACAACTGATAAAGCCAACCTCCTCTCGTCTGACCTTAATTGTATCCCTCGTCTATAGATCACCACTTATTCTTTCTTTATAATCAGGTCAATTCCGTTGCTTATTGTTTATAAATTACAATTCCGAAATCTATTATTTTATCACATAAATATTTCTACAATATGTTATATATAATATAAATCTTACCTGTCTGTTTAAATGCAATTATGTATGAATGCATGCATGCATTCCTAAAACCTTCGATAGATTTCTACAAAATCGGTATCATTTTGAAGTTCTACCCTTTGGATGACAAATATCGAAAAGTTCGCCAAACCATTACTACAGGGAGGGATCTCTTTTATTCGACGATATTTTCGAAAGTAATCTCCTCTTTTCGATGGACTAGTCTTAATTTAAACATTCGTTACTTCCGGTTTGGTGGTGGGTGGAACAGAAAAAGACGTCACTTTTTTAACGTTCTTTTTTCTTCTTTACGATACGGGTTCGAGCCCGTCTGCTTGCCACTTTTTTTTTTATTTTGCTCAACACGCACATCCAAGCATCCGGGCAACGCATGGCATCCAGGCTAGTTGCTTATAAATCTAAGTTAAAATTCCTCCGTTAGATTTTTAACAAGATATTTTAGCGAAATATCCTTTTCTTTCAAAACTCTGCATATCTTTTAAACATAATTTAAAAATCAATAATAATGGCATTGCGTGCCACAACATAAGAGATTCTACGCTGTGATCATAGCCAAAACGGCCAACATAACATATTTAGTAAGTTTTGAAAATAGGTATGGCAATTTAGCTACACAGAAGTTTCCGCGTTTCATCCCCGTGAGCCTAACGCATTTTCACGAGGATGACACGCAGAAAAGCATAGCGTAATTGCCATATATATTTTTAAAACAAACACGCACATTATATATAGTATTATATAAAAGGAACTGTGTGTATGATATTTCGTTTCCTATGGACTTGAAACGGATGGGGCGATTTTGTGCAATTTCATATGAAGGTATTTGGTATGTCCGAAAGTGTTCTTACCTTTATTATCAGAAGTCCGGTAAATATTGATAATCGAAAATAATCAGGTGAAGATGGAAGTACGATTTGGACCAAAGTAAACACTTTATACAGCCTAGCATCACAAGTGCTATTGAATATTCTGACAGCACAAGCAGAAAACTATTGAAGCAATATATATATATATATATATATATATATATATATATTATTACATAAAACCAACAGATTTTCTAGTGACATAAATTGCAATGTATTGTGGACTAAATCAATACGGGCAGGCATGAGGAGCTTCCTCCCGATATGTCACGTGGGTGGGGGCCGCTAACTAAAACAGGCAATCGATTTGATTTTTTAATGGGAAATTCCACCGACTTTGATGACAATATATGTATTTTTAATCCTCATTTCATCCTGGATAACGCCAGGTGTTTCTGCTTGCGTACGCACACACAATATATATAAGGTAAAATTAAAAGCCAAGAACAATGCGAGATTTTTTTTTATATAGAGTAAAATTAAATGCAAACAAAAGAAATAAAGTTCTTTTTTTTTCTTTTTCACACAAATTTTAACTCTAAACTACAGTAATTTTTTTTTTCTGTTGTATTCAATGGTGATATAAATCTCAATATATTTCAGACTTATTAGTCCATTTTCAAGAGAAGACAGCGGAAGAGTGTTCAAAATTGGAAAAGTAGCCGCAGAGTTTGCCAGGTGATACCGCGAAATATAGAACAAAAAATGACGTTAGGAGAACGTTAAAATAAATGAGTTGATGTTTGAAATACTTGTTGCGTTTGTGAATCAAGGGAGATGACTATTCAAGCAAGTTTTTTTTTTATTGTTTTTCTTATGTTTTAAACTTATATTATAAAAGCGGAGCTCAATTCCAGTCTATTGTTTAGTGTGGGAGTATTTTTTGAAATAATTAAAGATTCGAGGATACGAAGTTGACCTACGTTTCTTGAAGAAGCAAGAATATTGATGTGAAAATCTGGTTCTGAATTAATGCAAGTGCGAATATGTTTATAGAACGACGAAGCAGTAGTGTTTAAGTGCTCTTTAATGCGGTGATGAAGCAATCTGGTAGTGCTTCCGATGTAAGATGCACTGCATTTAGCGCATTGTAGGTCGTAAACAACGTGGTTCTTAAAGCATAAACCTGTGTGTGATATTGGGCAATTAGAGAGTGAACAAGGGGAAGGTGTATGCGATGGGTGTTTTCGGTTGAGCTGTTGTCTTAAAGTAGATCCAGTGTGGATGAGTTGAATGTTGAGCCCCTCGCTGCGGATGGCTTTTCGGATTGAAGATGAGATTTTGTCACTGAGGAAGGGTAGTTTTAGAAAACAATTGTTAGAGAAGGGTCGGGTGTTGCGTTTTTTCTTTTTAAGTGAGGATAGGATCGTATTAGGGTAGCCGTTTAGTGAGAGGGTCTGTAGGAAATTGTTAGTGTGTGTATGTTTGTCGGAGATGTTAGTGCATTTGTCTTGTATGCGTGAGATTTCGGCATGTGCGTAGTTTAGTTTGTCCTTGAGAGGTAGCGCAGATTTGAAATGTACGAAGAGGCGTTTGCTGCCGGGTTTTCTGTAGAATTCAGTGCATATGGCACCATTTTTTTTTATTTGTATTTTAAAATCAAGTAGAGAAAGGGATTCCGAAGAGTCTGGGTGTTCTATAGTAAATTTTAAGTTCTCCTAACGTCATTTTTTGTTCTATATTTCGCGGTATCACGTGGCAAACTCTGCGGCTACTTTTCCAATTTTGAACACTCTTCCGCTGTCTTCTCTTGAAAATGGACTAATAAGTCTGAAATATATTGAGATTTATATCACCATTGAATACAACAGAAAAAAAAATTACTGTTGTTTAGAGTTAAAATTTGTGTGAAAAAGAAAAAACAAACAACAAAAAAAGAACTTTATTTCTTTTGTTTGCATTTAATTTTACTCTATATAAAAAAAAAATCTCGCATTGTTCTTGGCTTTTAATTTTACCTTATAATTTTCTTCAACAATGCTTCAAGCAAACTACAACCTACTTATATATATATATATATGTGTGTGTGTGTGTGTGTGTTGTATAGAATACGACGAGATGCAGGTATATATATTTTGTTGGATTACATGATATTTTGTGCTTACAATTAAGCAAATGAAACAGGTGAAAAGAAATGAACGTGTTATCTTGATATCTTATTGGCATGAAAAAATATTCATGTTGAAAATATTCATGTTGAAAATAGAACCTGACAAATGTGGAATCATAATTTATCTTGAAGTGATATTTATCTATTCGATTCTCGAAAAAATATTTCTCATTAGAAATATTGACGCGATCAAATGACGCAGAAAGAACAAAAATATGGCTCATTAATTAACGGCATTCTCACGTATAAAGCTGTCTATATCGTGACACAGATATTTTACGAGAAAAAAAAGGACGACAACTCTAAAGCTGAGTATATTTCTATGGTTTTAAAAAAATATTAGACCGAAGACCAACCGATAATAACTAAGATACAAGGTGATTGAAAAATAAGTCTATTTTAAAATATATACAATTAATTTCTTGACTATTTATACAATTGATGATTATTAGTAGCAAGTAAAATATATGGACTTATTTTTAAAATTCAATAGAAGCGCTTTAATTCGCCACAGCTTTTCAGGTCGACCAGGAATCGCATCGACTGATTCCAGAAGAAACTGTTGCAGAGTGGTAGTCATTACTAAGTAGTTCCCCCTGTTGGAAAACTCCATCTTGCATAATAAAATTTTCGATATTGTCTCAACATTAATAATTGGAAAAAATTTTATCTTCGAACATAGTAAGGTACATTCACACTTTGCTATTGTTTTTGCTAAATGGCTGAATGCCCTGGAAGATATATGGTTCGCACAAATGACCGACCAGAAATACTGACTAAACGCACTGTAACTATCTTTTGATTTTTACTCAACCAAATCATAATTATTAGAACTTGAAGGCCGAATACGTGAAATTATGATTATCGTTCTGTAATTGATCCGATTACTGGTCGACTTGAAATACTGATGGAGATTGAAAGCACCTATATTGAATTTTAAATAAAAGTTTATGTATTATACTTTATTATGACGCTTAATTGTATGAATTATATACCAAAACATGAAGGGTGTATATATCTATATATATAAAGCTGAATGTCTGTGTGTGGGTGTCTGGTCACGAATAGACTCCTATATGGTTGACTATTTTAAAAAATTGATTACATATAATGATAGATGTATCGAGACACAGGAATGGGTATGTTTGATCTGGAAGAACGGCGGTTCATTAAAATTGTGGGGTCTGTGTTCGCACCTGTTCCACAAAGTATGGAAATAAAATATTTAAAAATGAAAAAAAAAACGTTTACAAGTGTTTTTGATATAGATGTACATAATACTTTGATAAGTATGTGTTAACTTAAATAGAGATGGTATAATAAAATTGTGAGGTTTGTGTTCGCGCCTGGCCTCCATAGAATGGAATTAAGCACACACTTTAATAAAGACTTTTCATATCTATCTGCGTAAGTATACTTTGATAATTATGTTTCAGTTTGAAGAAATATGGTATACTAAAATTATGGGGTGTTCGTTCCCACCTGAACTCCATAGAATGGAAATATGTCACAAAGTTACCAAGGTTTTTTAATATAGATCCAGAATATCGTGATAAGTGTTTCAGTGTGAACAGGTATGGTATAATAAATTATGGGTTTTATCTATTTTATTTTTACTTCCATCATATTTTGCTTTGGTTTTTATACCCCCAAAATCAACCCAAATTTACAACCCTTCCTTTTTATAAGCGATCATACTTTTGAACCCAGTCAACGACGGGTACTTTTGCTAGTATATAAAATGGACTCTCCCGTCGATTTCGACGTATGAACTTCTGCCGCAACAACTAAGTTGCTAGGAAATCTACAAAAATTATTTGTTTATAGTGGTGAAAGCTTTGTGTAGAACAGACCACACTTTATTATTACTGCTAGTATTCATCGGCCCAAAATCAAAGCAGTGACATGAGTAAAACGGGCCAGAGTTACTTGCGTTTTGCACGTCATTTCCTCCTCATTAAAAAGCAATAAAGCAAAGGGTGTTAGAACTTGGCAGACAAGACACGCATAGACTGGTGTATTTTACACAATATATGGCTGAATGTGAAAAAAGAAAATTCTAATGATTACATAGCAACATTTTTTAAGCCTAACCTTAAAAATGGAGTGGTTTGCGGAAGTTCATGCGGTCATCTTTTATCGTGATTTCTGATTTTCTTTTAAATCAAAAGGCTGTATTTAGCGACTTAATATGGTAAAACGATCAGGCAATTAGCTTTAAAATTTCCTATACAAATCGAAATACTTAAAATCACGCACACTCATATATTTCTACTCATAAAAAAGTATTTTGTGGGAGGTTGTTCTTTTTATACTCCGAAACCGATGGGCCGATTTTAATGGAATTTCACAAAAATATACTTTGTGTCTGAGAGCATTAGTAGATACGTTTTTCTTAATTGGAATGCCTCCGATAAATGTCAAAAATCATTAATCAATAATCGTGAAATCCAATCAATGGAGAACAATAAGATGCTGAACAAAGTTAAAACCGCATACATTGCATTTATCATAACAGCAAAAATCTAATATCACAAGTGCATTTGTGAAGTTTTATCACCAAAGCAAATTAAATAAAGCTTCTTAGAGAAGACAGAGGAGCATTCGAAATGAATGTTTTTGTTTGGGGCACAATTAAACTATAATGCTTGGCTTTTTTTATCAACTTTAATTCAAGTCATCTTCTATAATATAAATCTCACCTGACTGTTTAAATGTCTGTCTGTCTGTCTGTCTGTATGTATGTATGTATGCATGCATAAAACTTTCGACAGAGGCGGATTTTCACGAGATAGATATCGTTTTGGACGACAAAAATCGAAAAATTGGCCAAAAACATTAATTCTTTCACCCTAAATTAGGCACCTCTACAGGGAGGGGTAGCTTTTTTCGCTGTATTTTCGAAAGGCATCCTCTCTTTTCGAGTTGCAGTCTTAATACAAAACTATGGCACTTCTGGTTTGGCGATGGGCGCAACACCTTACGAGTCATGTCTTTTTTTTTTATTACATTTTCACCCAAAACAAGGAACATTTCCACTTTGTTTTAGGGGGCTACTATCAGGGGCATAGGCATCAGGGGTACTGTGTAGGGAGTTGGGCAGCAAGATTTCGATTGACGTTGCACTTGAACTTCTGCATGTCAGTACAGTTGGGAAAGCAGGGACCCGGAAGGGAATTTCAAAGTCTAGCTATTCTGGGGAAGAAACTACGGGGTAGAAGGCTCGTTTACATCTAGGGATCTCTACTGTGAAGGGGTGGAATTTAGCTGCTTGTCGGGTTTGTCGAGGGTATTTATGTCGAGGGGCACAAGTGCTTGCAGTTTGTCAGAGTATTCACCGTTAAAGTACTTGTAGAACAGGCAGAGGTATGCACCATTTCATCGATCGGACAGAGGCTGAAGTTTAGATGAGAGTTCAGGACCTATCAGATTGGCGACTCTCTTTTGAACATTGTCTAGGATCGAGAGACTAGTGGCAGATTCACCAGCCCAAATATGACAACAATACTCCATACATGGGCGAATGGTGGCCTTATAGACGTATAGGTATAGGATACTTTCGGGCGTTAGTATCTTTCTAGCACGGTAGAGAGAACCTACCTTCGCAGCAGTCCTGGCGATATTCTTAATGTAATTATTCCAACTCCTGTTTCCTGTGGGACTTAGATCGAGGAGTCTAAAAGGTGTGCTTTCAGATAAAGAGTCATCGGCTATTGCTATTAGTGGTAGAGAAGGGTTCTTGTAATTATTTTCCACGTTCTTTTCCTCCTTCGCGGTATGGGTTCGAGCCTGCCTGTCCACTACCACTTTATTTTTGCTCAACACATAGCTAAAAAAACTTGAGCAACGCCGGTCACCCAGGCTAGCTTATATATAAAAGGCAAAATGTTTGTGTATGTTCACGAAAGTCTTTTTAGGTGGGAGTTCTCGCGTCAGTTAGATTCCAGGAAATGTTTTTGCATATTATTTAGATCGTAATATCTCAGATTCGCAAACGGACATGGTCTCTATCTTTTTTGATTGAGTTTTAAAAGTTCCCGCATTTCGAGTATTTGTTTGTCTTTTTCGAATAAATAAAGCAAAACTAATCGAACCCAAACGTAATCTCCTGGCTTTCCGGCCGGGTAGTATCTGTTCTGTAATTGGTCCCTGGTCAATGTAGGAAAGCCTTTCATACTGAGACAATTACAATTATTTATATACTACCAGAGTCCCCCCCTGTTTTTGGCCTAGTTGCTCCCCCCTACACATTAAAAACGACCTTTGTAAGAGGTTTAAAAGCAATGTCATTTCTGCAAGTCATCTTTTTATTGACTACGTTAAATATGAACTTCCGATCGCGTTGTGGATTAGGGTTACAACATCAGGTTTTCTTTCACATTCTTTTTCGCCTTTGCGTCACAGGTTCGAGCCTATCTGCCTAGTATCATTTTGGGTTTTTGCTCACCAGGGCAACCCCGGGCACACAGGCTAGTCTATTATATACAAAGCAAAATGTCGGTGTGTGGGGGGTGTATGTGTATGTGCGTGTGCTTGTATGTCTCGCAAAAACTTGACATACGACGGATCCTAAAGAGATCGGTTTAGTTTTCAAGCCCTATACTTCGGACATCAAATATCGACAAATTGCTCCCCCCACAAAAAAAATTTCATTTATTCATCCTCTACTGGGCAGTTTGGTACAAGAAGGGGCCGCTTTTTTCGCCGATATTTTAGCAAGTCATCATCACATTTTTTTGTTTTTTGTTTTTTTTTTAACTTTATACACAGGAATCCCCACTTATCAAGGCCCGGAGGCCACTCGAGGGTAAGGGTAAATGGGTATACATTAGTCAATGTGATTATAGCGTAGTAAACATAAGTAGTGTGAATTTTGTAAATTGGATTACTCAGGGATACGGTTTATCAAGAACTTGCTTACGTTGGACTTGAAGATAATCAGACTGCAGTCATCTGTAAAGCACGCAATCGGAAGACACTCACATGCGTGCAGTTCTAAGAAAGAAACTTGATTCATGGAATCTACATTTAAATCTACAGATAAAGAGTGGCGGAAAGTATTCATAGTGGTTTCGGCGTGACTAGTGTTTTTCGTGAAATTTTGGCGAGGGGGGAGCATAGATTGAAGTAATTTCAACGTTCTTGACTTTCGGTTGCGCGATGGAGATAGCGGCTAAGGCGTTACATTTTTTTTCTCCTTTGCGTTACGGGTTCGAGCCTGCCTGCCTACTAGCATATTTTCTTATCCTCCACCCACTACCACTTTTATTTTACAACCCTGGGATTTCTTACCACACCATTTACACACCCGAGCCCTTTTGCTACGGTTGTTTTGATTCCCCCCTCCTGCGGTTACTTCCTACACTACCTAAACACCCGGGTAACGCCACTAGTCTATAATATAAATATCAATCGCCGGTTTGCGTGAATGTATGTATGTATGTTTATATGTTTGTACATCTGCTAAAATCTTTCGACACACGCGACACATCTTGACGAGATCGATATCGTTCTGAAGCTCGATCTCGCGGACAACAAATATCGAAAAATTGTCCATAAACATTAACTCCTTAACCCTGAACTAGGCAGTTTTTCTTACAAGGAGGGTTAGGTTTTTACATCAACATTTTCGCAAAGTCATCATCTCGGTTGGATTGACTACGCTTTATTTCAACGTTTTGAACTTCCGGTCACGCAATGGAGACGTCAGCTAAGACGTCACGTTTTTTTTTGTTTTTTTTTGTATTTTTTTTTCTCCTTCGCGTTACTGGCTCGAACCTGCCTGCCTACTACCACTTTGTTTAACACCTCTTTCTAACCGGACTTCCTACTAGTTTTGTGATTCCCGATACTATCACTTTTTTTTCACACAACCTCGGGGTTCCTTACAACACTACCTCAATACACCCGGGCCATGCTGAGCACCCCCGCTATTACACCTTTTTAACACCTCTCTCACCCCGGGCTGCCTACTGGGGTTCTTTTTTTGACATCTCTTGGGCTGCCTACCGGGGTTTCTTATTACACCACCTCTTCACAATGGGGCAACGCCGGGTACCCTCGCTAGTTATATATAAAATCAATTGTAGGTGCTTTATCGTGCAAGGTAGACTACAATGCATTATAGATTAAGTCACTGAAAGGGGGCATATGAAGTTTTCTCCTGGTGCAAAAGCAATAATCGTTTGATTGAAAAATGGGCATTTTCACTGATTTTGATGACAAACGTATGATTAAAAACATTCGTTGATCCTCGTTCAATCTCGAGCAACGTCGGGTTTCCTTGCTAATATACATATATATATATATATATATGTGTGTGTGTGTGTGTGATTATTTTATTTTTTATTTATTTATTTATTTATTTGGAAAAAGAAATCCAGGAGAGTGCTTAATTGAAAGGAAAATCCGAAATGTAAGAGCGTATTTATATTTTGTATACAGAAAGTTGTTAGATGAGATAAGACATTGGTACCGTCGGCTTCCACGTTTTAGATATCCATATCAAGCTCAAGTATTGGCTGAAGAGAGCTTTATATTGATATCTAAAACGGTCCTTATTATCGGGCTTGAAACCGACGGTACCAATGACTTATCTCATCTAACAACTTTCTGTACACAAATATATGTATATATATATATATATATATATATATATATATATATATATATGCTTGCGTGTGTGTGTGTGTATGATAATCAACCAACCATTTTCTTGATTCATAACTCTTAAGTGCAGCTAGACTAGCATTCCTTCTTGGCCAGAGATCGAATAATCATACCCAACAAATATATATTAACTAGCATGGGTGCCCGGCGTTGCCTGGGTATTTGGAGATGTATGTTGAACAAAAAAAAAAAAAAAAAAAAGCGGTCAATTTTTTTAACTTTGACCCATATTATGACCCCTTAACCTTTATTGTTTTGGGCTCAAATCAAGTTATTAAGTTAGATCCATGTCCAATGAACCTATATCTAAAATTTCAAGTGTGTAGCCCCAATATTTTCGGAGGAGTTTTCTAGAGTTCTCAAAAGGTCAAATCGTTGAAATTTGACCACTTAACCGACAAAGTTCTGGCCAAAAACCGATCACATCGATTTTTCCAAATCTCAGTACCTTGTATATCAAATTTCGAGTCTGTAGACTAAAAATTGACAGAGTTACTGCTTAGAAACAAATGAGCCATACAGGTATAAAATTAATTTAGGAAATGTACACAGACACACACAGACACGTTTACTTTTATAGATATATAGATAACACATCTCAAATACAAAACTGACTTGAGACTAAAAACGATCCTGTTAAAAGATCAATTTAATTATGCTGAAGAGGACAAGTTCCAACTATATTATCCGCACAAAGCATGGCATCATTCCTCGACATTGTGCTGAATCTTTTATTATAAAAAATATAACTAAATAAAACTAAATAAAAAATCAAATAAATCCATGAATTAAGCTTGTGTGTATATATTTACTTTGTTTCATATTAATTACAAAAACATTTTATTTAAATTTTTTGTCACTAATAACATTTCGGAATATTACGTATTATTGGTGTGTTTTTTTTTTAAATAGAGTATGACGTTATAATCAAGTGGTGGCTTAGATATTGTTTGTTATTCCAGCGTATTTGGAAAATCACAGTATGCAACATTGCACGAGACCCCAGTGGGGAATTTATCTGTTTTCCAAATAACTTTTATACCTTGTTTTAGCGAATGTAATTCTTTTCAATTTACGCATATATTTTCCTTGAAAAATCGGATATTAAAGAATGGAAAAATAACGGGTATTTAGCATAGAAGCCAACAAACGAATACATCAAAAAATATATATCTATATGAGAAAGAAATGTCACTGTAGCCCAGAAAAATTAAGTTTATACCTGCATGGCTCATTTGTTTTGGTTTTTAAGTAGTTTTTATTGGTCTTTATTTAATCCAAAAAAAAATTTTTTCCGAGCGGATTTGAAAAATAAAAAATGGCGACATCTTTGGAAAGCAAGCCTCGTTTAGATTTCAAGGTTTACAGGTGTTTTTAATTTTTTGGTATTTTTTTTTTTTACGAGAGTACGCAACGTAGTTAGTATACGCTAACCTCCCCATATTAAGAACGTCTTTTAGAATAAACAATCAAATAGCCATTAGGATGATAGCATATGACTTTCGACTAAGAAAAGTATTGTAAATATTTTATGTGTCAAAGCTGTTTCCTTTCTTCTGTTTCTACAATCAATTTTTGAATATTACAGTCTAAAAAGAATTCTCGAAGATTTTTTAATATATGTAAACACAAAATATATTTTCCATTTCAATTATAAAACTTTCTAGAGTAAGCATTCGGTTAAATATACAAATATTTCAAAAAGATGAAAGGGGCCGTTAATATTAGGTTGATACAAAAATAATGACGCTAATCGGCATTCAACTTCATGTCAAAAAACGACATTATTTTTGCACCAACCTAATAAAAGGCTTGCGTGAAGAAATGCATTACGTGTGAGCGAAAAAGCTTGGCGAGTAGTTTCATAAGAGTTTGGAGTTTTAATGGTGATTGGTTGCATACTAAGTCATCATCATATCATATGGATCTGAAAGTTTTATTGTTGACATTGTTTTTTCCAGATATGTTTGTAGTCAATTCTTTCTAGAGATTAATCGGTTACTAATGGGAGAAAAAAAAACTAGAAAATTTTCAATATCTTAAGTGAAAGTGATTATTGTTGAATGAACTAGATTCGAACATTTACACTCCGGTCGCTAGTACGTGTCATTAACCACTTGATCAGCGTTATCTCCCTGCATACTAAGAAGTATATTGTCCGGTACATACCTAATACTAAACTCTCTACCAATGATTCGTTTCTGCTGATTTCTTGCTCATATATACCCGTCTATCTCAAATATACATCCATCCATCCATCATATCAATATAAAACCTTCGCTTGAACATCCATTATCATATCGTACGAACCCCAAAATTATTTGGTTGGATTTGCTTTCCCCGGTATTTTTTCTATGAAGACATCGGGTATTCATGAGAGGGACCACTTGCTAACATCCTAAGTGATATTTTTTTGTGTGTGAAACGAACTGGATTCGAATTTGTAATACTAAATTAGTCTCGTTAAGCACATGGCAAACGTCATTTCTCGCTTAAATGTTAATAGTCAAGCACATATTAAGCGGTATTCTGATACGTTGGGTAAAAGTACATTTTCGTAGGCTGTTTACATGGTTGAGTAAAACTAAAAAGAAATGGGTGTCTATTACAATCCACATTGGTACAAAAAATTGTCAAAGAAAAAAATATATAACAAATAAATGTTATCAAAAGGCAAGATAGGTTACTTTCTTACCTAACTCGCTAAGTTTTTAGTATTTGTATTTAATGTAAAATGTTTATTCATTTCGAAAAACATGTAATACTAAGCGCTACCGAAAAACAAGAAAAACGGCTACGATGTCTTTTTAAATCTTAGAAGTCTGGATAATCACTTCAAAATAAGAAATAAAAGCTATTGGTGGTAGAAACCCACCCAATAAATGTCATGGTTACATTTATTGGGTTGGTTTACACCACCATTTTGTTTTATTTCTTATTTTGAAGTCATTGTCGAGACTTCAAAGACATCGCAGCTATTTTTCTTGTTCTTCTGTAGTGCTCAATATTACTTTATTGTCGAACTGAATAAGCATTTTAGATTAAATAAAAAACATTAAAGCTTATTTATTTAGGTCAAAAAGTAACTTATCTTGCCATTTGTTTGTTATATATTAGGGGGGGCAACTTTTTAGCACCTCTGTGATGTATAATACAACCCCTTAAATAAAACTAGCGTGTTTTTCATTCTCTGAGAAGGATTTGAGATAGAAAGGTAGTTGGTAAGCACAAAAAGTTAATTTTTTTCTACTGGTAACGGCAGTATCATATATATATATATATATATATATATATGATATATATATAGATATGATATATATATATATATATATAGAGAGAAAATTTTTAAAACTGTTCATTTTGTTAAAATAAGCAAAACATTATTTAAACTGCCCAACCCCCGAAGAGATATCTTCCTTTATCAAAGCAAAACAGTTTTTTTTATTATTATTTTTCATGATGCAGACACGTCGCTTGAAAAAGAAAAAGAAAAAGTCGGCAAATATTTTAATATGAAAGTGATTTTAAAACGGTAAGAATGCGTGATACTGTTAAAATGCATACAAAGTATTTTAACTTAGCCGTTCTATCTTATTTTAACCAGAAAAATAATACGAATTTATTGAAGGTTTTCTGAATTTAAATAGATTCTTACAAACATACTGCAAACATTTTTATATGCGAAAATATTGTATATTTGCTCTTATATGTTCCACTGAGACTCTTTATACCTTTAATCTGGAACTTTCGAAAAATACAATATTTTGTATCTAGCAAATTGCAATTCAACATTCATCGTTACATTGACAACTTTTACATGTTTCTGAGGATGCTGAAAACGAATATCACATATCACTTTTAAATTTGGGGCAGACGAGTAGTTTTTTTTTTTTTTTTTTTGATATTAAGACATTATCGAATGTATTCACCCATGTTTTCTCTACTGGCCATATTTCCCTTATGGAACACGTACTGATGCGCATGTGTTTTACAAAAATTACCTCCTTATGTGAAGAATTAGTGAAATCCACTGGAATTTGAGTAATACATTGGAAAAATATTTAAAGATCGTCAATTTGAAGGGGAGTGCTGATTTGCCGTTAAAGTAGATATTTACCAAATATTTTTATCGTTTGGAGAAAGAGGTGATGTAGGGTGACGTATTAAATTCTATTTGAAGAAAAACTAAACCAAGTATTTGTGGAGAAGCCCGTGATGTTTTGGGGGGGTGTCACCAAAATGGAATGGAAATTGAAATTTTTATTTCGTTCCGGTGCAGTTATTTTTAAATCTACACATGCGTGAAAGAAATCGATAACAAGCGAAAAACTAATTTAATGAATGAAAAGGCTTGCACTACCGACAATGCATAAAGACAAATGCCATCTTTTCCGTTTTAATATACATGTGATTCCTTGTTTAAAATCCCCCCAGTAATTTTTTGCGTTTTACAAAAATAAAACATGGACTTTTTCCCGTTAAATTAAAAACAAATAAATGTGACTTTTCCGTTTAAAAAATATATATAGGATTCGTTGTTTAAAAAATCCTTTTAAAAACAAAAATGATTGCATTTAATTTTCCCGTTAAATTGAAAGAGAATAAATTTGACTTTTTTTCCTTTTTAAATATAAGAACAAAAATTTCAGTTTTCTTTGTATATAATTCGTTGTTTAAAGTTTTATTTAAAACATTGTTATTAAAATTATTGATGGTCTTATATTATTGATTTTGTTTATTATATTATGATTATATTATTACATTACATTATTATATTACATAATATTATATTACATAATATTATATTATATTACATATTATATTATAATATTATATTACATAATATTATATATTATTATATTACATATATTATATTAGTATATTACATAATATAATATTATATTACATAATATAATATTATTATATTACATAATATAATATTATTATATTACATATTATATTATATTACATAATGTATTATATCACATTATTGTATTACATTATTATAGTACATTATTGTATTACATTATTATAGTACATTATTGTATTACATTATTATAGTACATTATTGTATTACATTATTATATATAATAATTATATTATTGATTTTGTTTTTATTTACAACATTGTTATTAAAATTATTAATTGTCTTTCATTTTCTCATTCACGTTCGATTTGTTTGTCATATGTTCAATTAGAAACGTGCATTATTGCAATTTCCGTTCCATTTTGGTGACACCCAAAAAACATCACGAGCTCCTCCACAAATATCCTAAACCACTTTATAAGAGTAGGAAAAAAATGTTTTTTTATAAAAAAAACTTGCATTTTTCAGTCATAGATTTTTTAGTGCAGAGTTCAAATTCCACGTTTAAAAATATTCAAAAAATATACACATGTACAGATATAAAAGAGGAAAATAGACACCATTATTAATATTAATGGTGCTAATGCACTTACTGGTCCGTGCTATTTTTTAAATCGTATTTCCACGTTTAAAGTTTTGTTTTTTTATTCAATTGTAAAGTTAAAGTACAGAATAAGTACAAAACACCCTCCCCATGTTAAGAATGACGTTTTAAATAATAACATTATTTCAGCACAGATCAATAAGTGCACTAATACCATATTAATAATATCGTAATTTGCTTCAGACGGTCCCGATAGACGTAGGCCAGAGGAAAATGACTGTTTAATTAAACATTCAATCAATGAAAGACGGAACATTGAGGCTGAACGCTGATGATCCAACATCAAACTGACCAATTATATGGTCGTTTGATGCTGAGAATTTGCTACCACTGCAGATCTTTGTGAACTTTAAACTAACCAAAGCAATCCATAAACTAACTTTGACCAAACCATAAACTTATAGTAACCTAATAATTAGGATGGCAAACATGTGGTTTGGCGCAAAGCACTTAGAATTCCTACACTTCTTTGACTGGTCTTTCATACCTAAATTGTGATACGATAGATTTAATCATGTAAAACAGTAACAGACTCCAAAGAAGTTATTTTAAATTTATATTGCAAAAATATTAGAAAACCTTAGAAGAACGTCAGCAGCAAACGATGCCCCCCATCCACCTTTATTAAACTTCATCTGTAACATAACTTCCGGTGATAGTTTGTCTTCCAACTTTATTAAACTTTTAGAGGGAAGTACAGAATAGTTAACAAATCTCTCTTCAAATGTTAAGAATTTTTCTTTTTTATAATAAGAATTTTCCGAGTTCAGCACCGATCATAAAAATGTACTTGTACAGTTTAATCCAAACATTAAAAAATGAAAATATAGAAAGAAAAAAAGTTATATTATATGTATCCTTTTTGGACGGAAGGTGTCCGAAAAAAAAAAAAAAAAAAAAAAAAGTTCATTTAATCGAGTAGTTTTTTTTTTTGTTTTTACTGCGGAAAACACGTTCTTATGAGAGCGCGTTCAATTCAGCCATTATGGAATTCTCCACTTAAAGAGCCGACACTCCCTCCCATCTTTAATACTAGCTTTTCTTTCTAAAAATCGAACCTTTTGCTCGGTATGATAAATTGTGTTTTTGCTGTAAAAAAAAAAGAAACTACTTTATTTAATTAAGTGAATTTTATTTTTCGAAGAACTTCAGTCCATAACGGATACGTGCAATATAACCTTTTTTCGATAATTTCATTTTTTTAATGTCTTGATTAAACTGTACCAATACCAAAAAATTACACCACCTACGTTTTGCTTATTTTTGCAATATAAATTTAAAATAATTTTTTTTTCTTCTGATTTTCTTTAGTTCTTTAATTACAATACACGAGTGAGTATTTTTCGACAACCACCGACAGATTCCGTCAGACTTCCTCTTTCGAGTCGGATACTTTTCTGGCTTTCTGGTATATTTATATTCGGTTCTTATGCACTTTTATTATTTTGATGAAATAACATTATTTAGAAAGCCATTCTTAACATGACGGAAGGGTGTTTTGTAAAAAAAATGCTTACTTTCACCTAACAATTAAAAGAAAAACAGATATTGTAAGACTTGAATTTAACTTGAAAATATTATTGTAAGAAAAACTGCGCGGTAACAAAAGTGCAGACGCACCTTATATTACTAACATACACGTGTCAATTAGTATAAAATATGGACGCTGCAAAAAACAAAATGCCCAAAAAAGCCTTAGTACTTACGCAGAATACAGACAGTGTTGAAATAATGTCACTATTATTTAGAAACTCATTCTTTATATGGGGTGCGGATGGAGTTTTATAACTGTTCTGTAATAATGGTACTAATGCACTTATTGATCCGTGCTGAAATAACAAGGTTATTATTTAAAAAGCCATTCTTAACATTGGGAAGGGAGAGTGTTTTGTACCTATTCTGTACTTTCACCTTACAATTTAATAAAAACAGATATAAAAATGTAATTAAACTTGAAAATACTATTTCAAAAATAGGTCGGATCAATAAGTGAATTAGCACCGTGATAATTATACCCTTTACCGCCAGAATATTTGTTATGCAATAAAGAAATTTTTGAATCATGAATTTATGTTCTCCTTGACCCAAGAGAAAGGGATGCATGAACATAAATAACCCCTTCATTCACTTGTTTGACCCTGCATAGACCTGTATTTTGAAGAACAGTAGGGTTGACAAGACATAAGAGTAAGAAATATAGGTGAAAGTGCACTGGGGGACCACCCGAAGACGGTCATTGTGCACTGGTTGTTCAACCTGCAAAGGGTATTTATTCCGAAAGCTGTCCTTAACATAGGAAGGTTGGAGGGGTGTTTATTCCGAAAGGCATTTTCTTATTTTTTACCTCTCCGTAATCAACTTCTTAAAAGGTAAGTCTTCGGGTGGACTTTCACCTTAATATTTCCTATACATGCGCTTTTATTTCTTTGGACAGGCGACCTGAAAGTACAATTTATCGGCAAAAACTGAATTTAACTTGAAAAATTTCGGTACTCATGCAGTGAGTGATCCGTGTTGAAATAACATTATTTAAAAAGCCATTCTTAACATGGGGAGAGTGTTTTGTACCTATTTTGTACTTTAACCTTACAATTGAATAAAAACAAACTGTAAATATTCAGATTAGGTCCACCTCCACAATTTTCTTTTAAATGACGACTTTTAAAAGTTTTCGGCCATGCTGAATACTAAAATAGCCTTTTAATTTTGCAGAAATAATTAGTTATCGAGAAATACAAAGTTGTATTATGCATTGTATTCTTTGGTGGCCATCTTTGTTACGCGCGTAGATTTATTTATGGCGCGCGCACGCGCGTAAAAACGATGCCCGCCAAAGAATGCAATACATAATACAACTTTTTATATCTCGATAACTACTTATTTCTGCAAAATTTCAATGCGATTTCCGTATTTGGCATAGTCGAAAACTTTTAAAAATCGTCATTTAAAAGAAAATTGCCCAGATGGACCTAATCTAAAAAAAAAAAAAAAAAAAAAAAAAAAAAATACATAAAACTTTAATTAAACGTGGAAATACGATTTAAAAAGTAGCGCGGATCACTCTCTGCATTAGCACCAAAAATTCTTTGAAAATAGCACGGTCCGTATTTTGTGTAAGTGCTAAGACCATCTCTGCGGATTTGTACGGCTCTTCGTCGTCAATAAATGAAGCAGAAACGTTAAACGCGTTTGAATCTTTTAGTTATGTATTAATTTACTTTTTTTTGTGTTTATATTGAAAAAAAAAAAAATATTCACAATACCTTGGCTGTAGTCGATGGACGCGTCTGTGAAGATCTTTCTACGGCCGTCATTGTAAATCCAGTTTTTTTTTTTTTTTTTTTTGTCCTTTTTTAAAATTTTATTTTATCCGTGCAGTAGGTGTAAACTCTAGATTTCTTAAAGTTTTTCCGAGTCAAACTAACTTATTTCCGTTTCCGTTTCTGTCTGTCTAGAGGACTATTTTAGTCACGTGGCCTTCGGATATTCTTGGACAAATAAGCATTCATTGATTGATTGATTGACATACGAATGTTTGTTTGGTTTTTCTTTTTCTGTGTTTTTATGGCTATTGTTTTCGTTTCTTTGCTTATTTATCCATTTTTTTTTTTTTTTTTTTTTTTGCTGACGTGAGAAATAATTAAGTCGTCGCCAATTTCGGATAGGATTAAACCGTAATGTTCTGAATAGCGCAACACATGCGTAACTTAAACGTTGTCGGTTTGTTATTTCGTTGACGCTTAACAAAGCGGACAATGTTTTAATGACCTTTCCTTCCCTTCCATTCGCGTCTCTCTCTCTTTCTCTCTCTTTTATTCAATCTGTTTATGAAGCTATATATCCTCTTTGTCTGTCTGTATCGACTCCTGAACAACCGATTTCTTTTTCTGTCTGTATCACTCTATTTGATAGATATTCTTATTATTATTTTCGCTTTTCCTCTCTCTATCTTTCAACCTCTGTAAAATAGTTCTCTCTCTTTTTCTCCCCCTCCTCTCTCTCACGCACACTCCCCAACCCCCTTCTCTCTCTCTCTCTCTCTCTCTCTCTCTTTATATATATATATATATATATATATATATATATATATATATATACTTCTCTTTACTTGACCGTTTTATTTGTCTATTAGCAAACCACCTGGCATTGCCCGGTCGTAAAATACGCTTAAATATTGTATTTTGATTAATGAAGACTTCATATTTATATAATATCATATTGGACCCAATATACAGTAATTATTTTTTTTAAATAAAATGACTCGTGCGCAACCACCGAGGATCAAAACCTAAACGTTTAGATTACTATTTACTTTTTCCTTTGACGTTAACGCCTGAGCTATGAAGACTTGTTTGCGGCTAGGCTTAAAATTAAAACATGAACCAATATCTATTATGTTACGCATGCATATTCGTAATGGCGTCGTTCGACCTTCACCTGCAAGTTCGATTTCTTTAATTTTCACACATTTGCATCAATTTTACCCGGTTAAAAAAACAAATATGGGTTCGAATACTCTATGTATTAAGTCTCGTGTCTGTAGATCCAAAAATTACAGAGGAGTTTGGTAGGCAATTTTTTTTAAATCAAATATATACGCATACATAAATATATATGGAAATGTATTTGTCTTGACTATAAGCTTTATACGCGAATATTACGCAAGTATAAATCATGAAGAATATCTGCATGGATATAATTACACATAATAGTTAACTAAAAATAATTATCCCATACAAAACGGAAAAAAAAATAATAGGGAATTAATTAAAATGGATGTTTAAAAGAATATGCAAATTGGCTATAACTTTTGCAGATGAATGCGATTCGACGACCCATACATAACAACGTTTTAATTTCTTTTCAAATAGACAGAAAAACGGCTTCCTTTTTTGTTGTTGTTCTTAGCCTTCAGGCCAAGATTAGAGTGTAGTATCTGTTCTGCTGCTTCAGTTAAGTTTATTAGTCCTTGCTCACTGTACGGGGAACTCTTCATACTGAGACAATTAAAAACTTATATTAGGGCAGCTGGTTTTATCCCACATTAAAAACAACCTTGTGTCACATTTGCTTTCGTGGAGAAGAAAAAAATACCCAAATAATTAGAAAAAAAAGATTTTAATATGAATATCAATACACCCCCCCCAAAAAAAAAAATGATAATAGTATAGATTTCCTTAACGCTGAACTCTTGTAAGATTTGGTCTAGTTAACATTTATGTTGCTTGCCTTACATCTTTCTAATTTTGATCTCTGATAACGTTCTCTTCTTTGTTTCTATCTATCTTCTTTCCTCCACCACCTCTCTCACTCTCTTCCTCTTTCTTTTTTTCTCTCTCTCTAATTATTTATCCTTTACGATTACCAATAGTTTACATTGCATATAAGTTTTATCCATGTCTCATTTTATACAGAGACCTAACATTAATACGAAACGGTGCGTTCTTTTTATCACTGAAAGTGTCTCTTATTCTCTCCCTCTTCTCTTCTTATCTCTCTTTTTTCTCTCACTCTCTGCCTCATTACACCCATATATATATATATATATATATATATATATATATATATATATATATATATATATATATATATAATGAGAATAATAGAAATAGCAAACCAAAATAGGAAACCAAGCTTTACAACCATTATACGATAATATATATGTTATTTTGGAAAAGCAAATAGATAGCCGAGGATTTATAACCTTAAGAAACACACACACACACACACACACACACACACATATATATATATATATATATATATATATATATATAATGAGAATAATAGAAATAGTATTCTGACGAAATATATAAATAAAAAAGTACAAAAGAAGTTAGGTGTTCATCAATGTTTCGTCTTTATTTCAAGACTTCCTCTGATACAAAAATTGTCAATACACATAAAAGATATAATTCGTTTCAGCACAATAATTTTATAATTCACATCCAAAATATACGTTCACATATTTGTACAGGTGCTTTGTTTGTTCATTTTTCTTTATATATCTATAATATAAAGCTGAACGTCTTTGTGTGTGTCTGGTCACGAGTAGGCTCCTATATGGTTGACTATTATAGAAAACTAATCACATATAATGATAGGAGATGTATCAAGACACAGGAATGGGTATGTTTGATCTGGCATAATGATGAGTCATTAAAATTGTGGGGCCTGGGTACGCGCCTGGTTCACAAAGTATGGAAATAAAACATTTAAAAATTTAAACAAAACATTTACAAGTGTTTTTGATGTAGATGTACATAATAATACTCTGATAAGTATGTTTTAACTTTAATAGGTATGGTATAATGAAATTGTGGGCTATGCGCTAACGCATATTTTTAGAAGATCCTGTCCAGATTTGGCAACAGTACTCTATTCTTGGACGTACTTGGCTTTTATATAGATCGCTAATTGCATCAGCAGTGGGATATCTTTTGGAGCGGTAGAAAGATCCCACCATTTTTGCAGCGACCTTTGCAACAGACTTGATGTGCGTGTTCCATTTTAGGTCAGGAGTAAAAGTCAATCCCAAAAGCTTGTCAAAACAAGACGAGAGCCATCCATTTCAATTGATGCCAGATGGGGATCAAAGCATTGTTGATGTAAAGATAGGAGTAAAAGTAACCAGCCACCACAGAGTTCAGAGGAGAGAGAATCAAAGAGAACTTTGTCATTTACGGCTTTGATGTGTTGCCATAGAAAGTCGTGTCATCAGAATAGATGTCAACGAATGATTTAAGTATGTGTTTTGGGAGATCATTGATGCAGATCAGGAAGAGAGTTGGGCCCAGGATGGACCTCTGCGGGATTCCAGCATTCATACTGTGGGTCTCTGATTTCTGCCCATCAACACTAATCTTATGAGCCTATCAGAGAGAAATGATTTAATAATTGGGAAAACATTTTCAGTTATGCCCTACCTGCAAATCTTGTGAAGTAGGCCTTTATGCCATACCTTATCAAAGGCCTTTGATATGTCAAGAGCAAATGTCATCGAAAGAAAGCCACTGTCGAAAGATTCACTAATCCTGAGATATAACCGTTAGCACATCTGCTGTAGATCTAGCACAACGGAAACCATATTGCATGTCACTTCGGAGGTTATTTCTGCTGAGGTGGTTAACTACTTCTTTATTTAATATGGACTCTAGCAACTTACTCATAACACCCAGGAGACTTATTGGTCTGTACTGAGAGGGAGATTACCTATAACCTCAATTCTTAAATACTGGGCATACTGATGAGGTTTTCCAGGGTGCTGGGAAGCACTTATCCTAAAGACAACGCTTAAACATAGGGGCAAATTCTGGTTGAAGCTTTTTCAATACTATAATTGGAATGTCGTCTGGGCCAGTTGTTTGCTGAAATCAAGGTCCTTGATTAGCTTGGCGAGCTTACACACAGATATTTGCATGTTGCATGGAGTGTTGTTTGCTATAGGAGGAAATACGGGGAGTTGATGGCCTTCGTCTCATAGGGTACAATCAGCTGCAAAGATCTTGACAACTAGTTTGGTCTTGTCTGATGCTGACGAGATGACCTCAGGTACATTAATGATGGTTGGGATATATATATATATATATAAATATATATATATATATATATATATATATATATATACGTATATATACATCCGTATATATAAACATACGTATATATATATACATCCGTATATATACACATACGTACATATATATACATACGTATATACACATACGTATATGCACATACGTACATATGTATATATACATACGTATATACATATGTATATATACACATACGTACATATATATACATACATACGTATATATATATACATATGTATATATAAACACATGCGTACATATACATATACAGACTATTTATAAACATACGTATTTATATATATACATACGTATATATATACATACCTATATATATATATGCATGCGTATATATATATACACATACGTATATATACATACGTACATATACATACTTTTGTATAATTATATATATATATATATATATATATACATAATTCTCTGTCTGATTGTCTGTCTGTCCATGCAACATTTTTACATAAACTACGGGATGGATCTGTTTCACATTTTGTATAGTCCTTTGTTATTGCAAAGTGCAGTAGACGTAAGAGACATTAATGTTATACAGAGAAGAATAAAGTTAAATAATAATAAAAAGACATTTTGGTTTGCGTAACATCTTTGAATAATTTCAACAAAAAAAAAACCTCTCCTCTTCAAAGCGGCGCAACGCAAAAAGTATAACCGCCGAGTGAAGAAGATAAGATTATCGCCCTTTTCTTAAAACATAAAACTTGCATAAAGATTACATGGTGGCAGCAATAAAGTACATCAAAATCTTTGTATCTTTTTAATATTTATTGCAGTTAAATTACGTTATTTCATGTTTTGTAATTTTTTAATTTTGTTTTTAAACATTTTTGGTGCTACTGCAGTTACTGGCCTGCGCTATTTTGTAAATCGTATTTCCAAGTTTAATTAAAGTTTTATGATATGTATTTTTTAAATTCAATTGTAAGATTAAAGTATAGAATAATTACAAAACAATCTCCCCTCCCCATGTTAAGAATGGCTTTTTAAAATAATAATGTTATAATTTAAGCATGGATCAATAAGTGCACTAGTACCACATTTTTATTTATTATATTTACTAGACGTTTGGAAAGGTCGAATAATGTAAATCTTATATTATTATTATTATAAGCTATTAGTACGTGGGTCGTTTCAAAAGTAGGACTTACTATTGTTTGCTTAAAAACTAAAACGTTGAAAAAGCTACGAAGCCAGAAACCCAAATAACGTTTGCTATAAAGTGACCACCATTCTACATGCTCTTATATAAGCGAGAAACAGTGGCTGTGCATTACCGACCGGAGCGCGCTTGTCATGCGAGTGTCGTTCAAATGTAAAGCCTCCTATTCTTTAACGCAAAAAGTTGAAGAGCTACTAAGACGGAAGGACTACCATTTCAAACGAGGTCTTCGTGCTCCAGATTTTTTTCTATATAATCACCACCGTTCTTAATTCACTTTTGCATGTATCTTTAGATTCTTTGATCGTAAATGTTTAAAATGTCACTCACATCCCTGTCGCCCTCTGAAATCGACGAGTCTATCTCCTGACTATTCTGACATCAACTGATTCGGTTTCATTAAGGTTCGCTTATAAATGTTGATTTATCCAATTTTTTCTACAGGTATGTATTCAATAAAACGTCTCTGCTCCTGATGCACATCTATGACAGAATGTCCTTTCTTAGAGCCCTAAACCGCCAGTATCTGCAACAGAGTGTATATATGTATGTACACCTATATGCAGGTCAGGTCATGTCATATGCTACTGGTACCATGTAACCCAGTACTACCTGCCTCATGGTCGGGTCACCGGCGACTAAACTGGTTCTTGTTTGGTGAGGAGGGCGGCTAGTCCCCTGGAGGATTAAAAACAAGACCTTCCAAAGGGCGAATGAACTCTTTTTCTGGGTCAACGGCCAACTAGCACCGTGTATATTTGTGTGTGTGTATATGTGTATTGGGGTGGAGAGGGCTCCCGTAAGCCGTGGTGAAGGCAACTTTTCTAGAAGCAAATCTCTGATTTAAAAAACCATAAAGCGGGAGACCAGTACCCGCATTAAGCTGGTCTGCAGTTTAATTTGTTGCTGGCTATCTTGCTTTTGCTTGTTGATGGATCTCAATATTTTGAACCGAGAGAGAGACTTAGCTGTCGTACAAAGCTAAGACTCTGTAACATCATCTTTGTATAGATACTCCCTCAGGCATTTGGGCTCATGGATTTTAAATGTCTGAGGGAGTGGCACTCGTCTGACAAGACGTTGCAATCATCATCACACCTATATGCATATATTTGAATGCATATATATGCATGTATATATATAATATAAATACGCTCATGTATATCCATGTATGCATATATAAAATACAAGTAGGGAAATCTGACGTTGCCCGGGAATGAATAAGGCTCAACGAAAATTTCACTCGGCTATATTTTATTGTCATCGAAATCGGTAAAATCACCTATTTAACCCGGCATTGTAATATACATTGTACTGTAGAGAACCTTCTCTTGGTTTTATAATATTATTTTATATAATAACTAAAAATAAAGTTTAAAATGCTAATATCATGTATCATGGCTCAAGTGTTCTCTCAACAGAAACAGCCATTTCGATCGCGCCCCTGTTATAGCAAAGAACCTACTGTTGATTTTATATGGCACGTCTTTCTACTTGTGCAGCAATAAAACAGACAAAGTACATGTTATATAATAGTATGTGTGTGCGTGCGTGTTTATATATATATGTGTGTGTGTGTATGTGTGTGTGTGTTTGTGTACTGCTTTTTATGTGTACATGTTGATTTATCTAAACTGCTTCCCGTAGAAATGAGATGACGCCATTACCTCTTACCAATCTGACCCGTCGAACTTAACTTGACGACAGTGTCCCAATAATTAATAACACAAGAGGATTTTCTTCTCCTTCTTACCGTCTTAGTTGGACCCCCCCACGGCTTCCCAAACCCTCCCAATTCTTTGCATATAAGTACCCCGCAATCCATTACCCACACCTCTACACACAAGAGCAACAACAATAAGAACGACCCCCTCACCACCACTACACACTCGTTCCAAGTACTAATAACCTATTGACTTGACCCAACCACCCCCGAGCCTTCCCAATAAGCGACGAGTATAGCAACTCTATTCACCCAAACAATCAACCTCCCGTAATTTTATAACCGGTTAACGTAACCTGTCTACCTGAACAGGTGAATCAATATTGCAGTTTACGTTCCGGTGTAAATTAATCTAAAACTTGATTGAATTTTATTTTATTTTATTCTTTTATTGTCGCCCTTCTTCTGGCGTGCATAGCAACCGTAATTAGGTGGTTGTTGGGTTTTACGACATCTCGTCCATTAAACATAAATAATAGTATTATTTGGGTAACTCAGACTATTGTTCTTATTTTCAATTTCTATCTCACAACGTTTGGACCGACGTAATCTCCGACCTTCTTGCAGACCCTTGCTGTAACAGTATCGACGAAATGTTGCATCCGTCTAATTGTTCTACAAGTATTTTAATGGAGAATGCTCCGACGAACTACACGCACTTGTACTCGTTCGACGTAAATACCCCCCGATAAACCCGACGAGCTAAATAATTTCAACCCTACACAATAAAAATCCCTAGATATGAGAAAACCGTCTACTCTAATAGTTTCTCCTCGAAAACTTCTAGAGTTTTGAACTCTCTTCCGGGATTCTGTTTTCCCAACTGTACTGACATGCAGAAGTTCAAGTGTAATGTGGAACAAAATATCAAAACAGATCCTGTCTAACCGTTTTTCCTTAAATATTTCAACAAAATGAATAATTGCTTCTTTTACACCTTTTAGAGGAAAATCCTATTTCTTCCATTCGTTTGGATATTGCATATCTAGAAAGAGAATTTCAAGCCCCTGTTTTAAATTCTTTGCTATGGTCAAAATAAGTTTTATTTTAATCCTTCAAAACAGTTAATTTTAGCTTGTGGTCGTCCTGCAAATCGATGCTCTAGGGCAACCAGATTCAAATTTCTCTTTTCACGAACGTTCGACTTCGAACGTTTGACCAATTCGCTTCACTACAGGAAGAGATATTTTTACATTTTCTTTCTAAAAATATAAAAAAATCTGCTTGTAAGTGATTTTGGACTGCCTTAATCCTGCATTTCGTTTTTTTGTATCCTCGCCAAGATGCGGTCTTACCATTTTTAGGATTAACTTTTCCACTTATTATTATATGCTATAATTATAATGATCGGTAAAATAGAAATTATCAGTTAATAGAACATTCATGGAAAAATATTGAAAAATCGATTTCTTCCTTCTTTAACTCTTGAGTCATTTTTTTACTCATGAGTGTGTGTATATATATATATATATATATGTATATGTATATATGTATGTATGTATATATAAATGTATATATGTATTAATGTATATATGTATGTGTATATATCTTTATTTATGTATGTATATTTATGTATGTATATATATTTATATATATATATATGTATGAATATGTATGCTTATATATGTATGCATATGCATGTATATATATGTATGCATATGTATGTATATATATGTATGCATATATATGTAAATATATGTATGCATATATATGAATATATATGTATGTATATATATGTATGCATATGTATGTATATATATGTATGTATATGTATGTATATATATATATATATGTATATGTATGTATATATATGTATATGTATGTATATATATATGTATATGTATGTATATATATGCATATGTATGTATATATATGCATATGTATGTATATATATATATGTATATGTATGTATATATATTCATATGTATGTATATATATGTATGTATATGTATGTATATATATGTATATGTATATATATATATATATGTATATGTATGTATATGTATATGTATATATATATGTATATGTATGTATATGTATATGTATGTATATATATATATGTATATATATATGTATATATATGTATATATATGTATATATATGTATATATGTATGTATATATATGTATGTATATATATGTATGTATATATATGTATGTATATATATATGTATGTATATATATGTATGTATATATATGTATATATATGTATGTATATATATGTATATATATGTATGTATGTATAGATATGTATATATATGTAGGTATGTATATATATGTAGGTATGTATATATATGTATATATGTATGTATATATATGTATATATATATGTATGTATATATATGTATATATATGTATGTATATATATGTATATATATGTATGTATATATATATGTATATATATGTATGTATATATATGTATACATATGTATGTATATATATGTATATATATGTATGTATATATATGTATATATATATGTATGTATATATATGTATGTATATATATGTATATATATGTATGTATATATATATGTATGTATATATATGTATATATATGTATATATATGTATGTATATATATGTATGTATATATGTATATATATATGTATGGATATATATGCATGTATATATGTATGTATATGTATGTATATATATGTATATATATTTATATATATGTATATATATGTATGTATATATATATGTATATATATGTATACATATGCATATATATATGTATATATATGTATATATGTATGTATATATGTATATATATATGTATATGTATATATATATATGTATATATATGTATATATGTATATATATGTATATATATGTATATAAGTATATATATGTATATATATATATGTATATATGTATATATATGCAGATATATATGTATATATATGTATATATAGTTATATATATGTATATATCTATCTATATATATGTATGTGTATATATATGTATATATATGTATATGTATATATGTGTATATTTATACATATATACACAATACATATATATGTATACACAATATATATGTATATATACATATATATACATATATAAATATATATGCATATATATATATGCATATATACACATATATATACACAAGCGGCAAAAATAAAGTCCGCACTTGTGATTTTTCAAAAACTACAAATTTAAGCTAAATTTTATGTGACTGTCTAAACAAACTATACATTATTGTATTGGCCTTTTATTCGTCTATAATTTTTCTTGTTTATAGTTGAATTTTAATTGAAATATTCTAGTGTTCACGTCAATTAGAAAAAATAACTTCAAATTAAGGAGGCAAAAAGAAAGTCTGCACAATGGAAAATTGTTATTTAAATATAACTTAAGGACATTAATGCAACACAATACAACAGGGACACAATGGACTAGTTAATATATAGTAGCATATACTGTTCTACAATTCCTTGAATTAGACTGCAGCACTACTCCGGAGAATGGGCATCCCACTTTTCTTTATTTTTGTCCAAAGTTCTTCCAAATTTGAAATTGTATCATTGCGTAGCTGTTGCTTGATGTAATGCCATAGGTTTTCGATAGGATTGAGGTCCCGAGATTGTGCAGGCCAATCCAAACAAGGAATATCTTGCTCTTCCAGGAATCTCTTGACATTGCCAGCTGTGTGAATGGGAGCATTATCCTGCACGAAGATGGGATTATCATCCAGATTCCGACCAAAGTAAGGTAGAAAATGCTCAGTCAACATATTAATGTACTTGATCGAATTAATTCGACTTTGCAAGCGAACTATAGGCCCTGAATCATTGGTACTAATAATACCCCACACCAAAACTTAACCTCCACCACCTTGCAGCATTGAAACTGAGCACCTAAGATTAAATTTTCGTATTTCTTTCTTTCCCACGGACGTACTGCCTACCACCACTGCTTAGCCTATTGAACTTGCTTTTGTCGCTAAAAATCACTTTTGACCAATATGAAGAGGCATGATCTTCATTGCATCTAATGAAGTAAAGACGGCGCTTTCTGTTCTTTACAGAATTCATTGGCTTGTCTTACAACATATCCTCGCAAATTAAATCCCTTTACTCTGTTCTTGAAAGAAAGAGAGCACTTTTTTAACAAGATTGCACTGTTGTTGGATTTGGGAAGCCGTTTCAAATCTATTTATAAGGCTGCGGATCTTGATAGCATTGCCTTCCCTGTTAAAAGTAACTCTAGTACGACCAGATTAAAGGGTATCACGAACATTGCCGGTGTTTTAGTGCTTTTGCACAGTTTTTCGTGCAGGTTTCTCATCACACGTCAATTTGCGACCGATTTCTCGATTGAAAGGTGGAGATTAATGAGCTCCTGACGATCACTAAATGTTACGTTGTATAACCTGTACCAACAACAATTACGATTAGAGATGCTTTGTTGACTGTTGGTTGATATTTTAAACTGATTTTAAGAGAATTTGTTGCTGCGACTTTCTTTTTGCCTCCTCCATTTTAAGTTCTTTTTTTACATTGACGTAAATACAAAATATTTCAATTAAAAGTCAAATATGAACAGGTAAAATTATGGAGGAATAAAAGATGAATCAAATGAAGTATAGGTTGTTTAAACAGTTACTTAACATTTAGCTTAAATTTGAACTTAAAAAAATCATTGAAAACTTTACATCTATATCATTAATTGCTAGATGAAAGATAATGTTTTTAAAGTGCACCAAAATGAACATTACATAAAATAAATTCAAGGTAATTTTTGATTCAATGTAAATTAAATATTTATACCTTATTTTGTAAAATTTATAAAAGTGCACTTTGAAGATAAATAAATTTCAAATTGAATCTTGTACCTTTTTTTAAAGCCTATAGTAAAATCATTTTGTTTAACAATTTTTATGCCTTGGATGAAATACTTTTCTAACTTGTATCTCATCTTTTTTAGATTATATTTTAAAACTCTCCTTCTTTTTATTTCAGTTTGTATTTCTCCACACACCACAACACATTTTTGCAACCCTCTCTTTGTATTATTACAGTCTGTATATTCTCTGTTTCAGATTTTATTTCTCCTTACACCACAACTAATTTTTGCAACACCCTCTTTGTATTATTACAGGTCTGAATATTCTCTCTGTTTCAGGTTGTATTTTTCCCTACACCACAACTCATTTTTTTGCAAATCCCTTTTTGTAATACAGGTCTGAATAATGAGAAAATTTGAATTCTTTTAACAAAAACTTTAAAATACATTTTTTAGATTGAATTTTTTTAAACTTCTTTCAGAATAGAAAATCTTTAAAATTTAATAAGGAACATATTTCATATAGGTTTCATTAACAAATATTCAGTACATAACGAGAAAAATAAAGCTGAAAATTTAAAAAAAGAATGTAGAAGTGATTACGATTATTAGTAGTCCTCGCCAGCGAAAGTCTTTTTTATTGTAATTCTATTATTGTTATTATTTAAAACATTTTCTGCCCTGCTCTTTCGCGCGGGGACTAATATATATATATATATATATATATATATATATATATATATATATATATATATATATATATATATATATATACACAAATATATCTATAAATATGCATATATATTATATATACATATGTACACATATACATAAATATATATATGTATATATATACATATATATACACAAATATATATATATGTATATATCCATATATATAAACAAATATATATATATATAAATATATATATGCATATATACATACATATATATGCACACAGATATATATATGGATATAAACACATGCATACATATATATACATATATATACAAATATATACATATATGTATATATACATATATATACACATATATATACATATATTTATATATATATATGTACATATACATATATGTTTACATATATATATATGTACATATAGATATATGTTTACATACATACACATATATATACACATATGTACATATATATGCATACATATATATATACATGTATATATACATATATATGTACATGTATACATACACACAGATATTATATATACGTGCACATATATATATATAGAGAGAGAGCGAGATACATACATATAAATATATACGGCGTTGTCCGCTCGTAAAATACGCTTAAACATGATATTTTAATATATACAAATTGCGTATGTATTCTCATAGAATCAGTCGTTAACATAATATAATAATTACGAAAACTAATTTCCCGCTTAATTATTTCGCAAAAACAAAATAAAAATTTTAAAAATAGTATTTGTAATATTGTTCATCAAATATCGACTGTGTTTGTTTACAATATGACGTCATCTGATATTTGGGCTTGACGATGACTGCCCTGGAAAAGTCGCTTCTGATTAATGTTTAGTTTTATGAAGATATTTAATAAAATAGTTAGAAAACTCAAGCGTTAATAGAGGATCATTTAATTAGTAGTCGAATGCTCAACAACTGAGCTATATCCCCAGATGTCAACAAATCAGTTCTTTTTTTTTTACAAGAAAATTATTTATTGAGATTTTATTATTACCCTTAAAGCGTATAACGTAAAATATTATCTGTGGAAATTATTCTTTTATATCTATGAGAACGATAGACTATTTTTAGAGTCGGATTCTTTCGATTTTCGATACTTATCGGATGCATTTCTGTAGAAAACCTATCTAGGAACACTATCAGACATATTAATTACCTTCGTGTGAAATTTGCAAAAGATAGGCTCAACCGCTTTGATAGCTATAATGAAGGAACTCATATACACAATGTGACACACATATATATATATATATATATATATATATATATTAAACTGGTAAACAGTAAAAACTTGGAGAAGGTGCTCATTACTATTGCAGAGCAAATATATATATATATATATATTATTAACTAAACAGATAAAACAGTAGTAAAACAATATATATACATATATATATATATATATATATATATATATATATATATATATATATATATATACTTGCCTACACCTGACCTGTTGGGTCAGTATATTATAGCTAACTGTGGAATACTGAGTATACAGAATAAATGTATGAATAATTTCTTATTAATGCGTTCAATTTACGACATGAGTATACGGAATGGGTGTATAAATAATTTCTTAATAATGAGTTCAATTTACGACGAAATAGGAGATACCACTTCAAATCGCCGCAAATCATTTCTTCGTTTACATATTTTAACGCTATAAATAGCGAATTAATGTATAAACGCAAAAAGTTGATTGCACGCGCGCACGAACACAAACATTGCGACCAGTGAAAATAATACAGGTAATTAAGGCCTTAATATCATTGCCCTCCTATTAAATGAAACATCCTTTACATAAAAAGGGTGTAATCCGTTGAAAATTTGATATAAAACGAAAATTAAGTAAAATACAAGGATTAAATGTACAAGTCCACCCTTGTTTTGTGTATGTGTTAACAGTCTTAAAATATCAGGAAATAATAATTATCCGATTAAGTAATATTTGACGGTGAGACCTTTTCAAAGATAAATTTGTTTTAAAATTAAAAGTACCCTCCACACGTGTTTTGAAGTGTTTCTACGTATTTTTAAAATGTTTGGAACTTATGACCCTCACCTGCAATAAGGAATTGCAATTGTTTAGCTTACATATCTGTATATGGAAAAGGAATGTAATACTTAATTTTTTTTTCTGTTAAGGAATTCAATCGTCAATTGAAATTGTCAACACATTTTGTAAAAATGTTATTTGAAAAATATGTTATTTGAAAAATAGGTCATGTCAAATTTGGCAACGTGACGCATGTCATCGAACGTGCTTTATGAGCACATGTTTAATCATGCGATGACGTGACGAGTTCTCAATATAGGTAGAGTTTTAGATGCAGTCTGAGAGTCTGGGAGAAGAGTCTGAGAGAAGCAGAGAGGTTCAGACCGATTCTCCGTTTGAATCAAGACACCCTCTAGAAATGAGAGGGGTTTAGAAATAATCATGTAAAGAAACTTTGAATTTCTCAAGCGAAATCATGGACCGGTCATAAAATATCTCACCAATGTCTCGCTCTCTTGCAACATGAATATCTTAAGACATATAAACACTCAATACAAGACTCTCCTAAGACAACCTCTCGATAAAACACTAAGACTTTCTAATACTAACATAAACAACAATATAAATACATACGTCATCCCTTCTTATGACCCCTATCCCCAATCCTTTCTGCTCCCACCCCGCAAACAAACTTGAAAACAAAAAGTCTACCATTACATGGCTCATTACTCTGCTAAGAAATGAGGTCTCATTTTACGTATAATTTATATAGGAACGTGATCACCACACTAAAATGTTAAATTTTAATTATCCAAAAAAAATCTCTCTTTAATATTATCTTTGAATGTCATTGAAACATATTCGCCAAGAAAAGAATAATTTGATTTCTTTTAGGAGGTAATTTACGCTGATGTAGGTCGTAAACACACCCAAATATTTTTTAATACGTAAATTGAGCAAGTAGCATTTTTATTTACATCAGAAATGAAATATATAATGAAATATCAAAATAAAATAATCGTAAATAAATAATTTCAGACACGAAAAACGTAGTTTTTTTTTAAAATAAAGTTTAAGTTTTAATCATGCACAAGTTGGGTGACGAAAATATTTTGAAAATATATGAACAATTGAACACTTAAATAATTAATACCCTTACAATTTTTTTCCTTGGCTTCTTTTTTCAACAATTTCTGCGGATTATTGGACACTAAGCAACCGGATTATAAAAAAAATTGAAAAAAAAAAGCAATGTTTAAAGATTTGAAAGGATGTCCAGTTTCACATAAAACGTTCCAGTAAATCGATCCCCCATTTTCAGATCGGATTTACTGCTCCCGCCATTAATTTTATTTTGTTATCTTTTGTTTGTTACGTTTAACTTTGAGAAAACTTCGGTCTTCCCTCACATCATTATTTTTTATTTATTTATTTACGACTTTTTAAAAGGTATTTTTGCATTTAAGGATCCACGTTATTTTTTAAATAGTACTAATCTACTCGTTGACCCTTAAATATTAAGATGAAAAATGTTCAAAATAAAAAGTATTTTGGCGATTATATTGTCTTTTATTGTTTTGAGAAAACATTTTTTTAAGAGATGAGTGAAAAAAATAAAACTCAGGAAGCCCCCAGAGCACGACTTGAAGTACTAATTAAAATTAAGGAAGCCCTACTAAAAGCACTACTAAAACCAAGTTTCTACCTCGTCCTCCTTGATGGAAAAATGTTTTCTAAGCAAGGCTTGTAAAAAAATCATCCGAATCCACGGGAGCGCTATTAAAAGCAATAAATAGAGTTATAAATATGAGTATAGTTATACACTGTATTTTTATATTTAAATCAGTTGGATTTTTTTTTATCTCCACGGGTATAAATTACATTTATTTGTTAGGAAAATACGTTAAAATTAGTTCAAATATAAAGCTCTTGTTGATATTTTGTATGCTTTGAATAGCAGCACTGGCTTGTAATATCGGACATAACAATGCGGCAATGAAATAGGTAAGCATACGAATTTTTTGAAACCGGAAGTCAGAAACAGGATGGACGGTTTAAACGCCCAAGCAAGCAAGTTGAATTTAGTTTTAGAATCATATATATATATATATATATATTTGAAAATCTTTCGAGGGGTACAGAATTTAATGATGGCTACATGTAGACCAATATGCATAATGATTATTTAAAAAATAAAAAATGAAAATAAAAGGCCAGGTAACCCGGTTTCAATCCTCGCTCAACAGAGCCAAATCGAGGACAATACGATTAAAAAAAAATAAATAAATATAGTCATGAATATGGCAAGGAAAAGGAGAGAAAAAATATCAAAAATAAACAGGGGAAACAAAATTACATAGAGACCAAATTAAGTCCGAGAAGATTTTCTTTTTGCTTGCAAAGAGAAGGTCTCATCGACTTAATATAAATAGTCTCTAGAATTTTTAAATAATATGGAGAGTGCGACCTGCTAAAAATAGTGAAATAGATCACTATTTTATATTTGGCAAATTAGATTACTTAACGGACGGCTCATCAAGAACATGTTTACATTGGACTTGAAGACCACGTTGTTGAAGTCAGCTGGAAAGCAGGAAAACGAAAGAAGGTTTCACAGGCGTGCAGTTCTAAGAAAGAAGTTTTGTTCATGGAATCTATGTTTTTGTTTAGGCAAAGATAAACAGTGGTGGAAATTATGTTTAGTGGTTTTAGATAGACGAGTGTTTTTAGTGAAAGCTGTATAAGGAGAAACAAAGATTTAGGATCAGACGGGCACTTGCCCTGAAAATAACGATAAAGCTGAGACAGACTTGCAACGACTCTTCTGTGGGAAAGAGGTCGCAGAAAGAAAAGAGAATTACCTATTGGGTTACGAAGTCTATTTTGAATCTTGACAAAGCAAGATGACGTACTTCTAGCAACTCTAGCCCAGATGTGGCAACAGTACTCGAAGCCATGACGTACTTAGCGCTTATACAGGTAGAGAATTGCATCAGTAGACATGCGATGCGAAAGAACGTAGTAATGTTACTACCGTATATAAGCTAATCTTTTATAACCTAATTGAACACCACTTAGCAAGAATAAAAGAATTGATGGAAAGTTTTGAGATACATGTAGATTTATATTTTTTTTAAAATGTTTGTTTAAAAAAAATGTATGGCTGAAAACTTCGTTGTTCACATGATTTGAAATTTTCATAATGAAAAATAGTCGTTGAGGTGAAAACACGAGGCTGTATAGAAGGACAATAGTTTACAAAAACCTTCTTCTCATAATAAAATAATTCTCGAAATAATAGGGTTACTATTGAGGAAACAACGAGTGGGGGGCGCGGCTTTTCCCCGGCGTAGAATACGCTAAATATATTATAATTTGTCCAGATCCTCTACATACAGGGTGTTTCAAAAGTCTTGGGAACATTACAAATGCGTATATCTCATGAACTATTCCAGGTAGAAAAATGAAACTGGTGCCATTTTAAAGCTTGCTTAATCAAGTTTTTGGTCATACTAATGACGTTCGTCTCATCTTTCCAGGTGCAGTAATAGCGTTCTCTTAACAAGACAAGGCATCTTGCGTCTTCCAATTTGCAAAGACTGAATCGTGGACATGTGTTCAGCGTGCATTTCGCAGGAAATTTAAAAAAGAAGCCCCTGAAAGGAAATCCATTGTCAGATGGCATGCTAAATTTGTGAAAGATGGGTGTTTGTGCCCAAGTAAGCGAACAGGTCGCCCTTCAACTTCAGAAGATGCAGTTGAGCAAGTTCGGACAGCCTTTCAGCGGAGCCCACGTAAATCAGTGAGAAGAGCCAACAGGGAACTTCAGCTTGCTCCAGCAACTGTCTGGCGTGTCTTAAGGAAACGACTGCAAATGGTACCTTACAAGCTCAAGTTGGTCCAAAAGTTGAAGGACACTGATAAGCCACTTCGCCGTGACTTTTGCATTGCAATGCAAGAGAAGTTGGAAGATAACGGCTTTGATGACCGGCTTGTTTGGAACGCGTTTGGCAGGAAATGGACTATCGACTAGATGTCTGCCGTGTGCCGAATGGTGCTCATATTGAGCAACTTTGAAGATTCCCCACAAAACTTGAAACTTTAACCTTTCCAACGGTACCAATTTCATTTTTCAACTCCTAATAGTTTTTGAGTTATTAAAAATCGTTATGTTCCCAAGACTTTTGAAACACCCTGTATTATTATAGTTATGATTGCAAAAGTAACAAAAAGGTATTCGGAGTGTCGTAAGCTAGAGACAAAACAAAAAGCAAAACTGTAACATTGAAAGTTTGTGACGTTACCAGTGTACCAACATTACACGCATACGAAGTTTTCAAGAATTACAAGTTAAAAAATAAACTAAAATTAATGTACAAAATGTATAACGATTTTAACAAAAAAATTTACTCATTTTTAACCCTTTAAAATTAGTTTAAACATTTAAAATTGTTTTAACCGGCTTAAGACGCATAAAAGAACGGCCCGTAAAAAATCAAATCATTCGAGGCCTCTAGTTCCGTTTGCGACTTTTAGTTTCGAAGGAGATAGAGGTTTAAAATATGGAGATAGCCAAAAATATAGCCGTTTATATATTAGACTTTTCTCTGTTCAAGAATGTATATATTTCTTATCCAAATTATTAAGATTTGATCAGTTATTAGATTGTAATATGTCTTCTATTTTACAGTAAAATAAGAAATACTACTGCTACTACTACTACTACGACTACTACTACTACTAATAATAATAATAATAATGATGATGATGATGAAAGTTGGTACCCAAGTTTTATATAAAGTTTCTCTAAGTTCAAAAAATACACCTTAAGGATCATTGGAAATAAGTAATAATAATAATAATAATAATAATAATAATAATAACTAGACACTGGCTGGCGATGATTAAATTATTAGTATTGTGACCTGCACACACCATATAGATATCGGCGATAACTAACTTATAAATATTGTAACCTGAACCCACCATACACTGGCTAGCGATAAATAATTTATTAGTATTGTGATCTACATCCACTAGACAGTGGCTGGAGATATTTTATCGATTTGAAATAATTTTTCATTAGGTATTTTAGAATATATCATTTTTATACTAATAGAATTCAGTACAATAAACGGTAGCTGCGATTGAGAATATTCCATTTTTATTTTTGGGGGGTGTCCAGGATGATAACCGTCGAAGCGAATTGGCGTATAGATAATGTGTAGATTAAGACCTTTAGCTTCAATTTGCCACTACCTCTCTAAAAACTAAGATTCCACCCTTTTAGAAGATTACGATGAAAAAATTCTTTTTAGGTGATCATTTTGAAAACTTTTTGCATAAGGGCTTCAATTACGAACAGGTGGAATGGTATTGTTTATAGGCTTAGTTGGGAGTATGTACATCGAGGGGACACAATATCGATTAGTTCATCAGAGCACATTCGATTAAAATACTTGTAAAGTGGGAACATGGATCGACACTGCGGCGATGGGGCGGAGGTTGGAGCTTGGTTGATAGTGCACACCATCTCATATGTGGCAGTACATAAACATGGACTCCTGATACCAACGCTTCTTTAACAATTCGGAGCGTTCTTTGCAGAAAGATTGTTCTTGATTCTCAAAACATAAAAATTGGATTCGATATCAGTTCTCCATTCAAGGCTAAGTAGTATAAACAACTAGCAGGGCCCTTGTTCCAACGTTGCCTGGGTGAAATAGAAAATATTATCCATTAGTTATAAATATTTATGTAGAAAGTGTCAAAGGGTTGATTAATATTCCACGAAATCTAAGCTTAACAGACAACCTTTACTGGCAGTCCAACAGACGGGACATTTTTCCCGAATCTGTGGACGCATCAAAAAATAATCTTTTCTGCCCAAGTACGTAATTTATCGATTTGAAGACAGCCGACTTTTAATCGTTGGCAACAATTCCTTGTATGCTCGTGATAAGACAAAACGGTTTCCAGCGAGCAAGCCTTAAAACCGATTAAGATTGTTGTGTTGGGAGGATCAGTATTAGAGAATTTATGTGAATTGAAAGAGTGACATCACACTAAGGACGAGTCTATTTTGACGTGTCGGGACTTGAACAACTAACAAGAAAACGGTTCTATCTTTGTTATGTTCGTACCGACGATACACTAGTTTCTGGGTGGGTTAATTTTTGTGTAAAAATATAAGATTACTAGAAGGCCGAACGGCGTTGCCAGGTCGTAAAATACGCACAAATATTACATTTTAAGTACTCAGAAACTGAGACATGTGCTTGCGAGTATTATGTGTTTTTCTAACTAGTTTACTTCTTGCAAGTTAAGAAATACGGGAGCTGAAATCAAAACCAACACCTAATGACAGTGACTCAAGTATGATAGCAATAAGGCCAGCTTGTCATGGTCTTTAAAAAGTCTTTTAAAACAAACTTATTCTTAAAATTATATATATATGTTAGTAGCAACCGAAAGCAATACATTACCTACTGAAAAACCTTGATCTTTGGAAATTTAAGAACTATTATATTACACTATGTTGTTAAATATATATAAAAAAGGAATTAAATAAAAGTCTATAGAACATGTGAGAGCACCTCCTGATGATAACTCCCTATGATACGAAAGACCTGAGACATTTCCATTACAAACTTAACTCTCGTATAAGCTGTATCGCCTGAAGTTACCAGTAACCAACTGACCAAAACATTCTCATGAATGTATAGCGACAAATTATTGCTTATGTAAAAACAAATAGAAAGTGCACCTTGTCCTTCCTCAGTATTTAACACTTTTTGATTTACCGTGTGAAACTTGATTGATTACTTCTGGAAAATATACACCTTGTATTATATATATATATATATATATATATATATATATATATATATATATATATATATTGGTTGTTTTTGTTTTACAGCATATAAACCCTTTTCGGGTTATTTAATGCCGAATCCCAAGATTTAAGAATGTTTTTTAATAGACTATATTTGTTTTTTCACGTCGGTGTCTATTTAACCCATAGTTGGGACCCTAACAGGTACTACCACTCCGGGTCAGAGATGACCTGGGAGCAATGGTAATGAAAAGGTGACTCCACACTTTCCAAAGCCCACAAGCTGGGGCCTCACCACTGGATATAGTTATGGTCATATCCAGGACCCCCATTGAGGGACTTTTACCCTCTGCAGGGGGGCAGTCGGCATTTTCTAATGCCCCACCGACAGGGCCTATATATATATATATATATATGTGTGTGTGTGTGTGTGGTGTGTGTGGGTGTGTGTGTGTGTGTGTGTGTGTGTGATAAAAATAATGGAAATAGTATTCCGACGAAATAAATAAATAAAAAAATAAAATAAATATAATAAAAAAGGAACAAACCGTATTATGTGTTAATCAACGTTTCGTCTTTATTTCGAAAATTCCATATATATATATCATTTACCGATAGAAAGTAATTTAACAGAATATGGCTGAATAACAACCTAGAGTGCCGTTCTGTACAACATGCCAATGGGTGAATGCAAATATATCCACGAAAAATCGGAAAAAATGAATCTCAATCAGAGGTTCTTAAATAATGACGTGCTACCACACACACACACACACACCATCATCGGCGGTCACTCGTGTCCGAGTAAGACTGTCCTCCGTTGTGGCTTCTGTGGGTCCTCAGGTGAGCATAGAGCCCAATCCTAGACCCAATTTGTCTTGTGCAATTTGGGCAGATAAAGGTAGTGGTGGTGGGGTAGGGTTGGGTGTGTCTGGTTAATAATCTGTCCTTTCTGTGCTTGCGCCTATCCTCAGCAGCTTTATTTAGGTCACTACTATAAAGCGCAGCACCTTTGTGGACAGCGCTCCTCCATGCCAACCTGCTCCCAGCCACGTCCTCCCATGTCTCAAGGTCCATGTGAAACCGCTTTAGATTTGCTTTGATGTTGTCCTTATACCTCATCTTTTGGCCACCCTGGGCACGCTTTCCCTCAACAAGCTGAGAGTAGAAAATCTGTTTTGGGAGGCGGAGATCCGGCATTCGGACAACATGACCAGTCCATCTGAGCTGGCGTTGAGCAACAGTAGCGGTGATAGTGGGAATGTCAGCCTCACTCAGGACGCTGGTGTTGGTGCGTCGGTCCTTCCAACTAATTCTGAGGATTTTTCGGAGGCATCTTTGGTGGTACGTCTCCAGGGTTTTTACGTGCCTCCTGTATGTGGTCCAGGTCTCCGATCCATAGAGAAGAGTGGGCAGCAAGACAGCTTTATATACCATGATTTTGGTCTTTGCCAGAAGGTCACGGTTCTCAAATACTCTCTTCCTTAGCCTTGAGAAAGCCCCACTGGCACAGCTGAGACGGTGTTGTATTTCATCATCTATGTTGGCTTTTGATGATAGGATGCTGCCTAGGTATGGGAAGTGGTCCACATTTTCCAGTCTTGCGTTGTCAATGGAGATGTTTGGGGGTGAGACTGGAGTACTGTTTGGTGGTGATTGATGGAGGATTTGGGTTTTTTTTATATTAATTGTTAGTCCTAGCTGTTTGTACGCCCTCGTGAAGGCAACCAGTGTACACTGTAGGTCCTCTTCTGAGAGAGATACAAGGGCGTTATCGTCTGCATACTGTAGCTCCATAATGGATATGGTGTTCGTTCGACCTTTGGCCCTAAATCTGTTGATGTTAAAAAGTCGGCCGTCGGTTCTGTACATAATCCGAATTCCATGGGGAAGATGTTTGTCTGTAAGATGGAGGATAGCAGTAATGAAGATGGAGAACAGGATCGCCACCTTGTCGTGGTGGAGAACCTTGTGTGTTCCGATGAACCTTAGAGCGATGCCGTCCGGAGCCTAGGCTCCTGGTAGGGCCACCCATGGCGGTAAGGTTGAAGGGGAGGTTCCAGACAAAGAGTGATCCAAAAGACCTCAACGGCTGATGCGGCGGATGATGACAATAATGACACAACGGCACTGAAGGCGGATGAAGGCTGCAACAGAAGAGAGTCTCC
>NC_136497.1:124222804-124285304 GCF_053919585.1 Euprymna scolopes | reverse complement strand
CGGTTCATTAGGAATTTGTTAACATTAGACTTGAAGACATCCAAGTTGTAGTCCGGTGGGAAGAAGACAGACGGAACAGAATTCCACAGTCATGCAGTTCTAAGAAAGAAGCTTTGTTCATGGAATCCACGTTTTGATTTAAACACAGATACAGAGTGGGAGAAAATTTTTCACAATGGATTCAGCTAGACGGGTGTTTTTTGTGAAAGATTGACGAGGGGAGACCAGAGATTTGAGTTCAGACGAGCACCTGCCATGAAAATAACGATAAAACAAGGATAGGCTCGCAACGTCTCTTCTGTGGGTTGAGAGGTTGCAGGGTAGAGAAAAGGGCATCCCCCACTAAGCCACGAAGTCTATTTTGTACTCTGTCAAGGCAGGATAGGCTGTTTTTAGCAGCTCCTGCCCAGATATGGCAACAGTATTCCATCCTTGGACGTACTTGGCTTTTATATAGATAGAGAATTGCATCTGTAGTGAGATATCTTCTGTAGCGGTAGAAGGATCCCACCATCTTTCCAGCGACCTTGGCAACAGACTTGATGTACGTGTTCCATTTCAGATCAGGAGTAAAGGTCAAACCCAGAAGCTTGTCAAAACACGGGGCCTCACCCAGACGAGAGCCATCTATCACAATTGATGCCAGATGGGGATCAGAGCGTTGATGATGTAAGGATAGGAGGTTGGTTTTGGATGCATTAAAGGTAACCAGCCACATCTTCCCCCACCGAACCATGCGCTCGAGATCAGAGGAGAGAGAATCAGAGAGAACTTTGTCATTTACAGCCTTTGATGTGTTGCCTCAGATGGTCGTGTCATCAGCATAGATGTCAACGAATGATTTAAGTATGTGTTTAGGGAGGTCATTTGTAGAACTATATTTTTATAATATATTCCACGCCTTATTTACTACAGAAATATATATATATATATATATATATATATATATATATATATATTAGATTTGTCTTTACATAAGCAGTAGTTTGTTGCTACACAGTCATGAGCATGTTTCGGTCTACTAGTATTTACTAACTAGAGACCTCATCAGACAACACCCCTCATGTTCGAAAACGGAATTCTAAATGAAGTGTGAAAATTATTCCTCAGCAAAAAGAGGCTTTTTTAACTGGTCATGAGGGTGAAGATTCAGCTTCGTGAATTGCGTGCGAATTTGTTAGTTTATTTATTCTGGTATTCGTTTATTTACTTATTTATCCGTGTCTTTATTCATTTTCGCGTTGGTGTTGGGGGTTAGGTGTTTGTGGGTTGAGGGGATTGGGTTCCAAATCTAGAGCTATAAAGATGGTATCTTCAACAAGCGAGAGGCTCCTTTGTTTGTAGGTCGCCGCCTTTCTGAGCCTTTCGAGGGTCGGTGTGTCGTAAAATTTTCTTTTTTTTAGTTCATTTTAATTTAATATACTTATATCTGAGAAGGAATACGGAATTTATCCAGGTCTGTTGAATGTAGTTTGGGCTTCCAGTGAACGGTTGAAGGGACAGAAGGGGGATTAGAGGCTTAAAAAGAAAGGAAGGAAGGAAGGTGGTAGGGGGAGATTGAATAGGGAAGAAGGAAAAATGAAATAGGGAAAAATGGAAAAGAGGAAAGACGGAGGAAGAGGGAAGAAGCAAAGTGAAAGAGATAACATTACTTAATAGCTTAATCGTTTATAAACAAGACTTCAACAATAAACCAACCACTAGGCTGATCAACCCAATTAAACCTGAAATCGGTAGAATCAATAAAGAAATCTAAGAAAGAATTTACCTCCAAGTCAAAAACACGTATAATCTTAACTTATAGATCAATGCGGCTGAAGTTATTAGCTGGTTCTCAAGAATACAGAACAAAGATAGATGTGCCTCCATACAATTTGATATTGTAACTATTACCCATCTATCACTAAAGCTCTGTCCATTGGCGTAGTGGAATTTGCCTCTCTTCTCACCGATATCTCCAAGGATTGATTCGACATTATAAATAAATGCAGAAACACGGTCCTAATTAGTGGAAACGAGCAATGGATTAAAATCAAGCGGTATCCTTTGATGTTCTGATGGGCTCCCTTGACTCTGCAGACATTACAGATTTAGTGGGACTATACATCTTATATAATCTTACTAAGGACACTGAGGTTGACACGATCGGCCTTCCTACGAAATGAAGATCATCGTCTCTATAGACGATGGCCTTCATTTCGTAGAAAATGCTGACAGCCCCAAATGTGAAAGAATCGAAAAAATTTATAAGAGAACTCTGTTCCGTCTGCCTGCTTCTCACCTGACTACAGCTTGGATGTGTTCAAGTCCAACGTTAACAAATGCCTAATGAACCGCCCCCTTAAGTAAACACTTCATCAAATCTCCACACTAACGTAATGTACTTGCAATAACCCTTATCCCTGAGTGGCTTCCGGGCCTTGATAAGTGGTGGCCACCGTGTAAAAAAAAAGAATTAACCTTAAAGTCGAAATTACCACGAACATTAAAATATTCCACTTCTTTGATGGCACACTCAACCTAAAGAAAAGAACTTATGAACCCTATAGGAAAGAGGATAGTAACCCTTTATATGTCCACCCCCTCTCTAACCATCCTAAAGCTATGATTAAACATATACGCAGATCTATTAGTAGAAGAATTAGCTCAAACTCCTCATCCAAAGAAATCTTCGATAAACACAAAGGTTTTAACAACAAAGCCCTAGTTAACAGTGGATATAAGGAAATTAAATTAGAATATATAGAAATATCAAGTAATACACCCATATCTAGAAAAATCCCGTAAAAGAAAAATCATTTGGTTTGCTCCTCCGTTCAACCAAATGGTCAATACCAACTTCGGTAGAAAATTTATTAATCTCATTAAACTACATTTCCCCCCAGCAATATGCTCCACAAAATATTCAACAAAAACACCATCAAACCCAGCAATAGTTGCAGCATTAACTTAGAAAATATAATAAAAACTCATAATAATAAAATTTTAAGCAACGGCAAAGAACACAATTTAGGAAACAGGGTAACAAAAACGTGTAATTGTATTAATAAATCCAAATGCCCCTTAAGAAAAAATGTCTCACAACCCCTTTAATTTATCAAGCTAATATTAGGGCCAAGGAAGACCCCACCACTTGCAAATTCTACATCGGGCAAACTAGCAATACCTTTAAACAGAGATACACAGGCCACAAAAACTCTTTCCTAAACCCAAATTTCAGAGATTAAACATCATTAGCTACATACTACAATGATCTAACGAATAAAAATTTGACACCTATTGTTGACTGGCACATCCTAAAAAAAGCAAAAACTTGCCAGTCACTAAATTCACCTTGCCTACTTTGCTTAAATGAAAAATTATTTATCACAAAATTTAAGGATAGGGATAAACTCTTAAATAAGAAACAGAAAACCTCCATAAATTACAGACATTACAAATCGCATCTGCTCTCTCACTTGCAAAGTATTCCCTAATAAATTCAACTCCAACACGATCAGCATGCAATATCCGACAGTTGAACACCTACACATCCTAACCTCCTCAAGTCTAAAATTCACGAAATACAAAACCCACTTTTTCCCGAGTAAAACCATGCATAGAATTTTTTTTTAATTTCAAATTAAACGAAATGACTAAATTTGACTACCATGAGTTTTAAAATGACATATATCCTGAGTTTTGCAATTACCATCAGTATGAAAAGTCTTTAATAAATTTCCTAATACACAAATTAATAAATCAACATTAAATGAACAAACGAGATAGAAATTAATATTGGGGTGGTAACAAAAGAAAAAGATTTTGTTTATCTTAATAAAACAAAGCTATTAAGTAATGTTATTAAATGATGCTACTTTCTCTTTCCCTTTCTTTCTTCCCTCTTCCTCAGTCTTCGCCTTTTTCCCTTTTTCCTTTTTACTTCTTCCCCATTCAATCCTCCCTACCGCCTTCCTTCCTTTCTTTTTTAAACCTCTAACTCCCATCCCTCCCTTCAACCGTTCACTGAAAGCCCAAACAATATCCAACAGACCTGGATAAATTCCTAATCTCTTCTCAGATATAAGTATATTAAATTAAAATAGATATTTAAAAAAGGGAATTTTACGACACACTGACCTCGAAAGTCTCAGACAGGCGGCGAACCACAGACAAAGGAGCCTCTCGCTTGTTGAAGATAACACCTTTATAGCTCTAGATTTGGAACCAAATACCCTCAACCCACCAACCCTAACCCCCAACACCAACACGAAAATGAATAAAGACACCGATAAATAAGTGAATAAACAAATACGAGAATAAATCAACTAACAAATTCGCATGCAATTCAAGCCGAATCTTCCCCCTCATGACCAGTTAAAAAAAGCCTTCTTTTTCTGAGGATTAATTTTCGAAAAGTAGGGTTGTTGCCTGATGAGGTATCTAGTTCGTAAATACTAGTAGACCGAAATATGCTCATGATTGTGTAGCAACAAACTACTGCTTATGTAAAGACAAATCTAAAATGTAATTGCTCTACTTCTGTATTGAGCACTCTCGTATAAACCTCGTTATATTTCAATGGTTACACTACCTTTGGAAAATAGCAACCTTAAATCGATAATATAAAGCTGAATTTCTGTGTGTGTATGTGTGTGTGTGTGTGTGATCACGAATAGGCTACTATATTGTTGACTATTTTAAACAACTGATGACATTTAATGATAGAAGATGTATCGAGACCCAGGAATGCGTATGTTTGATCTGATAGACCGGTGGTTCCTTAAAATTCTGGGGTCTGCCTGATCCACAAAGTATGAAAATAAAAAATTAAAAAATTAAAAAAAAACGTTACAAATGTTTTTGATACAGATGCACATAAGAATACTTTGATAAGTATGTTTTAACTAAAATAGGGATGGTATAATAAGATTGTGGGTTCTGCGTTCGCGCCTGGCCTCCATAGAATGGAAATAGGCACACACTTTAATAAAGACTTTTCATATCTATCTGCGTAAGTATACTTTGATAATTTTGTTTCAGTTTGAAGAAACATGGTATAATAAAATTATGCGGTGTTCGTTCGCGCCTAATCTCCATAGAATGGAAATATGTCACAAAGTTTAACAAGGTTTTTTTTTAATATAGATCCACAGAATATTGTCATAGGTGTTTCAGTGTGAACATGTATGGTATAATAAATTATGGTGTTTATCTATTTTATTTTTACTTTCATCATATTTTGCTTTGGCTTTGATACCCCAAATTCGAAGCTATGTCTTTACAAACCTTCCTTTACATAACCTATCATACTTTCATAAATCAGAGTCCATTTTCTGTAGGCTGTTTTTGAACCCAGTCAACGACGGGTACTTTTGCTAGTATATATATATATATACATATATATATATATATATATATGTTATATTCATATTATATATATATATATATATATATATATATATATATATATTATATTGTATATAGGACTACAAAAACAAAACAAAACTACAAAAACAGCAAATTCTTTTCATTGTTTTGACTCTCGAGTGTGTATCCATTAATATCTTTCATATCTTCTGATTCTCGATTTATTAACTAGTGTGTAGCTGTGTCGGATATATACTCGAGAGTCAAAACAATGACACGATTATTTTGTTGTCATTATATATAGTGGTTATAAATATATGCTTAAGTCCGAAATTGAATGAATCGAGACACATTCAAACCCCCATCACTAATTCCGTTCGCAACCAAATTTCAAACAGGTTATATAGTTGGATAGAACACCTCATTAGCTACATTTTGAAAAAAAATTTCGAAAATTGGTTCAGTAGAAAAAAAGTTACAACAAAATATGTGGGTTCCCAAACAGGAGAGTAAGTACATAAGTGACTAAGGCTTTTTTTTTATTTTATCATAACTTTTTTTGTATATAAATATTTTTTACTGCGATTTTGCCAATATGACATGTTAGCGTAACGGTTAGACTACCGGTGGTTGATGAAAAGATTTTAGGTTCAAGGCCGTGTATCGTTTTTTTTTATAATTATAAAAACGAACTTTTTTTTAATAACATATTTTTTTTAACTCTCTTTATGATTTTATAGCAAAAAATGGTGAATTTGTCGATTAAAAATATGAGTGAATTCTATGATATACATATTCTTTGAATGAACTCAAATATTTCGATATCACATTTGATGAAAAATGTAGTCCCATTTTGGCAATGCGTCTGACCAATGATGCTTTTGAACCCGCGACCAGCACTGCAATGTCATCAGCAGCAGCCTGGGCATAAATATTCCTGTTTTTAAACTCCTTTAAAAGAGGATTCAGCATACAGTTCCATAGTAAAGGTGATAAAATCCCACTTTGGGGGTTTCATTTAACTAATTCCCTTTTAACAGTTGCCCTCAGTAGTTCTACTTGAACTGTTCTGTGCCTCACCATATACTCAATCCATCGGAGGAGTACTGGTGGCACATTGAGTTCTCGTAGCGACTTGAACATACTACTGAAGGGTATGTTATCAAAAGCTCCAACTATAAATTTATATATTAATACAATAGCAATGCCTGGAAAAATCATGGATTATATGGAAAAATGCGCGCATGAAAAGTAATATTCTTAAGATTTTATTAAACGTGGAAAAGTAAAGAACAAGATATTCTAGTAAAGTAAAAAATAAGAATTTTTTAGACTTAAAATATTGCAGCTAAAAATAAAATTTGAATATTGATAAATATTTTATTTATTATTTGCATATGTTGTTGTTTATTGTTGAGTTAGAAAGAATTAAATGATCCTAATTATGATATAATAAAATTATTATTTTTTATGTAAATTATAAAATTATTAATTCCATCTACTAACTAACTAACTAATGAATTAATTTTATTCAAACAATTTTCACTACATAAATATATGCAAATAATAGGGGGGAAATAAGTTTAATCCAGCGACTGACACCCTTTCTAACTTAACAATAAACAACAACATATGCAAATAATAAATAAAATATTTATCGATATTCAAATTTTATTTTTAGCTGCAATATTTTAAGTCTAAAAAATTCTTATTTTTTACTTTACTAGAATATCTTGTTCTTTACTTTTCCAGGTTGAATTTCTTGTCCTTTACTTTCCCAGTTTTAATAAAATCTTAAGAATATTACTTTTCATGCGCGCATTTTTCCATATAATATATATATATATATATACTGCGTGTCAAATTATTTACTAGTTTACATATTTTAAAATAGTTAAGGAAGGAGTGAATAAAAACCCACTACATATTGAGAAAGTGCTTACCATATTATTCCGCTACTCCAGTAAGAAATAAAAGTATTTAAAGCAGCATTAGCGAAACTATGCCAGAAGGGTTGAATAACTGCTGATTTCAGTGTGTCAAGTTATTAACGAGGTTGAGAAAAACACAATATACCCATGACTTGTTTACTGAACTAATTTTCAAACATTAAATGAACAAGAGAAAATGTTTAGAACACAATAACTTCATAGCAATTTCTCCGTTGACATAATTAGTAGGGCATATGCGATTCTTTTTTATGAATGACTTTTAAAAGACATTGGTCCACAAAATTAGTCAAATTTGTGATTTCGTCAACAGTTATTTCTTTCGATACCTCTTGGAGAGCATCCAACAACTCATCTTTGCTCTTAAATTGGCGTCCACTTATATAGAGGCGCCGCTTCATGAGACTCCAAAGGTTCTCAATTGGGTTCAAATCTGGTAAATGCGCAGGCCACTCCATGTTCCGTTGCCCAGAGAACCACAGTTATTAGAAATACTCTTTGCTTTTGTTGGCTGCATGTAAGGAAGCATTATCCTGCATAAAAAATAATGGTTCTGCTAAACGTTAACCTTTGCTTCTTCAGCCATGGTTTAAAGTGCTCCTTCAAAAAAGCTATGTAAGTTTTAACACTCCATGGGCCAACTAATGTACCTCCGATCATCCCAGACACAATCATTATCTCACTAACATGTTGGCGCCTTAAACGCTGATGACAATGTCGTCCATCTTGGACCCATCTCTTGCTACAGCCATCTGGGCAATCAAGAGTGACACGCACTTCATCCATGAACAAAACTTTGAAAAAATCCGTTTTCATGTTGTCCTCTGCCCATTTCAATCGGTTTTTTATGTGATGTTGCTTTAATCGAGGCTTTGTTACAGGTTTAACAGACTTTGCCACTTCTTTCAGAAGGCGACATCGAATACTTTTTGAAACGTTCGTCAATCCGGTTTGGTCAAAGACTCCTCGACTTGTCTGCCCAGGGTCCTTAACAACTTAACGTTTAATTTGGAGTAAAGAACGGCGTAACACAATCCTAGATTTACTTTTATCAGCTCTCTTACGTATCTTGGTAGTTTCCATGAAAAAGTTCTTCGTAGTTTGAGGATACTTTCCTGTCATTTTCGATATTTCGATGGTAGTTTTACCTTTTGCTAGCTGTTCTGTAATAGTAATCTTTTTAGAACTACTTAGACCACCTTTACGACCGATATTAATGATGAAACAAACTGCCTTGTTAGTAATTTCACACACCTCAAATACCGTGGATTTAGCAATTACGTTGGCAATTGTGCGGAACAGTACGAAAATTTCACAGTACGCGCATCTCAGCATTGCCAACGTTTCCGAAGCTTTTGATACGAATATAACGGTAAGTTTCTGAATTATAAGAAAAAAATGTAATCTTGTTAATAATTTTACACGCAGTATATATATATATATATATATATATATATATATATATATATACATATATATATATATATATATATATATATATATATATATATATATATATATTAGTCCTCGCGCGAAAGCGCAGGACACAAAATGTTTTAAATAATAATAATAATGATAATAATAATAATAATAATAATAATAATAATAATAATAATAATAATAGAATAACAATAACAAAGTCTTTCGCTAGCGAGGACTACTATTGACCGTAACCAGTTATACGCTCCTTTTGAAATTTTCATCTCTATTTTTCTCGTTACCTACTGAATATTTTTAATGAAGCCTATATGAAATACGTTCCTTATTAAATTGTAAACATTTTCTATTCTGAAAAAAGTTTTTAAAAATTTAATCTAAAAAAGTTATTTTAAAGTTTTTGTTAAAAAAATTCAGATTTTCTCATTATTCAGACATGTATGATAAAGAGGGGGTTGCAAAAATGAGTTGTGGTGTGAGGAGAAATACAATATGAAATAGAGAGTAGGAGAGTTTTTATAAATACATACAAAACCACATTCATATTTTTTAAATCCAAATTAATAAATTAATTAAAATATAATCTTAAAAAGATACGATACAAGTTAGAAAAGAATTTCATCCAAGGCATGAAAATTGTTAAACAAAATGTTTTTACTATAGGCTTTAAAAATAAAGGTACATGATTCAATTTGAAATTTATTCATCTTCAAAATGCACTTTTATAAATTTTACAAAGTAACGTATATAATCTTTATACCTTACGTTGTAAAATTTATAAAAGTACACTTTGAAGATAAATAAATTTTAAATTGAATCTTGTACCTTTATTTTTAAAGCCTATAGTAAAACATTTTGTTCAACAATTTTCATGCCTTGAATGAAATGCTTTTCTAACTTGTATATATATAACCAAAATTACACATTCTCGCGAAATCGTTAGTTTTTATCTCTTGATAAAAGCCTAAACAACATTGTCAGTGAAACCTTGACGTTTTGGTTTTAGTGCGTTGCTGGTTTTAGTCAGACAATCATATTTAATTATCCTTTATATATATATATATATATATATATATATATATATATATATATATATATATATATATATATAACAAAACCAAGACTTCAAAAAAGGTGTTGAAAGCAACAGAAAGTGTATTTCATTTTAAGTTACAATTGTTTCCATGCCAGTTCGACAATTTCAAGCAGGAGAAGTGTAAAGACAAGAGAGACTATATAGACAGCCTGGCAGAAGAACCAGAAGCAGCTTATCATGGCAACATAAAAGACCTGTACATGACAATTAAGAAGCTGGCGATCCACCAAGGAAAGAAGAAATCCCCCGCTTCATCATAAAGATGAAAACGGTAAGGCAGATCATATTCCAAAAATGAAATTCAAGCAGAAGCCCCAAGATGTGTGTAGAAACAACAGCCGACGTGCTGCTACCGCTCTCTGAGAAGATCTGGAAACAAGAAGCGGTACCTACAGTTCAGAAAAACGGACACATCATAAAACTGCATAAGTAAGGAGATCTTAGCAGCATCACACTCCTGTCCGTACCGTGGAAGGTGTTAAACCGGATTCTGTTGGAGAGGATGAGAGACGCAGTGGATGGTATGCTCCGGGACTACCAGGCGGGCTTCAGACAGGAAGATCCTCTACCGAGCAGATCGCCACGCTACGTATCATAGTCGAGCAGTCTCTTGAGTGGAATCCCTCATTATACGTCAACTTCGTGGAATTCATCAAGGCTTTCGACAGTATACACCATAACATCATGTCGAAACTCCTCAGGCACTATGGGATCCCAGAAAAACTGACGAGAATTATCAAGGAGTCGTTTGAAATAATGGTCTGTCAGGTCGTACATGGAGGACAGCTGGCACATCGTTTCAACAAAAAGAACCGGTGTACGACAGAGATGCCTGCTGTTGCCATTCTTGTTTCTCCTCGCCATTGACTGGGTGATGAGGCAGACGAGAAATGGACAGACGGTATCCAGCGGACCCTCTGAACTCAGCTGGACGACCTGAACCTGCCCGATGACCTTGCTCTGCTCTTCCACAAGCAGCAACAGAGGCCGAACAAGACCTCTAGCCTAGCCATCCACGCCTTTAACGTTGGCCTTCACATTCACCCCAACAAGACCAAGATCCTGAAAATCAACGCCTTCAATGAAAAGGCAAAGAAGTTGGGCAACAACAACCTGGAGTAGGTTGAGACTTTCACATAACTTGGGAGTATGATCAACCAGCAGGGAGGAACAGATGAAAATGTTAAGACCCGCATCGGAAATGCAAGAGCATCATTCGTATCCCTCCATAACATCTGGCGATCCAATTTCATCAAATGTAGCATCAAAATCCGCCTGTTCAATATCAACATCAAATCAGTACAATGTATGGAGCAGAAACGTGGAGAACAACAAAGACCACCATCAGAAGATTGCAACTTTTTTAAACCCATGCCTTCGAAGAATGCTAAAGATCCACTGGCTACCAACATTAGTACAGATCCTTGGGGGAGAACCAACCAAGTACCAGAAGAGGCAAAGATTAGAAGATGACGATGGATCAGGCACACTCTGAGGAAACAATAAACAAACATTACATGCCAGGCTCTTACCTGGAACCATCAGGCGAAGAGGAAAAGCGGCCGACCAAAAGACACCTGGAGAAGAGACCTGGAGACAGACACTGAGGGCTGTTGTCGATGGCCTATGGCCCTCCAGGAGCTCAAGGCTGCGATGATGTGATGTTGATTTTTGAGCATGAATATAAAATATTATCTATATATTACGTTCATTTCTATTCCTATATGAGCAATCTGGCGTGACAAGTAAACCTAGTACCGTTTTAGAAAAAATAGAACCAATTATGACACATTCTTTTAGTCACTTATCATTTGATGTTTTTTTGTTTTTTGCAATTATATTTTATAAAACTATTATGCAATTAAAGTCTGATTATTTGAACCCAAATTATTTGAGCCGAAATTATTTGAGCTAGATATTGGAATATCAGAATCGGATTGAACGGAGATTGGTAAAAGATAAATGTTCGCGTGCACAACTGCCAAGTTTCGGTTTTATAGCTAATTGAAATGAAGAAATGAATCTTGATTAAAGGAAAAGGGCGCGAACAATAAAGCAGAGTAAAGATCGTGACCCAGATCCGAGGTTAATTGATCTGCAGAAAAGAACACTAGGAGTTAACATGCGAAACCAGGTTTTTAACGGAATCGAAGGTTAATCAACGCTGTGACACAGCAATTATAAACTAATTTTTATGAATGAATCATAAATCAAGTTGTTTTATATTTTAGATGAAAACACTGTATTATACGAAACTAATTTAATGAATCAGATAATTTCTTTAGTATGGGGACTTCTAATAGGAATTTTTTACTTTACATTTTCAAGCTTTCATAGTTTTATTTATTTTTCACGTTGATTTAATTTATTTTGCACACACATACACACACACACATATATATATATATATATATATATATAACTACTTCATTTACTCACATAAAATCAATATACTAAAGTATAAATTTATGCGTAAACTTTAAGTATTTACTTCAAAAGTGCTCAATACTTAGGTAGATCTAGTTAGTAAGTTATAAAATATACATGGCGATTATATATATATATATATATACACTTATTACTGTATATATATATATATATATATATATATATATATATATATATATATATATATGAACAAATGATTAATAAAACATGTTAAAAGACATCTTGAAAAAGAGTTAAAAACATATTTAATTTTAAAAAAGGATATACAAGATAAGTGGATAGTCCTTAATCCGCGGAGTTTCGAAGAAATATCTTCTTCTCATCAGAGGGCAGGAATTAGCTAAATGCAGGATCGGATTTTGCATATAAAAGTATTTAATGAAACTACAATAAGTCACAGATCTTACTTGGGTAAAAAAAAGGGTGAGGTAAGGGGAACAGGAGGCAAAAGAAAAATGATAAAAAGATTTCACATAAATGGACAGTCCGGTGAAGGGTAAAAATCCAAAAAATGGTAAAATCCAAAACGGTCGAATTTAAAATTTCAATCCAATGGGTAAATTCCAAATGGTCCAAAATAATCCAAAAGGCAGAGTTCCTTGGAAAAAAGCGCAAATGGAATGAATTCCAAATCATTAAAAGAAAAGTACTGGAGAGAATATTTAAAAACACGTCTGTCAAGGCTGGATATATATATATATATATATATATATATATATATATATATATATATAAATTAATTGGATTGTTCAAAAAATTAAATTTATACTGCTATAATAATTATAGCGAAATATGATTTAAAAAATCTTTTAAAACAATTCTATAAATTGGAATAAATAATTGAGTCTGTGATGTATTCTTAATGGCTACAATTCTATTAAAAAGTTTCAAAATTTTATTTCAGCTTCCTCAGATTTGACCAGGGAATCTAGAAGGTTTTTACGCAGAAAACAAAATGTATTTCTTTGATCTGTTGGATTTCATAAAGCTTTCCTTTAATCATCTGGATCATATTAAAATTTTGCATTTTCTGATTGTGGAATTTATTTCTTTTAATTTGCAACAAACAAGTGGCATACACATTTACAATAAACTTTATTAAAGTGTGTTTTGTTGTGAGTCTTTGTGTGTATGCATTACGAGTCCATAAACGCATAAGCTTGATGGCCAAAGTGAACCACCTTGTTTTGTTTAAAAGACTAATTTTCCTTTGGTCACATCTGATAAAGTATTTCACCAATGTTAAAAATTAAATCTAGAGGACTGCCAATAGTGGAAAATGATATTTATGGTTAATCATTGTAATCATTTGAGTATAATTTTCCTAGGGACTCGGGACTAAATAAAACTGAATGTTTTAGGGCCTTTCCTGCAACTATTCCTATTTTCAAAAAGGGCTTTAAAAGGTAGTACATCATGGGGAAAAGGGCAACCAATTCTGTAAAGAATTAATAATTGTTGATCCCCCGACAAAAGAGGGGTGGACCTTTAAATTCACACTTTTCTGTTGTTCGTTCGTCTGTTCTTCTGCCCGCACTTTTCTCAATAACTACACCTTGGAATATTTTTGAAATTTTGCACAAACATTAAACATGATATGAGTAAAAAGTAACAGAACAGATTTTCCGGGAAAACTCCGGTTGCCTCTCCCTGGGGATGTCTTTTGGGTTAAAATGGCTAAAATGAACACTTTTGTGTTTATTAAAGAAAATGTATGCCTTGGATTTTTATAAAATTTTCTGAAAAGTTGTAATTAACTGATTTGTATATAATTTTGTTTGTCTATATTTCGCAATAACACTTGGGTGTTCCGGGGTTTTTTAGGGCTTATACAAGCACACCCTTTTGGGGACTATTTTACCATATGTGTCCAAAAGTTTCTGTGTATGTCTATTTAGCAGTTTTGCATGGTGCTGAACTCAAATTAAAATATGTTAAGGCCTTGAGGACTTTTGGGGCTAAATAGGGGGATGATTGATTTAATCATTTCTTTATTTTGTGTTGTCCTAAACTCAAATTTACATGTGTTAAGGTCTAAAACTTCACCGGTTCTTCATTTTCACCAAGATTTGACGGCCTGCGGAGTCTTTGGGGGCTAATTGGGGTGGAGGACAAAAGCTGAACTTAGTCATTAGAATTTATTGCTTTTTATTTCCTTCCAATTTTTGTTTCGAAACTTCGTCTGCTACTTTACAGTGCATTGATTGGCTGATAGACGTCTTACGTCACATTACAATCAAACCTGAGCGCATGACGTCATCTTTCGAGTGAAGCCAATCAGACTGAGTTATATCTGGTTCAAATTATGCACAAGTACCCATTAATTAAGTCAACTAGGATAGCATAGACAGTGTTCTCACTATTGAATACACACACTACATACACCACTTGCTCTGCATGAACAGAACCTCTTGCACCACTATTTAGAAGAACACTTTGTCTTAGACATCTATGTCTTAGACATCTATGTCTTGAAAGCATAGGGTGTTTTTTGTAAAAGTTAAATTGTGTTTAATATCGTAAAATTAAATAATGAAACAGCAAATAACCCAAAACAGTCTTGATATGTCGTCAAATAAAAAACTTTAACAACAAATAACTCATAGAGGGAGTATATGTCGTGAAATAAAACAATCAAATAGCAAATACCCCCCCAAAATAAAACATTTATGTGTTGTAAAATAAAACAATGAAACAACGAATTTCCCAAAAAGTTTTGATGTGTCGTAAAAAACACCAATAAAATTGCTAATAACCTAAAAGGGTTTATATGTCGTAAAATGAAACAATGAAACAGCAAATAACCTAAAAGAGCTGTTACGTCGTAAAATAAACAAATCAAACAGCAGATAACACAAAATAGGTTTATATATCGAAAGCTTTAAACAATGAAACTGAAAATAACCTAAACAGTGTTGATATGTCGTAAAAAAAAAACAATCAAACAGCAAATAACACAAAAAGGAATATTCGTCCCAAAATTTAAACAATGAAATTAAAAATCACCCAAACATGTTTGATATGTCGTAAAACAAAACAATCAAACAGCAAATAACACAAAAAGGAATATTCGTCCCAAAATTTAAACAATGAAATTAAAAATCACCCAAATATGTTTGATATGTGGTAAAACAAAACAATCAAACAGCAGGTAACCCTAAAACGGGTCTATATGTCGTAAATAAAAGAATTAAAGAGCAAATGCCCCAAATAATGTTGATATGTCGAAAATAAAACAATCTTACGGCAAATAACCCAAAATTGGTTTATATGTCTTAAAATAAAGCACTGAAACAGCAAATAACCGAAAAGAAATTGGTATGTCGTAAAATAAAACAATTAAACGGCAAATACCCCCAAAATGGTCGATACGTCGTAAAATTATACAACCAAACAGCAAAAAAAAAACCAGAAATGTTTTATGTCATAAAATAAAATAATGAAATAGCAAATAACCCAAAACGTTTTATATCTCGTAATATAAAACAAACAACAAATAATCCAAAAATGTTTCTTACGCCGTAAAACAAAACAATGAAACAGCAAATAACCCAAAACGTTTTATATATTGTAATATAAAACAAACAACAATAATCTAAAAATGTTTTATACGCCGTAAAACAAAACAATGACACAGCAAATAACCAAAAACGTTTTATATATTGTAATATAAAACAAACAACAAATAACCCAAAAATGTTTTATACGCCGTAAAACAAAACAATGAAACAGCAAATAATCCAAAACGTTTTATATATTGTAATACAAAACAAACAACAAATAATCAAAAAAATCTTTTGTACGCCGTAAAACAAAACAATGAAATAGATAAAGTTAAAAGTCGAACAGTTGAGGAGTGTTGGCTCAAGGTTGTTTTACAAGGTAAAGATTCAATTATTTCGTGTGTACAGAACATTTCTTTAAATATTTATAGCTGACCTTTTGCATCAAGACTTTTCAAAGACCATTGCCAAAACGATCTGCTTGCTTTTTTTTTATAACTGGACCAAAATGGCCATCTCTTCCAACTCACGTAGTGTATAGATATTTATGAATACTGAACTAGGTTTGCTTTCTCTATCAAACCGAAATTGATATTGTAATTTAGAATGTATATCTATCTATCTATCTATCTATCTATCTATCTATATATATATATATATATATATATATATATATATATATATATATATGTATGCATGCATATACATATATATGTATATTTAGATTTTTTTGATTTTTTTAGTAAGCATCAGATAAGTCACTGGTACCGTCGCTTTCAAACCTCATAATAGGAAACCGTTTTAGGTCCCTATAGCCGATCTATTTCATCTGTTGTTAAGACAAACAGATGAGGTTGATCGGGTGAAGAGTTTGATATAGGAACTCAAAACGCTGACCTATTATCAAGTTTGAAACCGACGGTACCGACAATTTATCTAATCTGAACTGTTCTGAAAATAAAAATATAAATATAACGATTTTATATATTTTTGTTTCTTCAAATAGAGCACTTTACTGGAATTACTTTTTTTCCCAAATAAAACTAAGTATAAATGAATAAATATATGTATATATATATATATATATGTGTGTGTGTGTGTCTGTATATATATATATATGTGTGTGTGTGTGTGTGCGTGTGTGTGTGCGTTTGTATATATATATATATATATATATATATATATATACACGGCACAATCACGTATATACACCTGTTCTCACCAAATTACCAAAGTTTTGGAACGATGAGTCACTATTTTCGATTAGAGAATACTAGGTGTTGTACAGGGTGGCGGGTTGAAAGCACTTTCTACCACCAGGTTCAGAAGGTACCCGTTTTCCCCAACTACCAATGCGAGACCAACAGCAAAGGTCCAGTATAGGCTAAGCCAAAATTAGTCAATTCTTCGTTGTGTTAGGCCAGTGGTTCTCAGCCTTTTTTTTACTCATGGGCCCCTTTTCCCTTCTTTTTATCTTGGTGGAATCCTTCATAACTATTGATCATAAGACAATCTTCTATTTTTCACTCATATAAATTTTGAGGTTTTAATAATCAAAGAAATATTATATAATTAAGCTTTATTTTTAAATGAAAACAAATTTAATGCAAATAAAGTATTCGACAACAACTATAATAATTATGATAAGTTTTGTTATGTTTTACCTGTGTACGCCCAGAAATATTCCATGGACCCGTAGGGGACCATGTGGATCCTGCTTGAGAACCCCTGTGTAAGGCAAATGATGCTGATTGACGTAGAATGGCTAGAACTATATCCCCTATAGCAATAATTGCAACCTACTATACTGGCAATTTGTAACTCAGTGAAAGGTTTATTTTCTCCTTACAATTTCTTTCTCTCAAAAATCAAAAAAAAAACAAAAAACCTTGTTCCATTCAAACATTTTTTTCTTTTTTGCATTGTAGGTGCTCGATTGAGTCCGCCTCTGTAAGACATCCACAGCAAGAACCTTTTTAGCTACAACTACAATATTTTCTATTTTCTCTCTCTTTCACAATTTCGTCATAAATATATGCATGTATATTATATGCATATATATATGCATATATGTGTGTATTTATATATGTGTATATGTATACATATATATGTGTGTATATGTATGCATGTGTATTTATATATGCATATGTATATATGCATGCATATATGCATGTGTGTATATATATGTATGTATATATATATATGTGTGTGTATTTATGTGCATGTATATATGTATATATCCGCGTATATATATGTGTATATATGTGTATATACATGTATATAGATGCATTTATATATGTGTATATATGCGTATATATGTGTGCATATATATATATATATATATATATATATATATATATATATATATATGTATATATAACTCTGCATATATTTAGCAATATATTTATGCATAACCTGTAGATGTATTTAAAAATGTATTTAAAAGTCGTTGATATATCTTTACTGGTACATATTTCTTGTCGTCTGTCTGCATAAGTCCGTGTTACCAGGACGAACATAAGTTAATATATAAAACTCACTATGTTTGTGTGTGTATGGGCGTGTGTGTGTGTGTGTCTGTCTCCGTTTTTCAAATTGTATCTCTCCCTAGACTGACGATCGTTGGACAACGTGCAATAGCTCACAAGATTGCATTTTTGGTGCAGAAGTTTATTAGAGAAATATAATCGGCTAAACCAATTGCAAAGAGATTCAAAAAATGGGTTAAAACTTGAAAGAAATGACCTTTGCGAGCATAGCGCCATAAGGTCGTTGTGCGCATGCGTACATCAAGTAAAACAGAAATCTATTTAGTTAGATATTTCACAACGCTTTTAACGCCCTTGACCTACTGACAACGGCTATCGTGACCGATTACTAGCACAAGTGTTGCGGGTTCGATCTCCATAATTTCTTGTATGTTTTTTTACATTACGATATTCTTGATTTTTAAATGTTATTAATAAATACACAAGAACGCTTGTATTAAAAATACAGAAGAATGTTTTTGATTCACGTAACGAAAATGCCATACTCCAAATATATATGATATATTAGCGTATTTGTTACATTCCAAAAATCCCGTAAATAGATCCAGTAATTGTATTTGTATTGGATCTACTCCTAAACTAATTAACCGATCATTTAAAATATTAATTATGTGTATATGTTTATATATTTTTATGTCTTGGATTCACCTCTAAACTAATTGACAAATCATTATGAATTTTCAATATATTTATGTTTATATATTTTTATGTATTGGATTCACTCCGAAACTAATTAACCGATCATTATGAATTTTAATTATGTGTATATGTTTATATATTTTTATGTATTAGAGTCCTTCCTAAACTAATTAACCGATCATTATGAATTATAATTATGTATATATGTTTATTGGATTCACTCCTAAACTAATTAGCCGATCATTATGAATTTTAATTATGTGAATATGTTTATATATTTCTATGTATTTGATTAACTCCTAAACTAATCAACCGGTTATTATGAATGATTAGTATAGTATATACTTATATATTTGTATGTGTTGGTTTCACTCCTATTCTAATTTACTGATCATTATAAATTTTATGTATTATATATGTTTGTATATTTGTATAGTCATACTCCAAAAATCGCATACAATGATCAGTTTTTCATGTATTTATGTGTACAGGAAATTCTATCAAAGTAATAAGGTACTTGTGTAGTATAATACTCATGAAAAAACAACGAAAATCTTACCCGTGACATAGATGAAAGTTATTAAAACCGAAAATAACGTGCAATATTCGAGTAGTATGACTTACATATAAGAAATAAGGTGCTTCTTCACTATAGCACCCAGATAACGAAATAATCAAATTCTTACGTCTGGCGTACAGAGAATGTAACACAGCAGAAAATTACATAAACGTAGCGATGTTTTTTTTTTATTTTTACATTAGAAAAATATAATTGTAAAGTATCCTACCCGAGAAATAAGGTACTTGTACAGTATAGTACCCATATGAAAAACAAAGGAAATCTTACCTGTGGCGTACATAAAAGTAATCTTAACGTAAAATTATATAGTATATTCGAGTAGTATGACAGTTATATAAGAAATAAGGTGATTCTTTAATATAGCACTCTATTATAAAAACAAACTCTCACCTCTGACATACGGAAAAATTCGCACAACAGAAAATTATGTAAAATCATCAAGTAGTTTTATCTATATATTAAAAATAAGGTACTTATACATTATCCTACCCAAGAAATAAGGTATTTGTATAGTATAGTATACGTATGAAAAACAAATCAAATCCTACCTGTGACGTGAATAAAAGTCATTAAAAGCGAAAACCACGTTATATAATCGAATAGAATGAATTTTAAATGATAAATAAGGTGCTTCTTCACAATAGCAATAGATGAAATAACAAACAAAGTCTTACTCTAGATGCACAGAAAACTTAGCCCAACAGGAAATTACTTAAAAATATCGAGTTCTTTCTTTTGAGATTAGAATAAATGGTACTTCTACCGTATCCTGCCCAGGAAATAAGGTACTTATACAGTGAAGTTCCCATATGAAAAACAAAGAAATTCTTAGCTGTGACGTAAATAAGTTATCAAAATCGAAAATCATGTAATATATTCGAGTAGTATAATTTTTATTTAAACAATCCAGTGCTTCTTCACTATAGCACTCTGATGTAAAAACAAACACACTCTTACCTGTTACATACCGAATATTTAGCACAACATAAACTTATTAAAATAATTTTAAATATGTGTTGTACATAACCCGCCCTAGGTAAGGATTATTTTCCACATACGAGCTGTAAATTTCCTGTACAATTATTCCATACATATGCAGTGTAATACCCGTCCTAGGGTAGTTAAGATATTTCTTTTCTCAAGATGGCAAATGATATTAGGCATCAAACATTGATCTATCCTAAGAATAACAGGCATGTTCAAAATTTTTCTCATCGTTTTATACGGTCCCGAACAACGCTGGGTGGCCTTGCTAGTATACAAATAAAAGTACACGAAGAAAAGGAAGATTATCATTATTTCTAATGAGCCATACTCATAGAAATGAAGCTATATGCCTTTAGGAGAATTATATATATATATATATATATATATATATATATATATATATAGCATATGTTTATTCATTTTTGTGGAGCGTTAAACTCATTTAGTTCCCTGATTAGAGTGTAAAGTTATCATTTGAGGTTAGTTTTATGGTTGAATTCCTTATGTAGTGTTACATCATGTAGATACATATGTACATTCAAATTAAGAGCGTATTTTATTTAAACGTTTCGGATGCTTACTTATTAAGTATATAAAGTGCTCTCCCCTTAATATAATTGTTGGCAATTTATGTTGCTGCTCGGTCAGTTGGGTATAAGCGACGGACGTTTGAGGTCGGGCTGGAGAGTAACCAAGGGGTGGTTCTTACCTTAAATTAACTATGTAAGCGTCTTCTTCCATGAGTAGGTGAGTGTCGTTATTGATTAAGCATGTGTTGTTTTATAGTGGGTATAGTTATTAGTGGTGTATCGGTACAACTTAGTATCTAATTTCCTTAGTCACATTTATTAATTAATTAATTAAAATATTGGGAGGAAAGAGTTATGAGTTTACAGTTTCTACTGTGGAGGTCGCTATTAGTTTTTGTTGTTTACGCTTTAAATAAACTAAACATAAAAAGTTCTACCTCAGTGATTATATATATATATGTGCATCTCTCTCTCTCTCTCTATATATATATATATATATATATATACGTTTTTATTTTTTATTACCGTATCTTTCTATTAAGTTACATAATTTTTCTGTAAAAGTCTGAGGAAGCTACAGATGGCCAAAAAACTGCCGGGTAGCTGAAACAATAATATAACTTAACAGAAAGATACGGTAATAAAAAATAAAACGCATATTTGCTCTACAACAGTATTGAGCACTTTCTTCATTTTTTATTAATTACCATTTCTACTAAATATATATATATATATATTAAGTAATGTGATTTATAATTTAAAATTTAAAAATCAAATTTTAATTAAATTAAAAATCCGTTTCATAAGAAGGAACAACAATAAATCAATTATCTGTACGATCGTTTCGGAAAACAATGCTTTTTATTGTGGTATACATCAAGTTATGTAGAATAATTATATATAGTTTTTTGTTAAGCAGGGTCTCCTTATCAGCAAATTTAGGAGCGTTTTTATTGAATTTAAAAGACACCATAAATAAACCTAGCATTAAAAGTAAGGCAGATGAATCTTTTAATTTTTATTTTTTTGAAATCAGGAACTGTGGTTAAAGTAGTCATTTAGATGTTTGCTATAGCTTTTTATCTTATTGAATATATATATATATATATATATATATATATATATACTCCTACAATGTTTCTATGTGTATTGAGATTCATATTAAACCCCCATTTCTCTATTTATTTTAAAAGAGAATACAACTTTGTTATAATTGAGTCGTCAAATTGCATTCATCTCCAAAAGATCTAGCTAATTTGCATATTCTTTTAAATATTCATTTTAATTAATTTTTTATTACTTTTTTCAGTTTTCTTATGGTGTGATCATCTTTTGTTCAGTTTTCTTATGGTGTGATCATCTTTTGTTAACTATTACGTGTCATTATATTCATGCAGATATTCTACATGATTTATACTTGCGTATTATTTGCGAAAAACGGTTATAGTAAACACAAAACTTTTTTTCCTATATGAACTTATGTATTCGTATATATATTTGCTTAATAAATTATTTCTACAAAACGCCCCTGTCAGTTTTTTTTTTTTTTTTTTTTGCCTATAGGCATGAAACTCAATATATAGTCTTTGAAGTTTTTAACCTTTAAAACTATACAAAAAGTATTTTTTATCATTCGTTAGAAAAACATCCAGTCAGTAAGTTATTTAATCACCTGCAATCACTGCATCAACTCGCTCTCGAATTTACTATAGTACCAATAATTTATTTTTCAAGGGATCATCAGTTGTTTACCATGAAATACTGTTTCGGAGATTTAAAAACAAAACAGTATATTACATCATGGCTCCCCAGCAGTGTTGATCAAACACTACCACCCTTAATTTTAGGAAGTAGACATGTTACTAACATTTGATCCAATTTCCTATTCTTAATTGCAGTTACTAATCTTTTCATACTCTAAAAATGAATTTCTTACCTGTGTGATTCATCAATTTCCACATTTTAAATGGATATATTTTTTAATTTATCAGTCTTGTATTTATAAGATTACGGATTAATCCATTTAACTACTTATCCACCACCCACTATGTTTAGTATTTAGTATATTTACATTCTTATTTATTTAAATTTATTTATTTAAATATATATATATTCGAACCCATGCGATACTTCATATTCGGGTTTCAGTCAGGAAAAATCCGTGGAAAAGTGCGAAGATTTAAGAAATGAGATTTTCCAGGTGATGGTCAAACGACGGCATAACGAATTTACATGCATAACATAATAGTTATTGACCCATGTTTCAATATTTAGCATTGCAGCAAATATGTCCGCATAGCTCAGACATTAACGCCAAAGGAAAAAAGAAAATCGTAAGCAAAACGTTTTGGTTTCGATTCTTGCTGGTGTCACACGGGTCATTTAAAAAAAAAAAACTTAAAATCATTAATATATATTGAATCACATATAGTATAATAATAAGTCCGAAATCTGAATTAATCAAAATATCATATTTAAGCGTATTTTACTGGCGTCCTGCAAGTATATATATATATATATATATATATATATATATAACGAAATTTATCTGTGTGTGAAGTTGTTCCCTATGAACTCCAAAATGGCTTGGCCTATTTTTATGAAATTTCACAGAGATATAATGTATGTATCTGGTTGTGTTCTAAAATAGTTTTTCTATCGGAATGCTTTCGTAGAGCCTCGATAATCGATAATCGATAATCGATATTAGAAATAATCCGATAAAATAAGTATCAGCGATTTTTACCAAAATTAACACATACCATCGTAAATGTATTTTAGAAGTTTAATCATCACACAAGCCGAAAGGCCCAATATATGAAAGTAACAGTATTTCCTTGGTACGACAGGAGCACGTTCAAAATTAATCTTTCTGTTTAGAGTACATGATACTTGACTTTTTTTTAAATTTTTATTTAAGGCATTATATATAAAAATAATTTTACAAAATCAACAGTAGGTTCTCTACAGTGCAATTGAGACTACACTGTATTATAGACAAAGTCATTGCGCAGCGGTTGGTGAATCTTCCATCTGTTTACCACGAGAGGTCCTAAACTAGAGCAGGCAATACATCGATTTGATTAAAAAATGGTCGGTTTCACCTGTTTTGATGACAATAAAAATATGGGAGTGTTGAGCATTCGTTGATAATCATTCCATCCTCGGCATTGAAGGGTCTCCCTACTAATATATATATAGTGTGCGCGTGTGAGTGTGCGTGTGTATATATACATGTTTGTGTGGGGGGTGTACTATCATAATTTTTTTAATTAATTATTCACATACACATATGTTTCATTTTTATGGGAATCATCAGTGTGGAGTATGACTGTTCCATGCATGACAACGTAACTTACCTTTTGTTTGCTAACAGACAAACTTAAAATTATTACACAATCTTGAAAATATCCAGACGTTGTTGCTCAGAGAATGAATTTATAAAATCGGACGAAGAAAGTGTCGACTGTGTGTTAAAATAATCCTCCGCGTACACATGAGTTACTTAAATATTTATATCCACCCATTGTTTCGAGATTCTTCGAATGTTTAAATAATTCCTCCGGCATTCGTCTACGGCAGATAATAGATTGCAGCGATAATCGAAGCCACTGTATTATTCAAATCGCGATAGACTTGTTAAAAATGTCGGTATTCGAAAAATGTCGAGATTTAGCAAAAACTCGTGCTATCTAATATGAGGTGAATCGGTATATAGTGAGGTTATTATGTGTTAGGGTCGTATCAAAGCAAAGCCTCAATTTTTTTTTTTTTTTTTTACTCAAAACGTTGATAAGCTACCAAGACAGGTGTGGTACCATTCGGGTTAGGGTTGGGGTAAGGTTAAGGGTTAGGGTGTGGTACCATTAAAAACCCCGACGGTTTTTCTAGAAAATGTATTTTGTTATATAGTCACCAGCATTGTCACTACACCTTTTACTGCGATGAACGATGGTCATGAATGGGCGTCTGGGGCGCGCTTAGCAATGCGAGTGTTGTTCAAAAAACAAATACTTCTATTTTAAACTCAAAAGGTTGAAGAGTTACGAAGACTGGAGTAGTATAATTAAAACAAGCAGCCATTTGTGTCTTGAATTTGTTTTTCTACATATTCACCACCATTCCCAATACACGTTTGCAAGGAATTCAATGACACATCCTTGCTTCTGACGTACGTTAATGACGGGTTGTATTCTTAGTCTCGCACCGTCAATATCTGCAACAAAGAGGCTAAATTTAAGGTCATGAATTCATAAATTTCGATATAATGGCAACACAATTTATAACCCCCTCTGATCCATTTAGGCGGAATATAAATAGGACGAATCGAATTTGTAACGCCTATCCTAGTTTGATAGAATTGGTTCGCCTCACATGCTTATTGGGCCCTAAGGTTCAAAATTCAGTTAACTGATTTAGTCAAAGAACTAGGATGACGTGATGCATATAGCCAGCATTGATGGGGCGATTCTAATCTTTCTCACGATTCCGATACAATTACCGATTCTGATCGAAATACTCGATTTTGATACAGTTTTATAAAATGAACATAGGGTTTACTAAAGTGCAATTCACTTCGAGGTGCATATGACGCTTCCTCTAGGCTTACCGCGATGGGGGTCCAATTAGAGAAGGCAATGGCTCGATTTCGTTAGAAAATGTGGGATGAAACTGATTATAATGACAATGAAACTATGGGGGTGTGACACCAAACCAACCATGGAATTGGTTCTGTTAGTTATATGTAACATGTAATATGAAAATCAAATTGACCAACTGCAATAGCAATTTTATATTCATTTAAGCTACATTGAATTTCTTTTCCTGTCGGATTATTTCTCGCTCTGAAATTTCTTCTCCGTTTCGATTATATTTTTTCACTCTACAACGCACTTTCGCAATCCACTGACTTTTAAATTCTGACTATTTGGGTTTTAAAAATTTCGGGTTTACCATCGAATTAGTCTTCATGCTCGCTGGAACTTTTACCCACGGTTTGTTTTTGTTCTTTTTCCCCAATTTCCCCTACATTTTCACATATTTTAAACTGATATGGACACTTTTTTTTTGCAGTTTATGACTAACCATCATTAATTGCTGTTCCATGTAATGCCTTAACAAGCAAATTTTGGCTCTGCTATAATATTTTGCTAATTTTACTTTTCTCTTATGAGAAGAATAGTCAGACTAGCACTTTTTGAAACTCCGCGGAATAAGGGTTTTTAAAAATTGTTTTTTTGGGGTCTTCTGTAGAACAATAAATTTAATTGTAAATTTTAATTTAAAGTTTTAATTTCTTTTCTTTCCCATTATATATAAAGAGAGAGATGATATTAAAATAAAATAATATATATACATATATATATATATATATATATAAAGTGTGTGTATGTATATGTGTGTGCAAAAAAAGTCATAAATATGTATATGTTGGTGTTTACCTTCAAGCCAACTTCGAAGATGTGAGGTAGGATGATGTGGCCTTACTAAAAACCACACTAAAGACCATAATTATGGCCGGAAAGTGTTGTCTGATGCATCGAGATGTGGCCTCAAGTGTGGAACCGTCCCGATTTGCATTTTGAGTGCTGGCAATGGTCCTGTTGTCATAACTTGGATCGGTAGAGAGCGTGAGTTTTATAACTGCCCATCTCCGAACTTTCTTGTTGAGCATTATGTCAGTTTCAGACATGAAGCAAGGCTCATATCGCTCTTGGGATTAGTACAAAATGGCCAAATAGTAGATAGTCTGAAAAAACAAACAAAAAAAACGGTTTTCATCAAACTGAAATAATTTGAGAACTGGCTTAATGGTTCGGGGCCCGTAGCGCAGTGGATAGAAGCTTTGTGTCTCTACGGTTTTAGGTGAGCGTTTTTGAAGATAGATGTTTAAATTCTACCTCCAGTAGACCAGATAATTAGTTGACCAAAACGTAATGAGACAACAACAACTATGAAAAACTGTATTTACTGGAAATATAGTTACAAGATTCAGCATTCTTATCCGTCGGGGTCAACCACCTTAAGAAGGCCAAAGGATGAGTTGGCCGAAACGTGATGAAACCACAACTATAAAAATGAGAATAAAAGTTCGCAAAAATATAAATACGAGAATAAGAATTCCTGGCTTTTTTTTTTGTACCCGTTTCGTGTGCTTTCTTGTGAAGCCTTGTTTCTCCAGATTCCAGTTTTGGAAAGAATTAAATCGCTAATAAATCGGTTGAAGTGAAATAGACTTTTCTCGGGCGACAATTTTATCGTTCCAGTTTTAACTGCATACAACTACGATTTTTAAATTCGGAATTAAATTCTAAATTATTCCAAATTAAAAAATCCAATTATATGCATACCAATACTAATATGATTAACTCTTGCTGTAGAATTCTTCATGATCTTTTTGTGGAACATGGGAATCCTTTGCCTTAGTTGATATTCAACTCCAGTCAGACTCGTCAAACTGTATCCTGACATTTTTCCAAACCAACCATAATGTTATAGCCAACACATAAATGGCTGCGTAATTTGTCTTGTCTTAAAATTCGGTTAAGTGCAGTAGATTAGCTCACATTCGCGATACCGCTTGGCAGATATAATGAAAGAATAAATGTTTAATTAAGAATTTGTGGCATGGTCAGTGGCTTCGCTTGGGCAATTTTGGAAAATTATAACGTCTTTGAATATTGCCAAGGACCACACAAACATTTATTATATGAATCTTACCTGTCTGTTAGTGTGTATGTATGTTTGTATGTCTCGCTAAAACTTTCGACACACGCGACAAATACTGAAAAAATTTGTATCGTTTGTGAAACTCAGTCTCTTGGCCGACAAATATATAAAAAAAAATGGCCCCAAACATTTATTTCCTCACCGTCAATTGGGCCGTTTTTTACAAGGAGGGGGTCACTTGTTTTCAGTCGACATTTTTGCAAAGTCATCATACGTCTTGCAATGATATGTCTTATTTCGAAACCCGCCGACGTCGTTTGTTGAAGCGAGCGCGGGGGCTAAATGGTTGGCTCTTTTTCATTTTCTTTTTTTTTTTTTCCTCGCTGTATTTTCATTTTCTTTATGGGGTTGGTTATTTTTAAAAAAATTTTATAGGGCTCCGTTACTCAATCCCCTTACCCTATAACGTCTCCACACCCAGACAACGCCAGGTCCCCTGCTAGTTTAATATAAATCGTAATGTTTTAACGAAGAAATAAATTGAAATATATGTACGGACGTGCATGCATAGAAAAATGTAAATAAACGAAACATTAAGAAAATTTGAAGGGTCACCAATTACCAAGTGCAAACTAAAACATAAATGAAGTTTAGTAAATGTAAAAATTGAAAAAGTAAAATTTTATAACCAATCATTATGATATGTGCACTTTTATTAGTTTATAAAATTATTTGCAGTAGTGAAAATGTTTATTTATGCAAACTTGTGTGTAGTGATAAAAATTGAAGAAGTAGTCACATTTCAAAATATGAAGTGTGTGAATTATATACGCATCTAAGTAATACATGTGTGTGAGTATTTGGCAATGTGTCACTGGGGTTCCTTGTAAGTGGGTGTGTAGGCGTGTGCGAGCTGATAAAAGGCTTGTATATGAACCATTGAATATTGTTTGTTTGTTTGTTTGTTTTTTTACTATATCAGCCAAACGCATTGGAAGTCTATTATAACAACTTAGTGTCCTACCTTTGTAACAATAAATACGTAATCTGCATGAATTAAAAGCGTATCATCTTCTTCTTCCTCTTCTTCTTCTTCTTCTTCTTCTTCTTCTATCGTCGCATGTTCATGCCGTGGATTAAATCATGGTTAGTGTTCTCTATAGGCTTCGGTCCATTGTTGGTCCGATTCCTCTAAAGACATCACATGATTTTGAACTTGTCAGAATGCATTGGTGTGGGTTGCCATTACCTTCCCAATCGCAGTAGAATCTGATTTGCCTGTTTGCACCTATCCGTTGTCCTTAGATCATCTACATAGCTGCAGTCGAATAACGTAAATTATAATAAAAAAGAACCATTGCTCTGCAAGAGATTCATCCTTCTTCATAACTAACGTCTTACTGCCAATGGCATCATAGTTACCTTCTCCTAGAGTTATGTTGTAACTAAGACTAGGGGTGATTCTCTCTCAGTGACTTGATGCGCCTCCAGATACCAAACATAGTAATTTCTTATGACGGCGCGGTACATACAGCACCTAGCCTTCCCAAATGACCACCATCCGGTACTGGTTATGCTCATCGTTGCTTAACTTCGGTGAACCTGCTATTAAATACATAAAAAAGTAGTATAATTACTCAGAGAAACTCTTTTCAGATATTTGTTTAAATTTGTAAGATAATAATTTAGTTAGACTTCTCCCCTTTTAATGTAAGGATGATATGACCTTGTAATACTTTTTAGCACACATTGAGTTGTGCCAATCATGTTGTCTAGACGATTTGTGCGGTTTGGGTTTCCGCCTACACATTTGCAACTCTACTTCGATTTAATCCCCTTTTGATCTCAATTGAAATGAATCACTTGCGTATTGAGGAAACCACCTGCTGTAATAAGCTGCTGGTTCCGACCTTCGTTCGAGACAGTGTTGGACATTGACTGGGCAACACTGGAAGGTGTGTTGGTCGACAATTATTATGATTATTCAAGCCAAAAAGTTTTATCAGCTATTTTTTTTTATTTTCACAATAACAAAAATATTGAAAATTATGATACTTTGTGTATGTTTGATTATTCGGACTACTGTTCTCATCTTTTATGCTATTTTCACGAAATTTTTGGCCAAGCACCCGACGTCATGAATCTTTCAGTTAAATTCGGGAATAACCTGTGGCGTAATAAATGAAGTACTTAGTATAATTCAGTTCTAAGTGAAATTCTAGAGGTTAAAATTACAATCTCCACCGCGGACGATATTATAAATACATTATCGAATTACTTAATACTTCTACACGAATATCGCTGACGGAATGAGGACATGCTACCTCTCTAGATTATCTTATTTTTCATTAAATAATATATATACCATTCGGTACGGACTCGACCAGAGAAGATCAGATAATAAATAAACATGAATTTATAAGACAAAAAAAATTAACCTTGATTACCCCTTCGGAGCCCGTGTCGCAGTTGATATGGACGTTGAATCTCTACAGTTCTAGGTGAGAATTGTCTATAGGTAACAGTTTCAATCATACCAAGAGGCTGCCTTGTCCAAAAGGTGATGAGACGACAACAACTAGGGAAGGCAGTAAATGCAGTGGATTCAGAGTTCCTGTCTCGTCGTGGTTACCACCTGAGGAAGGCCAGAAGAATAGTTGGCCGAAACGTCGTGAAACAACTAAGAAAAGATGAGGATAATAGTCCGCAATAAATAAAATTAATAAGAAGATATTAATTACGCATCAAGATGGATTCCTTAAAAATGCCCAGCATTGCAATCTTCAAAGAAAAAAATGCTTGGGTCCGGCAGAGATATATTTTAGTTCATCATATACACCTGAAAAATGATGGAAGTAACATTGGTTGAAACGTTATGAGAACACTCAAGATGAGGACAGTAGTTCAAATTATAGAAATAGTCTTCATAATGTTGAGGTGCATTGTTTCAATCAGCAACAATACTTTGATTATTAATTATTCTTGTAATGAAGCGGAAATAGACTCTGCACTGATTTTACTTGGATTAAATATCAACTCTCTAAAAATGTCAAAATTTTCCATCGTTTATATTTTTGGTTATGACTGGTTCCTAATTATTTTCCAGAACTAAAGATTTTTTTTTATTTTCTTGCGAATTATTAAAAAAATAATAGTACAGAAAATGCAAATTAAAAATGATTTTAATTCTGATTAACCGCAACTCGTAATATATTTTTTGTTTGCTTTATCGGTTCACAGATGTAGACGATACGTCATAATAACATTTCCATTTGATCGCTGAAGTTAAACAATACCGAATCGAGCTAGTATTCGATGCATAACTGTTGCGGAATAAAAGACGCTGAATACTACAGAGAGAAACGATAAAGGTGTCGCCCTAAAGAAAACAACACTGCAGCCTAATTTTAAAACTTTTATTGAAACATTCCATTCAGGTAACTTGATTATGTAGTAGAACTGACATTGTAGCCACCTTCAGCCTCAATCACCGCATAATCACGTTGACACACCGGTTCCCGATGGATCACCAAAGTTAAGCAACGTTGAACCTGGTCAGTACTAAATGAGTGATTATTTGGGATTTCCAGGTGATATAAGCACTCTCCGCTTATCTCGGCATTGTTTCCAGCTATCCTGGACTTTTCCTTTCCACTGGACTAAAACAGTACCGACCCAGGAGAGGTGTGGTTGGGGATTGCGCACCCCTTGCCTCACAATTACACGCTCAACTGTCCATACAGGGGGTATCGTTTGTCTTTCGAGACTGAACGGAGGCATCGTGATAAAAAAACACCGTCAATATATGCAACAGAAAGAGGAAACTTTCTGGTCGTTAATGCATATATTTCATTATCATACAATGGAATTTGCTCTATTATCTTTGATCTATTCAGGCGGAATAAAAATAAAGGGGGTATTGCTTTTAGTGTTATATATTGACCAGCAACGCCGAAAAATGTACTAGTCGGTAATTATTATGGTTAGATAATGACTGGGCAACGTTGCAGAGATGATGGTCGACGACTATTATGATTATTCAAGTTTTAAAGGTTTGGCAGCCAAAATATGTTTTAGAATAATAAAAAAAAGTTTAGAATAAATATTTATTTACATTTATTTAGGAATGTTTACTTAAAAATATCATCATAACAATCTACTTTACAACTTAGAAAAAATGGCATGTAAAAACATCAAGTGATCATCTTAGTGATGTATACTAATGACGGTCGTTAAGTGGAGAGATTGTCTGTCTTGGAGATACATGGAAATTAGAGTTTAATCCTTAGAGAGAGAAGCTAGAGTTCATGAGCTAACCGGTCGTAATGGCTCGACGACAACAGGAAAACGATGAATCCAACACCTATCAAATATAAGAAACGATGGGCTAGCGTGCAGCTTTCCAATGGGTAACCGTCTTGAATAAAAAATTGCTGAAAATAAAACCCGAGACTCTGTCGTTCTTGGGAAGAATTTGTATTGTAAATGTATTCATGTATATGTTCCGTCATCAACTGCATTTTAAAAGGTATTTGTATTGTAAAAGTATGTATTTGTATTATAATATACATAAATATTGTATTGCAATATACATAAATATATATATATATATATATATGCATTTGCATTCTAAAGGTATTTACGTATTTATTTTGTTTTAAACGTATTTGTATTGTAAAGATATTTATGTATATGATGTCTATCATGAACTGTATTTTAATATATATATATATACAAATAATTTTAGATTAAGGATCACACGTATATACACACATACACAGTAGGGTAATAGAAACTTGTCAATATATGATGATTGCAACGTTTTGTCAGACGAGTGTCACTCCCTCAGACATTTAAAATCCATGAGCCCAAATGTCTGAGGGAGTATCTATACAAAGATGCTATTACAGTCTTAGCTTTGTACGACAGCTAAGTCTCTCTCTCCGTTCAAAATGTTGAGATCCAGCAACAAGCAAGAGCAAGATAGCCAGCAACAAATTAAACTGCAGACCAGCTTAATGCGGGTACTGGTCTCCCGCTTTATGGTTTTTTTAAATCAGAGATTTGCTTCTCCTAGAAAGGTTGCCTTCACCACGGCTTACGGGAGCCCTCTCCACCCCAAATAATATATATGTCAATATATGCACGATTTACTACCCCATGTTATACCGACTCCCAAAATATTAGACACAATTTTTACATCAGATCCGTTGCCAACGTTATTTGTTGGATTAGTCTACCGCTTCAAAAGTAATTTGTCACAGTAGTCTACCTGTCATCAGCAGCAGCTGCCCTACTGCTTTTACAGCATCGGGAAGACGAATAAACATGCTAGTTTCCTGGTGCCTTTCGCCTTGGTTCGGGTGTGCATCTTCCCCAGTAAGTTAAACGCGTCCCCAGATACCAACCTGGAGCTTTCTATAAATCGTACCGGTACATACCTAGGCTTCCCAAATACCCAAATGTTCACCCATTTAGTGCTGATCAGGTTCATCGTTGCTTAAGTTACGTCATCTGGCGAGACTCGTTGCTCGACGCGATTGTGCCGTATCTAGGTCTACCTGTATGAGAGGCAAATAATTCTGTTCCTATTTACAATGCCTCCTCCACGGGACAGAGTTTGACACTAAGGTCGTTTTTTTAACGTGGAGGAAAGGCACAGCAATAGAAATTGTCTCAGTCGTGAAGGATTTCTCCTTCACTGACAGAGAAAAAGAAATTGAAGTGCAGCATCTGAAGAACAGATACTACACTTTGATCTTGTCCCGAAGGCTAAGTACGGTTTTTATCTTAAGTTCTGTTACCAAATCTTGGAACATATATTTTTTTTTTTTTTGCTTTGACAGAGTACAGAATCTACTTTGAAATCTAGTAAGAGATACCTCTTCTTCTTCCTACCATATCTTTCACACAGGAGAGACCTTACTAGTTTATACCTACGCTATCGTTTCTTATTTTATTTTTCTCATGGCAGGTGCCCGACTTCAACCTATGTGCCCTCTCTCCGAACCCGAATCTTGAGCCCAAATTATATTTCATATATCCTTTCTTTTTTTTGTTAATTTTATTTTGTGTTTATAAACGTGACTGAAAAACAGATACTACACTTTGACGAAAATAAAGAGAAAGTAACGAAGAGAGAGAAAATAAAAAGAAAGGAGTCACTCAAAGTTCCTGATTATGCGACGCAATGTCGAGATAAAACGTCCTCATGGCTTCAAAAGCAAATACTGTTTACCCCGTGGGCTGATGCACGGCACTTATAAAGTCATTAGAATTTCATATTAAAATTTCAGAATAGAACAGTCCAACATGTTCTAAAAACAACTGATAAAAATATCCCGATTAAAACAGGAAGAAAGATTATTTCTTCACAAACCTTTTCCTGCCTCGATGAATAAAGATGTTCGATTCTGAAATCCATAACTTGGTAACTGTACACATTACAGCATAATCTCGTCTCTCTACCACAACTACAATAATTGCCCTTGTTATATCTCCCTCTCTAACTAAAACTAAACAAGCATCTACGGGAACAATTTCTTTCCTAGAATTAAGTCAGTCGGACACAATACCGCGGTATTGTTGCCCAGCTATTTACAACATGATCGTTGTAAAATGCAATGTAAACTCATTTCCTTTGAACTATAATAATAACCAAATTCTGCTGAATCATCCTGCTCATTACCAACCATCACAGTCTTGTCTAAGCAACCACCTGAACTTCAATTAACATCTATACTTGGGCAGATTTAATAACAATATACGTTTTTTTACTGTAATATACTCAGAGGTTAGTAACAGAAATTACACTGACAAAAATATATTACTGTAATATAATATTATTTTTCGGCACTTCTGTATGACAGTTACATATTAGCCTCAGAGACGAGTTATCAACCCCTGTTCTTAGAAATAGAACTGCCATCTAGAGGTCATTATATGAACCTCAAATATAAACAAGTGCTTACGATAACGCAAAAAATATATAGCGAAATAACACAAACATATATTAAAACCGAAACATTTATTGTCTAAAAAAATGTATCGAAATATAATTTTATGTATTAATATAATTTTTTTGCAATGAGTGATTCATAATTGAAAATAAAATTATAAATATGATAAAAATAAAGCATTTATAGATTGTTTTTAGAATTATTTGTTTTTATTTTTCGGTAATTTTGCATGAAAATGTAGCAAAATATAATTTTAAAAAACACGAAACATTTATAGAGGTTTAAGAAATTTTTTTCTACCAAAATATTGTATAAATAACAAATTTAGTTTGCACTAAATTTTAGAAAAGGATGAATTATCGACTTTGACAAGCGACATCTATCGGGGGTTCTTGAAACTAAAATACAAGCATTCGCCTCATGTAACTGTCAGGCATAAATGTTTATTTTTCTAACATAGGAAGCAAAAAGCATAAGCTAACTTACATATTTCCCTTGTTGGTATTGTTATTTTAGTTGTTTCCAAGGGTAGACTTTCTCCTTCTTCATTGACAGCAATGATACGGAAAAAGGTATTCCGTTCCTTCTACCAAACCAAGAACTCTGGTAACAAAACGTGTATATTGTCGAACTTTGGAATCATTTTAAAAATACCTATTGTGTAACGAAAAATGTACTAAATAAAATTCAGTTCTAAGTGACACTCTTCCAGAGGTTGAAGTTCTAATCTCTAGTGTGAATACAGTTGCACGTACCCTAAGAACTCTCCCTAGCTATGATTGACGGAATGAGTTCATGCTATCCACGTGAATTAAAAAAAGCGTTCTGTTCGAATGTCTGTGCAGAATCTAGAATTAAACAGAACGATTCCCAAATTCGAGTAAATGCGACTGAAGAAGTCGAAGGTTCCATTGTCCGAAACGTTGTGATAATAACGCTCAAGATGTAAACAGTAGTACAAAAAATCTAAATAATGCAATTAAAAAAAAAATTATTAGTATTTTACTATAAATTTCGCCAAACTCGAACAGCGACTTCTTTTATTTACATATATCCGTTTTTCTGGGGGGGTGCATAGGAGTCAGCACTTATAAAGGTCAGGAGGCCACTCGAGGATAAGGGTTTATGAGTGTACAGTAATCAATAGGGCAATGACCTAGAAATCGACAGTAGTGTAATTTTGGTAAACTGGATTACTTACGGGAACAACTCATCTAGAATATGTTTACGTTTGAGTTGAAGACGAGCGGATTGTAGGCAGCTTGAAAGCAGGCAAACGAAAGAGAGTTCAAAAGTTCTAAGAAAGAAGCTTTGTTTATGGAATCGCCGTTTAGGTTTAGGCACAGATAATGAGGGGGGGAAATTATTGATAGTGGTTTCAGACAGACGAGTATTTTCCGTGAAATTTTGGCGAGGTAAGACCATACATTGGATCTTAGATGGGCATTAGCCATGAAAATAACGATAAAGCAAAGACGGACTCTATACATCTCTTCTGTGGGAAAGAGGTTGCAGGGAAGAGAAAGGGGCATCTCCCACTAGGCTACGAAGTCTATTTTGAACTCCGTTCTTCTTACACTTCTATCTATACCCTATCCCTAATTATTATGATTCTCTCACTCTCTCTTCCTCATATTTTGTCTTATAATCTTCATCCCTGTGCTCTTTCTTATTTAGACATAGTTGGTGATTCATCACAGATATTATTAAATATAAAATATGTATACTTTTTAGCTGATACTCATAGTTTACTAAGATGGCAGTAGAAAAAATCCACAAATTAAAATACACTATGATGCCATAATATACGCTAGTTTTTCTTTCCCTCTTCACTCAACCTTTATTTCTTTTTCTCTCATTTCCTTGTTTTTTCTTTTCTATATCCTTACTCTTTACCTCGGCATATTCACGTGAGCACATTGGTTCTTGTAAGATCACCAAAGTTAAGCAATGTTGATTTTAGTCTCTATTAAAATGGCTTAATATTTTGGGAATTCATGGTGCTCACTGTTTATATCGGCATCATTTATCGTCGTCCTGTACTTCTTCTTGCCACTGGTCTCAAGAAGTGTCGACTCAGAGGAAGTGTGGTTAGTGATTGTGGAAACCTTGCCTCACAATCACACGCGCAACCGATCTTATCTTCGTTGTCTCTCGCGGCTGAACAGATGCGTTTTTTTCTTTATATTTGTGTTCTTTCTCTCTCTCTCTCTCTCTCTCTCTCTCTCTCTCTCTCTCTCTCTCTCTATCCCTCTCTCTCTCTCTCTCTTGATAATTAAAATAATTTCCTTCAAATTTAATGGATTTTACAACGTCATTTTACGATGGGATGTTATATAATCCTCTCTTTTCTCCACTATTTTGCTCAGCTTCATCTTCCCCCTTCCTCTTATATTTTCTTTCAAATAATTATGTTATTATACTTACCTCTCAGCGCTGCTCTTATCATTGGTCATTAACTTACGTTATGTGATATTTCTTCTTTAATTTCAAATGGATGCTAAGTGTGCACGGTGATGTCTCACCACTAAGTCTGTTTTACAATTACCTTAATAGAATGTGCTATGATGCATTGCACTTTCACGCCTTTGGCGTGCATGCACATGATAAACACGTTTAGCAACAAAATTCTAACCTTTCCCTTTAAGGGTTCATAGACGCCGGAAAGCCTTCAACGCCAATCATTTCTTTCCTGGGGCTGTTAGACCTTACAATTCTCTGCCTGTTACTGACATGTAGAAATCTAGATGTAATATAAACCAATGCCCGGACGTGGTTACAAATAGGAGCACATTTGGTCTAAGTAGCAATAAATTAATCATCAGAGTTTGCTTCAGTGTATTAACGCTTCCGAACTTTAGGAATAGAGTCGTTATGACCAACTCAAAGTTAAGGATTAATTGTTTTTCTGTAGTCGATGATTCAACGTTTACTTGAGCGAATTAGCTGACGCTTGCCGGCGTGTTCTAATAAAGAAATGCCAAACATTATCAGAGCATGCTTTCCTTTGATATGTCGGCAATAGCTGATAGCTTTTAAAGAGACGATCTGATGCGTCATAGGTCAGGTCGAATTTGTTGTCAGAGTCGTTATGACCAATTAACGGAAGTTAGAAAAATGGTAACGTAACGAAGCAAACCCCCCTTTTTTGTAAAACCATTCCGTCTGTACATTCTTTTGATTCGTATTTTTTAAAAAGTTTCTTTCTATTCTGAAATGCTGTTTGTCACTATTAAGGGAACACGACTTTATCAATACAATCCCATAAAAGCAGACTTCTAGGGGTCTTCGGGCCAAGATCAACTAGACGAGGTTAGGGAGGGCCCTACTAACCACTACTTGTATTTTTTTCTTCCCCCGCCCTCGACACAAATTAATTATTGTATTACATTTATTGTTATTTTTTTTTTAATGTTTTAAAAATCGGGTGCTAAGTAGGACGTCCCCAATACGAAAGGGCGAATGCAGTATTATGGTGGAAGAAGATTCTAGCTAAGGAAAACTTTTCTTTAGTTCTAAAGTGACAAGGATGACCAACGACCCCCCAGTGTTTTCACTCCCCTTTTGAGTTGACCTTGTGCCTAAGTTTTTTGTTCATGTTCATTTTTTGCCTGAATAAAAGATATAATATCTCAAAGTGTAGTATCTGTTCTGATACTTCACTAAAGTAATTGATCCTTGGTCAATGTAGGGGAACTCCTTCCTTACTGAGACAATTACTATTTATTTTGGCACTGCCAGAGCTCCCCCTTTGTAGGGAAGCTGCCCCTCCACATTAACAAACGATCTTGTATCTAATTTTCTTTCGTGGGGAAGCAAATTAATACCATCTGGTCTCATGTTACACTTCAACTTTTTTGTCTTAACTCAGTCGAGGAGAAATCTTTCGCGACTGAGACAATTTTGTTTGTTCCTTTTTTTCCCACGTTACAAAATAACCCTGGTGTCTAACGCTGTCTCTTGGGGAAGCATTGTCAACGGGAATTCTTATTCGAGAATATAACAAGGGTTTTCCTGGTCAGTCACCAAGCGAAAAATAAGTATAATGTGAGAAACGATAAGCCGTGTTGTAGAGGAAATAACGAATACAATTGTCCAAATTGATTTCGTTAAAACAATTATAACCTGAGGAAACCATGTAGTAGTGAAATGGGATGAAGGTCGAACTCAAAGGTAACTTCCGATTGTTTTCCTATCTTCTATGACAACACGTTTACTTAAACTCATTGGCTGAAGTTTGCTGACGTGTTGTTAAAAAGAAATGATAAACATTATCAAACACTTTGGGGGGGGCAATGTATTGATCGTTTCAAGAAGACGATCTGACACGTTAGAAGTCAAGTAAAGGTTGCCTGAGTCGCTATAATGCAAAATCCAACATCGGCAACCAGGGCAGTGCATCACTGAAGATATCCCTTAAGACAACCGGAGAGTGTATTTCATTATTAGATATTACTAATAAAAATACACTTAGATGTATTTTCGGCATTTATTTAAGAAAACAGAAATATTACAACTGATTAATTATAAATCCGAAATATAAAATATATTACCTCTCTGCGAAGTGGAGCTTACGACATAGTGTGATAGTGCACTTCAATCACTGTACTGGCACTTCTCGGCCCTATGAATACAGTCGGTATAATCGGTTAATGAGAGGTGAATGTCGTCGAGTAGTTAACGACATGGATTACCGATCTGGCTAGTCCAATTTCAAATCTAGTTTATTCTGTAAAAAATACTTTCACTTAGGATGTTTCCAACCATCTTGTAGTGTCTCTCCTGATTTCTTTTTAAGAATGATTTATAAATAGAAAAGATATTGGGAAGCTAATGCCACGGATGAACCAAGTAAGAAAATAGAGAGGATAAATCGACACGAGGAAGCCGCCTCAGTGTAGAAATTCTCTACTTTCAGTAAATACGTAATTTTTTATTAATAACTTTTTTGTTGGCGTTATTTCTCCCTGTCCTTTATAGTAAGTAAGGTCACAACAGAGAAACAAATTTTGTCTATGGTACGAATTAAAAAAAAAAAAAAACGATATCGCAATTATTGTCAAAGGAATTTGATTTTATCATATTTTTGCATTGTTTATTGTTTATTTCAATTTTCTATTATATTAAATATTCATGATTTAGTTGTTTTAATATTTAAAGACATCGAAATTATATTTATTAACAATTCAATTGAAGTTGTTTTTACTGATGTTTAATGAAGATAACTACTTGTTTTTACACTTGTCTTAAACAAATATAGGTAAATTGAAATACATTTTCTATTGCATCTGTCGAAGTCATTGTTAAATTAGCTTACCGTATATATATATATATATATATATATATATATATATATATATATATATATATATATAAATATATATACGGTAAGCTATATAAGGTATATATATACGGTAAGCTATATATATATATATATATACGGTAAGCTATATAAGCTATATATATATATATATATATATATATATATATATATACGGTAAGCTATATAAGCTATATATATATATATATATATATATATATATATATATATATATATACGGTAAGCTATATAAGCTATATATATATATATATATATATATATACGGTAAGTTATATAAGCTATATATATATATATATATATATACGGTAAGCTATATATATATATATATATATATATATATATATATAATATATATATATATACAGTAGCGTACAAAACTAGGGGACAAAATTTAAAAACCTAATATTTGTTAGAAATAACAAATGTGTAAAGCTGAAATTTTGACAATTGGTAGTCGTTATCATCCATAATTACACACTAAAATTTGAATCATTTGCAAACGACAGAAAAAGAATTATAGTAATTATTTATTTATTTTCTAAATAGAAACTTCCAAAAGTAAGGGACAAAATTGAGAAGAAACAATGTAAACAGTATGTTGTATTCAATTTTTTTTTATTTCATCTAAAGAATAAGTCTTACTTATATATATTTGTCAACTGGCACCATGGCGAAACGCCAAAAACTTGATTACTCTGTGAGACAAGAGAGATTTCAGAGAAAGTGAAACGTTTAATGAGTGTAGTAGGCAGGGTTGTTAAATCCTACAATGATACTGGCAAAATAGTTAGTGCTTTTTAAACCGGCAGACCCCGCAAAACTTCGGCAAGAGAAGATCGAATAATGCAGCGTATGTCATTAAAGGACCGTTTTAAGTCTTGCACAGAAATTAAAAGGGTTATTAATAGTACCTCATGTGTTTATGTGTCAAGACAGACTGTTTCTGGACGACTGCTAAAAATAGGGTGTTTAACCGAACCCCAAGGAAGAAACCACTTGTTCGTTCGAATAATAAGAAGAGATTAGATTATGCAAACAGGTATTTTATTTGGGCAAATAAAAATTGGGCAAAAGTATTTTTCATTTATGAAGGCAAGTTTTATTTGTTTGGAAATGTTGGAAAAAAGTTATGTAAAGAGACGTATTCGTGGAAGCTTAACTGCAAAGTGTACTAAGTAAACTGTCAAGTTTGGGGGCGGAAGCGTCATGGTATTTGGAATGTTTTCTAGCCAAGGTAGAACGCCTCTTGTGAGGTTACAAACTCGTGTAAATGCGCAGATCGATAAAAACATTGTTCAAGATCATGTTATGCCAATCATACAGAATTCAGGTTTCGATAGGGCTACTTTTATGCAAGATAATGCCCCAAGTCAAAGGTGGTAATGAGTTACCTTACCGAGAAAGATTTCGAAATTATGGATTGGCCACCGCAAAGTTCTGACTTAAATCCAATAAAACATCTTTGGGAGACCTTAGGAGTGAACGTTATGAAAAGAAATCCCACTAACACGGAGGATTTGTGGGTGAAACCTCAAGAAAAATGGTCTAAAATTAGTATCAAGGATTGTCAAGACCTGATTCGTTCTTGTAGTCGAAGAGGTCCAGCTGTCATTGAGAGCAAGGGCTCATTTACTAAATATTGATTGTACATATATTTTTATTACGTTTTTTGGTTTTGTACATTGTTTTTATCAATTTTTCTCGTTGCTTTTGGACCTTTCTATGTTGAAAATAAATAAGTGTTATAATTCTTTTTCTATTCTTTGCAAATGATTCAAATTTTAGTATGTTATTATGGATTATAACGACTACCAGTTTTCAAAATTTCAACTTGTCACATTTGTTATTTCTAACAAATATTAGGTTTTAAAATAATGTCCCTTAGTTTTGGACGCTACTGTATATTAGAAGGTATATTTGGTAAAGAAACAAGGAAATAAGTGCTCAATACTTTAGTAGAGTTAAATATCTTTTTATTATTTAAACATCGGTGTTTTTCCGTTATTTTCCCCCAAATCATGACAAATTTATAGTCAAAATAAAATTATAGTCAAAATAAAATAATAGTCAAAATAAAATTATAGTCAAATAAAATAATAGTCAAAATAAAATTATAGTCAAAATATAATTATAGTCAAAATATAATTATAGTCAAAATAAAATAATAGTCAACATAAAATTATAGTCAAAATAAAATAATAGTCAAAATATAATTATAGTCAAAATAAAATAATAGTCAACATAAAATTATAGTCAAAATAAAATAATAGTCAAAATAAAATTATAGTCAAAATAAAATAATAGTCAACATAAAATTATAGTCAAAATATAATTATAGTCAAAATAAAATTATAGTCAAATAAAATAATAGTCAAAATAAAATAATAGTCAAAATAAAATTATAGTCAAAATATAATTATAGTCAAAATAAAATTATAGTCAAAATAAAATAATAGTCACAATAAAATTATAGTCAACATAAAATTATAGTCAAAATAAAATTATAGTCAACATAAAATTATAGTCAAAATATAATAATAGTCAAAATATAATTATAGTCAAAATAAAATTATAGTCAAAATAAAATAATAGTCAACATAAAATCATAGTCAATATAAAATTATAGTCAACATAAAATTATAGTCAACATAAAATTATAGTCAAAATATAATTATAGTCAAAATAAAATAATAGTCAAAATAAAATTATAGTCAAAATATAATTATAGTCAAAATAAAATTATAGTCAAAATATAATTATAGTCAAAATAAAATTATAGTCAAAATAAAATAATAGTCAAAATAAAATAATAGTCAAAATAAAATAATGGTCAACATAAAATTATAGTCAAAATATAATTATAGTCAAAATAAAATAATAGTCAAAATAAAATTATAGTAAAAATAAAATAATAGTCAACATAAAATTATAGTCAAAATATAATTATAGTCAAAATAAAATTATAGTCAAAATAAAATAATAGTCACAATAAAATTATAGTCAAAATACAATTATAGTCAAAATTAAATTATAGTCAAAATAAAAGATTCTTTAAAATTACACATGAGCATCAAAAACCAAGATTGAAGTGCTGGATAGAGAGGAGAAAGAAGAGAGTGAAACGGAAGAAAAGAGAGAAAGAAGAGTGGGGGAGAAATATAGAGTATATGTAATTAGAATTATAGAAAAAGATTAAGAGTAGAAAGAAAGAAATTAAAGTTAAAATGAATTCAAAAGAAAAGAGGAGATTGTTTGTTAAGAGTGGAAGAAAAGAAAGGGAAAGCGAAAGTGTTGTGGTTGCAAGGTTGAACAATAATTAGTAAGGAAATACAATGAAGACGCAAACAACAAGATAACGCAATAATAAGTGTATTAAAGAAAAGGTATATTTACAATATGTACAAATGACGGTGTCGAGTCAGAGAGTCTTGGTGGGAGGACATGTACGCTCTTCGGCGTCACTTCCGGTGGCATTTGAGTAAGACACACCAAGGCCAACCTAGGCTTGCCATTTATAGTGTTATGTTATTCGCATATGCAAATAAGTGGTTGCCACCACAACAGTTATAATAATTTTCAATCAATTCTCACGCGCTAACATTTTGGAACAAATTAACCAAACTCTACATATTATTGTCGCACAACCGTTGTATCATCACCGCTTAATTATATACTGAGCGAAAGGAAAAAATAACGAAACGAAGTGTGTTAGACAAATGTCAATAGAGGACAGCAGTAAAGTAAATTGCACGTGCCAATGCAGTTATACATCGGATAGAAGTTCTGTTGTGTCCAGCAACTGTGGTGGTTGTAGATAGGTCAAAGATACGCCAGTTTAAAAGAAGGTGGCTTCATACGTCCAATGGGTTTAAGATAAGATATTTTATATAAATGAAAGGGGAAATGCTTATAGATTTATAATTAGTAAATAATAAGTAAAAGTTTATAGGATAGATGATTATTATATTTACTAATATTTCTGATGGTATAAAAGTTAATAGGATAGATAATTAATATATTTTCTGTTAATACTGACGGAATAAAAGATAAATAACTGTTATTATTATTATCATTATCTATAGAATAAAAAAATAAAATATATATAAAAATAACAAATAAAAAAAATAAAAAACTATTATATTTTAGTAGAGAATAAAAAAACTATTATTATTATTATTATTATTATTATTATCATTATTATTATTATTATTATTATTATTATTATTATTGCTGACGGAGTAAAATATAAATCAGTATTTTTTATTATTTAATTATAAATATAAGATAAGTAGGTTTTATTATTATTATTATTGATATTATTATTATTATTGATTTTATTATTATTATTGTTATTAATTTTATTATTATTATTATTATTAATAATGATAATTTTAGTATTATTATTAATATTATTGATGTTATTATTATTATTATTATTATTATCATTAGTAGTAGTAGTAGTAGTAGTAGTAGTAATAGTAGTAGTAGTAGTAGTAGTAGTAGTAGTAGTATAAATAACTAATATTTTCTATGTATTATTAATGGGATAAAACATGAATAACTATAATTATTATTTTTATTAGTGGTACAAAGGGGAATAACATTATTTCGTAGTTATTACTAATGGAATACAAGGTAATTAACTATTATTATTCCTGAAAAGAAAAGATAGATAAGTATGATTTCGTAATAATCACTAATGGAACAAAAGATAAGTAACGATTACCATGAGTACTAAATGTATTGTGGGCTAAATCACTACAGGGACGGATGTGAAGCTTCATCCCTGCGCACGGATATGTTTCCTCAACTATAAAAATCAATCTATCGATTTGATTGAAAAATTGGACGAGTCCCCCCGATTCCGATGACAGTAATAAATAGTAGAGTCTGTAACATTTGTTGATCATCATTCAGTATCGTGCAAGGTCGGGTCTCCTCGCTAGTATATATATATATATATATATATATATATATATATATATATATATGCATATATATATATGTATATATATATGTATATACATGTATATATATATGTATATATATATGTATATATATGTGTGTATATATATGTGTATATATATACATATATATGTATATATATGTATATATATGCATATATATGTATATGTATATGTGTATGTATATATATATATATATAACATAAAATAAGGTCTCCTTGCTAGTATATATATATATATATATATATATATATATATATATATATATATATATATATATATATAACATTAATTCGATTTGGCATGATTAAGTTTGAAATAGCAATTTCATTGGTCTGTCACGTTCAAATTTTAATGAGAATTTAAATTGGTTCATTAGATTAAAATTTGCAAATTAAATCTTTTGTGTCGCATAAAAATTACTCTTGGCATTATGCCTATCTCTAAAAGTTGTAACAAGCATTTCTGTTTGTTCGTCATATATGAGTTTTTTTGTAAAATTTTTCGGTCTGTCAGCCTTCAGTTTGATGATTTCTAGTTGAAAATTGTTATCGTGACGCACCCTAATCATGTAACGTTACCCAACACACAGAGTAGACAAAGAATAAGAAAGAACTTCAAACCCCCTTTTTTTGTAACAACATTTATGTCTAATTCTCCCGCTACACGTGACTTTACTCTACGGATGTGACGACACGCATGGCAAACAACTTATAATTCAATGGCTGTAAGTTTTTTTTTTCTTTCAAAAATAATCAATTATAATAAACAGAACAACTCATAGAACTCTATCTATATTCTTTTTTTCATTTTAATATACTTTCATAAAAATGTGTCTGTTATGTTACAAAAAAATTATTTTCTTTACGTCACAAGTGTCACGCTCATACATTAATTCCATAGCTAATATAACATACCGACCCAACGGGTCACGGGTAGTTTAGCATTCATCTTAAAAATTAAGATAGATAATATCGTTATGACAAACGATGTACTTTCAGTTAATATGATTTCTCATTAATTACTATATGTTCGTGTCATTTCCACCGGCCTCTTTAGGTCATAACAAAAAACAAATTCTGTTTGTATTACGAACTATAAGAAATTACTCTATCGTAATTATTGTTCAAGGTATTTGGTTCTATCACTTTTTCAGTGTTTATTTCTTCTGCCCATAATATTAAATATTTATGATTTTCTTCTTTAAATAATTCGAGACACGGATATTATGCGTATTAACTTCAGTTTTTACAATTCAATTCAAGTTCTTTTCCGATACCTGCGGATAATAATCTCTGCTTATACGCTTTCCTATACCGAGATTTCAAAAGAAACTTGAATCTTAGGGAGATATCAACCATGTCAGTAATTTTAGGTGCTACACGAATTATGAAGAAGAACCTGAAGTCCTGCCTAACTAATATTCCTTGTGAATCAAGTGCAAGACAAATCCAGACAATTGCACTTAAGGGAACAGCGAGAATACTAAAAAGAGCTCTCGGTTGGTTTCAATAAAAAGCAGGGCAATGTTGGCAGCTGGTTAGGCTGTCCCATACCCAGCATTACAATCTTCAAAGAAAGAAAATAAAAAAAAGATTTCACATTCTAGTAAACCAATACTGGAAACCGAAAATATTTTAAAAAGCAAGTTCGTAGTTCTGTCACGTTATATATATATATATATATACATATATATATATATATATATATATATATTGTGTGTGTGTGCGTGTGTGTGTGTGTGTGTGTGTGTGTGTATCTACAGAGTTTTAGAATGATATAGATTGTAATCGTTGGTGCTTCAAAAATGAGTTCGTAAAGGGCCATCTGTAAAAAATCAGAGGTCACATCCAACGAAAGGTTGTTAGAATGACATCATATTATCAAAATATTTCACATAATATTTATATTATATAAGTTAGATTTCAAAGCACAAAATACATAAAGATTGACATTATATAATGCATTAGGCGTGGAATAAGTTCTATTTGGACAAGTCTGTTCGAGTAAGAGACTGAGGAACCGTTTTCCTTAAAAGAAAATGCAACGGAAAAACACAAAGGAGCGGAAAGAGAAAGGAAAATATCCTGAGCCGCAAAGAAAATTGAAGAGAAGAAAAACCCGTAAAACATAAAAGAAATAAAATGGGAAAGTCTTGTTTTACACAGAATAAAAAATACGCAAAGAAAACACGGATAGGAAAACCGGAAACATCTGATCTTCAAATCAAAACAGATTAAAAAGAAAATGTTGCGGTGAGAGCGAAAAAAACTCAGATTATTCTTAACTCTAAAAGCAAAATCTAATATATAAACGGTTTTATATCTGTCTGTTTGTCGGTGTGTCTACCGGTCTGTATATCGGTATCTCCTCCTAAACTAAAAGTCGCAGAGCGGCACTAGGGGCCTAAAATGTTTGGATTTTTATGGATTGTTCTTTTATGAGACTTTAACCGATTAAAATTGTTTTCAAGGGGTAAAAATGGGTAAAAATTGTTAATATCGTTAAACATGTTGTACATTCATTTTAGTTTATTTTTAATTTTTAATCGGTTTATGTGGGTAACGTGGGTACAGTGGTAACGTCACCAGCTTTGACTGTTACAGCTTCGATTGTAGCTGATGGTACCTAAACAATTTTTTTTTGGTACTCATGCACTTATTGATCCGTGCTGAAATAATAACGTTATTATTTAAATAGAGATTCTAAACATGGGGAGGGGATGGTGTTTTGTATTATGTACTTTAAACTCACAATTGAATAAAAAAATATATCATAAAACTTAAATTAAAGTTAGAAATACGATTTACAAAAATAGCGCAGATCAGTAAGTGCATTAGCACCTTTTTTAACTTTTGAAATAACGACTCTATAATAATATATACACAGCCTGAAATAATTAAAATATCATATTTAAGCGTATTTTAAGACCGGGCAAAGCCGTGCGCCCTCCCTTCTCTCTAGTAAAATAAGAAATAATATGTTAAAAAGCACACTCACCCATGTATAACGTCTCAACCATGTTTGGAGGTACCACATTTAAGATTATAAAAAAATAATCTAATTTAAATAATTTTAACTAATATTTCATTGATTGGTTGCCAATGGAACCCCTTTTTTACATTTTAAATGTTAAGTAGTAGTTTATTCAGTTAAAACGTTTAAATGGGGAAACTGAATGTTTCAACCAATTCGAGAGCTATTTTCTTAAAATCCTTTGTAATTTGTATATTTATTTATTGGTCCGAATAAAGGGGCGTGGAATTGTAAATTAACCTTCATCAATAACTACGCCTTGGAACTCTTTGAAATTTTGCACAAACATTAAACATGATATCAGTAAAAAAAAGTAACTGAACGGATTTTCGGGAAAACGCAGGTTGCTTCCTCCCGGGTGCCATTCGGGTTTAAATGGCTATAATTTACACTTTTGTACTTATTGAAAGAAATTGTTAGCGTGCATTTTTATAAAACTTTCTGAAAAGTTGTAACTAACTGATTTCTATATAACTAGCAGGGGTGCCCGGCGTTGCTCGGGTGTTTGGAGGTGTATGCTGTGCAAAAAAAGCAAAAAAACAAAAAAAATGGTTAATTTTTAAAAATTTGACCCCTATTATGACCCCTTAAAATTTATAGTTTCGGGCTCAAATCACTTTATTAAGTTAGATCCAGGTTCAAGGAACCTATATCTAAAATTTCAAGTGTCTAGACCCAAAATTGTCGGAGGAGTTTGGTAGAGTTCTCAAAGGTCAAATCGTTGAAATTTGACCCCTTAACAGCCAAATTTCTGGCTGACACCCGTCACATCGATTTTCCCAAATCTCAGTACCCGGTATTTCAAATTTCGAGTCTATAGACTAAAAATTGACAGAGTTATTGCGTAGGGAAATGTACACAGACAGACAGACACACAGACACACAGACAGACAGACAGACACGTTCACTTTTATAGATATATAGATAGATTTTATTTGTCTATACTTCGCGATAACTCTTGTGTGTGCCCCATGGGCTATTTTAAGACCAATAAAAACACTCAATTTTTAAGACTATTTTATCATATTTGTCCAAAATTGTCTGTATATATCTATTTAGGAGTTTTGTATGATGCCGAACTTAAATTTAAACATGTTAAGGCCTTAGGGACTTTTGGGGCTAAATAATGGGAGATAAATGATGGATGTTTTTATTTCTTTTTTTTTTTTTTGCATGATGCAGAACTCAAATTTACATTTATGTTAAAGCCGTAAACTGCACCTTTTGTTCATTTTCACCAGGATTTGACATCAACTGGGAAATTTGGAGGCTAAATGGAGGGGAGGACAATGCTGACCATAGTCATTTTTTATGCCTCGTTGATTGTGCACTGCCGGGGGCCATGAATGCTTAACTTGTTTGATTTCGGACTGTTGTCCTCATATGTGAAGATAGTAAACAAATAAATGATTAAATAAATAAACAAAATACTTATCTCAAAGGATTTCAATAATAAAATAATATAGCAATCGGACCCGACGCTTGAAGACCACATAAGAAATAAAAAAAACTAGGATTTATTAAATTAAAAACAAAAACCTTGATCCCCTTTTGGGACCGATGACGAAGTGAATAGATGGGTTAAATCTCTAAGGTTCCAGGTAAGCATTGTCTGAAGATAGCAGCTTACAATCGCACCCAAAGTTGGCGAAAGTGGTGAGACGACAACATTTATAGAAGGCTGTAATTATTGACGATTACGTTGAAGAGACTCAGCATTCCTATCCCGTCGCGGTTAGCCACTCGAAGAAGGCCAGAGGATGAGTTTGTCGAAACGTGGTGAAACAACAATAATAAAGATGAAGATAACAATCTGCAAATAAAAAAATAAATTCGAAACCTCTAATAAACATTTGAATAGGTATCCAGAAATTTGCAATAGTATTATACACATGAAGCAAACAAAATTATGTTATACAAATGAAGCAAACAAAATTTTGTTATACAAATGAAGCAAACAAAACTGTGTTATACAAATGAAGCAAACAAAACTGTGTTACACAAATGAAGCAAATAAAATTGTGTTATACAAATGAAGCAAATAAAATTGTGATATACAAATGAAGCAAACAAAAGTGTGTTATACAAATGAAGCAAACAAAATTATGTTATACAAATGAAGCAAACTAAATTGTGTTATACAAATGAAGCAAACAAAACTGTGTTATACAAATGAAGCAAACAAAAATCTGTTATACAAATGAAGCAAATAAAATTATGTTATACAAACGAAGCAAACTTAATTGTGTTATACAAATGAAGCAAATAAAATTATGTGGTACAAATGAAGCAAACTAAATTGTGTTATACAAATGAAGCAAATAAAATTATGTTATACTAATGAAGCAAACAAAATTGTGTTATACAAATGAAGCAAACTAAATTGTGTTATACAAATGAAGCAAACAAAATTATGTTATACTAATGAAGCAAACAAAATTATGTTATACAAATGAAGCAAACAAAATTGTGTTATACAACTGAAGCAAACAAAAGTGGTATACAAATGAAGCAAACTAAATTATGTTATACAAATACAGACAAAAAATTGTGTTATACAAATAAAGCAAACTAAATTGTGTTATATAAATGAAACAAACCAAATGTTGTTATACAAATGAAGCAAAATAAATTGAGTTTTACAAATGAAGCAAACTAAATTGTGTTATAAAATGAAGCAAATTAAATTGTGTTATACAAATGAAGCAAACTAAATGTTGTTATACAAATGAAGCAAACTAAATTGTGTTATAAAAACGAAGCAAACTAAATTGCGTTATACAAATGAAGCAAACTAAATTTTATTATCCAAATGAAGCAAACATAATTTTGTAATACAAATGAAGCAAACAAAATTTTGTTATACAAATGAAGCAAACTAAATTGTGTTATACAAATTAAGCAAACAAAATTGTGTTATACAAATGAAGCAAACAAAACTGTGTTATACAAATGAAGCAAACAAAATTGTGTTATACAAATGAAGCCAACTAAAGTATGTTATACAAATGAAGTTAACAAAATTGTGTTATACAAATGAAGCAAACTAAAGTATGTTATACAAATGAAGCAAACAAAATTTTGTTATACAAATGAAGCAAACTAAATTGTGTTATACAAATTAAGCAAACAAAACTGTGCTATACAAATGAAGCAAACAAAACTGTGTTATACAAATGAAGCAAACAAAATTTCGTTATACAAATGAAGCAAACTAAAGTATGTTATACAAATGAAGTAAACAAAATTGTGTTATACAAATGAAGCAAACTAAATGTTGTCATACAAATGGAGCAAACAAAATTGTGTTATACAAATGAAGCAAACAAAAATCTGTTATACAAATGAAGCAAACTAAATTGTTTTATACAAAGGAAGCAAACTAAATTATCTTATACAAATGAAGCAAACTAAATTATCTTATACAAATGAAGCAAACTAAATGTTGTTATACAAATGAAGCAAACAAAATTATGTTATACAAATGAAGCAAACAAAATTGTGTTATACAAATGAAGCAAACAAAAGTCTGTTATACAAATGAAGCAAACTAAAGTGTTTTATACAAAGGAAGCAAACTAAATGGTGTTATACAAATTAAGCAAACAAAACTGTGTTATACAAATGAAGCAAACAAAATTGTGTTATACAAATGTAGCAAACAAAATTGTGTTATACAAATGAAGCAAACTAAAGTAGGTTATGCAAATGAAGCAAACGAAATTGTGTTATACAAATGAAGCAAACTAAATTTTGTTATACAAATGAAGCAAACAAAATTTTGTTATACAAATGAAGCAAACTAAATTGTGTTATACAAACGAAGCAAACAAAATTTTGTTATACAAATGAAGCAAATAAAATTGTGTTATACAAATGAAGCAAACTAAATTATGTTATACAAATGAAGCAAACAACATTTTGTTATAAAAATGAAGCAAACTAATTTTTTTCTCCTTTTTTTGGAAGGGATGCGATTCGAAGGGTTATTTAAACAAAACGAACTAACCTTGGATTCAAGGTTTTACAACAAACTATGACAATCAGCCGCTATGGTTCTTCAAATGATCAAATGATTATTCTATTTATATTTTTTATTTACTGTATTTTTCATTATATTATGTTTTCAGTGATTTAACGCGTGATACTAGGGGAGAAAACTGACTTCTTATTTTCGGATTAGTTACTCATTCATAATTTATTTCTATACATTTAATTTATTGTAGTTTAATAATCCCAATTACTATTACGCTTTCGATATGGAACCAGACGACATTCCAATTGGTAAAAAGCGACAGCAAAGAAAACTATAAAAAAAGAAAATAAAACAAAACACATAACAAACCATTATACTTACACCTAACAATTATACGGTTAAAAATACTTTGTTTGCATAAAACAAACCAACAATTAAAAAAAATTATAACTAAAATCTATTAAACATTTATTTGGTTTCATTTATTTCTTTTTTTTTTTCATTTGCACTTTTTTCCTGTTTGTTTTGTTCCTTTGTATTTTATTGCAGAAAACAAACCAACAAATTTTTTTTTTAAATAAAAAAATAAAATAAAATAATTGAATTTTACACAGTAACTTTTCTGGGAGTTTTTTTTCAATTTGTATTCATTCCACTTCGTTTTGTTTGTTTGTTTTTTGCTTTGTTTTGTTTTGTTTTCCCCTGTACTCTGTGGCTGACACCGATGACTGCCAGTTTCGCCCGATCAATGCTTGACGGGAATTCACGAGAATTCGGGTCAAATTATGCAGGAATAACTTCTTTTTTTTTCCAATTTTTCTTGGTCCCTAAGCACTTACAAATGATTTCTTAACACCCTTTCTTACATTTTTTCTCCCCAGTTTTTCCATTAATTCTTTCAATTTTACGCACGTAAAACACACAAAAATGACATTATACATATGTGGGTCTTTTTGCTTACTATGGGGCAAATACAGTTTCATTACTTCGCCAGATTAGATGCTAACAAAACAAATTCAGCATAAATCATGACGGGTTTATTTCGTTTACAAAATAAAGTCCGTTGTTTGCATTTACAGAAAATTTACTCCCGTCATATATTAGCTAAACCAGGGGGGGGGGTCTATAAATATAAAAGCGAACATGTGTGTGCGTGTGTGTGTTCGCTTCTTCTTGTGTATGTCTGCGAATGCTTTGGCTTGCAGCGCAAAAAATGGTCAGACTTCCTCACACCTGTTTATTTCGCTTCATAAACCTTAATATAACGCCCTTATGAGTCCCTCTCCATCGTGGCACAGATGGTTGGGTGACTGGATTTTTCCCCTTTCGTTTCCGTCTTTGCGTCAACGCTTTGGGGTTCAATCCGACCTTCCGACCAAAACATTTTTTTCTTTTACACCTCTTTTTAACACCCACACACCTCCAAACACCAAGGCAACGCCGGGTACCCCCCGCTAGTCTTTAAAATAATAAGGAAATGCCTGGCATCAGCTAAGATTTCCTGATAAGATAACTGAAAAAAAGTAAGAAATGGAAGAATAGAGTTGCATCATCGGTAGACTTATACACAGGACTTACTAAAGATCATTTGCAAAATAGCTAGATTTTTAAAGCGAATAACAATGAAATGTAGGGTAATATTAAGACTTAGGTCGATACAACGTTTTACTTATTTAATCAGCGAAAATAAAAAGCTAGAAAAAACTTGAATTTATGATTAATTCATCATCATATCGACTGTATTCGAAAATTCTATTGCTAGTATTGGTTTTCCCGATATTTTTCCAGACAAAATTCTTTCTAATCAGACATCGCGTACGTACGAAGTTGTCAAGTGAAAGCGATTTTTTAAAGAAACGAACTGAAATCGAACTTTAGTACCAAAGTTGCCAGCCCGTGCCGTTAACAACTAGACCAAGGTCATCTCTCTACGATTAATTAAAAACTTATTATTCGCAAAAAGAATTCTACTTAAATGTCGATCAAATTTCTGTGATAACGAGAGATAGGACAACAGCATATTATTATCATTGTTTGGACTCTTGAGTGTGTATCCGTTGATATCTTATATGTTTTTATATAATGGTGTGGTTCTCGGTTAATTAAACGACGTTAAGTTTGAACTCAACTCCAAGTCCAACTCGAAATCCAACTCCAAATCCAAATCCAACTATTCTCTTCTCTCTGCACTTTCCACACTGACACCCAAAATAAAGAAGACGGCTCTTTTATAGAGAGACCCAACCACATCTCATTTGCATACTCCCTCCCCCCTCTCCTCACATCACGTGATCATCAGTCCATAAATACCAGGCGGCCATTTTTATTTTCTCATTTTTTTTCTTTCCTAACACGAGCCGCACGATGCATGAGGTAAGGGTCTTTACTTTTAACCATATTAACTATGTCAGATATATACTTTAGAGTCAAAACAATGAAAAGAATATCCTGTTGTCATAGCCCTAATGATAATTTTTCTTTCATTTGTTTCTTTGTATAATTATGAAATATTTACTTTACATTGTAGTTATTGATTTTTAAATTTTTGCTTCCCAATCAATTCTTGTAAAAATGTATAAGAAGTAAAAATAATAGTTGCATGGAATTGTTGGTGTTATACTAATTAACGATGTCTAAAACTGAACTTTAATTACGTTAGGCGCAATTTTTTTTACATGTAACATTGGTAAACATATTTTTTTACAAGAATTTTTTTTTTTTTGTCGATGCCGAATGAAGATATGCTATAGTTTGGCATATTATCAGACTTACTTGATGTATGTGCAGACTCTGAATAGCTTCGCCACATGCTTAAAAACAGACTCCACCATTTATCACAGTCTCGAGCAAGTTTTTACGTACTTCATAATCATGTTGATAGACTGGTTCCCGTTTTATCACCGAAGTTAACTAACGTTCATCCTGGTCAGTACTATCATTGGTGACCATTTTGGAATTCCAGGTGCTGGACGTGCTTTCCAATATCTCAACGTTGTTTCCAGTTGTCACAAGCTTCTCCTTGCCACTGGATCCAAGCAGTTTAGATTCAAGAAAGGTGTGATTAGGGATTGCGCAGACCTCGCCTCATAATTTTACGCACAGTTACCCTTGCAGGGAGTATCCATTGTCTTTTAGCTATCAGGGGATGTATAAAAGTAACAATTCTTATCTGGTTAATCCAAACTTTTTCCGTTTTTCCTATAAATAACAAAACTAAAGACTTTAAAAAGAAAAACATCATAGAAGGTGTGGCAGTCTTCAACATTCTGACAATTTTTAACAATCTGTCAACACCTTTTCTGAAAGGTGTTGTTATAATTCCATCAGAGAGCCTTGTGGGAAAACTGGTTGAGTGTAGAGTAAATTCAGGGAAAATGATGAGAGGCTTGCTTTAAAATACTTGGGAATTCGCTGACAGCAGAAAGCATTATAGAAGATCTGCAGTAAAATTCATTTCCTTGGAAGGCGTAAGTGGAAAAGCGTGATCAAGCATGAGAAAACAGTAGAACCCTCTTCTATATACAGGGTAGCACGATGAAATTGACGCACGAAAAACAATATTACAGCTTTAAAACTTTTATTAAAAAAATCAAGTCTTGTAACTTGATTATGTGAGCCGATATCGATTCAATATAGCCGCATTCAGCCTCAATCACCGCCTCGATACAGGTCCAGAACTGGGACCATGCGTTTTCCTCAAGCGCTGACGAATATTCGGAGAGTGGCGGCGATCGTGCTAGCTTCGGTGCTGTGAAAGGCCACCGTGATGATGGTCTCGACGTATGACCGAACGAAGTTGTCTATCAGGTTCAGGACGGGGGAGGAGGCGGCCAATCATAGAAGGGTAAGAAGTCGTACAAACTCCTTCTGAAGCCTAGGCTGGTCCTCTTTGAACTTGTGGGCCGGCGCCGAGTCCTGCTGCCACATCAGAGTCTGCCAACTGCCACCTGATTGCATTAGGTTATCCTCCACTTTTAAGCACATCCAGGTACACTTTACTGTTGAATTTCAAGCCGATTTCGAAGATGTGAAGTGGCATGATGTGACCCTCACTGTAAACCACACCAAAGCCTATAAACTTAGATTGTCTGATGCGTTAAGCTGTGCCTTCAAGAGTTGAACCGTCCGGATTTGCATTTTGAAGGCGTTAGCAATAGTCCTATTGTCATAACTTGGATCGGTAGAGAGCATGAGTTGTACAGCGACCCATCTCCGATCTCGCTCGTTGAACAATGTGTCACTTTCAGACCTGATAGAATATCTTTTCGTTCTTGGGATTGGTGCACAACTAGCCAACAAGTAGATTGTCTGTAACAAAAATAAAAAGGAAACTGGTTTTCATCAAACGATAATTTGTTTTGTTTTTTTTTACACAGTGATCACCACTTATCAAGGCCCGGAAGCCACTCAGGGATAAGGGTTATTGCAAGTGCATTACGTTAGTGTGGAGATTTGATGGAGTGTTTACTTAAGGGGGCGGTTCATTAGGAATTTGTTAACATTAGACTTGAAGACATCCAAGTTGTAGTCCGGTGGGAAGCAGGCAGACGGAACAGAATTCCACAGGCGTGCAGTTCTAAGAAAGAAGCTTTGTTCATGGAATCCGCGTTTTGATTTAGGCACAGATATAGAGTGAGGGAAATTTTTCACAGTGGATTCAGCTAGACGGGTGTTTTTCGTGAAAGATTGGCGAGGGGGGACCAGGGATTGGAGTTCAGACGAGCACCTGCCATGAAAATAACGATAAAACAAGGATAGGCTCGCAACGTCTCTTCTGTGAGAGAGGGGTTGCAGGGTAGAGAAAAGGGCATCCCCCACTAAGCCACGAAGTCTATTTTGTACTCTGTCAAGGCATGATAGGCTGTTTTTGGCAGCTCCTGCCTAGATATGGCAACAGTATTCCATCCTTGGACGTACTTGGCTTTTATATAGATAGAGAATTGCATCAGTAGTGAGATATCTTCTGGAGCGGTAGAAGGATCCCACCATCTTTCCAGCGACCTTGGCAACAGACTTGATGTACGTGTTCCATTTCAGATCAGGACTAAAGGTCAACCCCAGAAGCTTGTCAAAACACGGGGCCTCACCCAGACGAGAGCCATCCATCACAATTGATGCCAGATGGGGATCAGAGCGTTGGTGATGTAAGGATAGGAGCCATGCTGTTTATTCTAGGGCGACCATTTTATCGTTCCACTATGGACATCATCTGTTTAGCGATTTATCTAATTTTCTAGTTCATGTAATTCTACTTAAAACAAATTATAAGTCTTTTCCATATTAAATCATTTGTATTGTTTTTACACTACAAATTTCTGAGTTTATTATAAGATCCCCATTTAAAATTTTGGTTTAACATTTGCTTAGCTGTTCAACGTTTTTACGGGGACATTCCAAAAGTTGTGCTTCCTACATCGTTTTCTTTCTCCCGAATAGATCAGAGAATGTTTCCAGTTGCCTTGTTATGATGACTGAACTGATGCATTCATGACGTACAAGTTTCTTCTCCCTGTTGCAGATAATGATTGTGTGAAACTCTAAGATGTCTTGGATGTGCATCAGAAGCAGAGATGTGTCAGTGAATTCATCAATGTACTTGACGACAGCACAGTTAGGAGATGGGTTCGTCGATTTTAGAGTAGCGACAGAGATATGAGTGACAAAGCCCGCTCAGGACGGTTACAACCGAGGTATCAAAAGAGGCTGACAAAATGTCTTTGAGAATCGTGGGGACTATGTTTAAAATAAATTCGTGGGTACAAAAGTTTGTTCGTTTTAAGGGTAGCTCTTCAGCGTTTAATTTTTTAGTAAAAAAATAATAGGCCGTACTTTTGGAATGATTCTCCTATAATAGTATGCAGCGCCTCCATTATATTTTCTCCTTTGTGTTATGCTTCTGGTGGCAATTGAATAATTTTCTCCAAGTTCAAGGTTGTCAGAACCGTGGCCCATATTTGAAATATTATCCCAATCTGAGAGCACCTGTTTCCAACAGGTAGCTTAAAAAAATACTCTAAACTCAATAGAAATGCTTATTATTTGTGTTACTCGCTAGCAATTGTTGTGACTGGTCAGCCATATTTATTCTGAAACCATTTTAAAAGACAATTGTGAATTACTTTGTACATTTTTGTTACACGGTGGTCACCACTTATCAAGGCCCGGAAGCCACTCAGGGATAAGGGTTATTGCAAGTACAGTACGTTAGTATGGAGATTTGATGAAGTGTTTACTTAAGGGGGTGGTTCATTAGGAATTTGTTAACGTTGGACTTTAAGACATCCAAGTTGTAGTCAGGTGGGAAGCAGGCAGACGGAACAGAGTTCCACAGGTGTGCAGTTCTAAAAAAGAAGCTTTGTTCATGGAATCCACGTTCATGACTGACAGATCAGCGACATGCTACCGCCCTGGATTAAATAAAGGATTCCGTTCGAAATTATATGCAGATTCCCGAGTTTGACTGAAACATCCACAATTTCTACAAGATACGCCTTAAAGGATGCAGAGATTACATAGGTCGAAACGTTGTAATTATAAAATAAAAAAATGACACTAGTAGTCCGAATAATAATAATAATAATAAACCAAACCCCAGTCGTATTACTAACACTAACGTAAACCCAATGGATCTTCTAACCGATGTTTTATTAGCATTTAGATTCCGTTCAAATTTTTCATGTGAATAATTCACCTATTTACTTTCCTGGTCCTATAATCAAATAAAGAAATTCTTAATTCGTACTGATTTTTTTGCAACAAAAATTGTTAATCATTTTTCATTTTATAATTTTTTTTTTTTTTTGGTCCCCCGACAAAAGGAGGGTGGGCCTGTAAATTATCCCCTTGTTCCTCCGTTCGTCTGTGCGCACATTTCTTAATAAATACACCTTGGAACTTTTTGAAATTTTGCACAAACATTAAACATGATATAAGTAAAAAAGTAACGGGACGGATTTTCCGGGAAGACTACGGTTGCTTCCCTGGATGTGCCTTTCGGGTTAAAGTGGCTAAAATTGACAATTTTGTGCTTATTTAAAAAAAAATTGATGATTTGGATTTTATAAAACTGTCTTAGAAGATAATGGCTATCAAGAAAGGCAATTTAGGAAACCATAAGCTGAACGAATCAATCGAACTTAGAAAACAGGAAGCAGGGAATGAAGCAAACATTTAGGAAGAACACCTGTCGTGAGAGTATGTATGGAAAAGACTGAGACTAGCAACATCATATCCATCAGAGTATAATTGAAGAAACGAATAATAAATGGAGCCAACCGAATTACAACCATTCCCATCGCTGTCGTATAGAACTGATTTATGACATTTTTGTGTGCATTAAACGTTGAGAATCTGAAGGATTAAAGAATTCAAATGAAATAAGAATAAAAGATGAAGAAGAAAAAAAGATGAAGAAATTGTTGCTGGTTATTTATTCGTTTAGCGAGAGGAAGGTTATCTTTTGAATACCAAGTAGATGATGGCGTAACGAAAACGGTTCTGCTAACGAGCAAAATAAAACAAAAAAATAATTCGGTTAAATACGTATAAAGAAACATGTCGAATCCGACATTTATTTCGACCTTCCATTTAAGCTATCTGTGCGATCAAGCCAGCGATTGCTTTACGTTTAATTCCAAAATATCAAACCTCTTTTCGTTTATTATATCTTAATTTATTTTATTAACTCCCAAATCAGTAATTATTGAATCGACTCGGATATTTTTTTTTACTTTATCAATTTCTAATTTTACGTATGTTTCGAGAGTCAGAGGAAGGGAAAATTTAATTATTTACTCTATTGGCAGATGCTCTGACTCTTCGTAACCGTGGCATCTTTGAGGCTTCTTAATGGCGGAGCTGCATTAATTCTCTTCAGTGTTTTTACACGCTGATTAACGCTTATTGTCCGTTTCATCGCATTTACTCGAGGAAATGACGATCTTCTAGTTAACGCGTAATCATGTCATTCTCCATTTGCAGAGCAGTAGAATTACGAACAATCTTTAAGAGGTTCTCTTTAAATGGCTTCCAAGACAAATGCTCGTTTCATTTGAATTAATCAGACTATTGTTCTTATCTTGAGTGCCATTTTTACAACGTTTCGGTTGATGTAACCTCAAACCTTCTTCGGGTGTATCTTGTCGAACTCTACTTTGGTATTGAGGACTCTTGTATATATTTCGGCATATTTCACTGGTTACTTTCCTTTAGAAAATAGCAACCTTAAATTATATATATATATATATATATATATATATATATATATATATATATATATATATATATATATATGGTGAGTAAAAGGAAACGGGTGTAGGTTCAGATGTTTGAAAACAGTTTCCGTCCTGAGCTTCGCAGATAAGGAATCAATATGGCATTAATGTGGTTTCAACTAAGATGGGGCCACTGCACATACAATAAGAACAGCCATGACTGCTGTTGGAGCTACATTTCCTAATTATGTCATTTCATGCTTTGGGGATCTCCGGTGGCCTCCGCGCTCACTCGATCTTTCCATGTGCTATTTTTAGCTTTGGGGACTTTGGCGAATTAAAATATGCAATATGTGAACATATCCAAAACAATAGGTATAGAAAACTTTTTTAGCGTTGAAGCAAACATGTCTTCATAGAACAGGTAATAACGCCAAAGATAAAAGTAAATTGTAAGCTAATCGTTTTAGTTTCGATTCTTGGTTGTGGCGCACGAGTCAGTATTTTTAACTTGTAAAACCATAACTCTATATTGGGTCCAAAATAATATAATAATATATACGAAATCTAATTTAATCAAAATACTATACTGAAGCATATTTTACGACCGAGCAATGCCTGGCGGCCTGCTAGTATATATATATATATATATATATATATATATATATATATATATATATATATATATATATATGTGTGTGTATGTATGTGTGTGTATCTATATATATGTGTATATATGCATATATATATGTATATGTATGTATGCATATGTATATATGTATATGTGCATATATATATATATATATATATATATATATATATATATATCATTGTTGAGCTGGATTAAATCCGACGATATGAAATAAAATTGAGGTGGAAGGACCTGGATACTCAACGTTTCGCCCGATTTAAGCGGGCTTCTTCAAGAGGGATGGTCATTGACGAGAGAGTCGAAGGATTGGGGCTATATATAATGATGGGGGAGAGCAACGTGTTTTCCTTATGTATATTTCCAAACATAATTTTTTTTTAATCTCTACGATATTTTAACTTTTAGACGTAATCCACCACACTAGTTTACTCTAATTCATTTTTCCCTCATAAAATGTATATATATGTATATATGACATCTAATTTACATAAGGAAAACACGTTGCTCTCCTCCATCATTATATATAGCCCCAATCCTCCGACTCTCTCGTCAATGACCATCCCTCTTGAAGATCTCGCATAAATCGGGCGAAACGTTGAGTATCCAGGTCCTTCCACCTCCATTTTATTTCATATATATATATATATATGTGTATATATATATATATATATATACTAGCATGGGTACCCAGCGTTGCCTGGGTAAACATGAAGTTCTGTTTGAAACAACCCTGTATACTAGTCATTTTCATCATGGGAAACGTGGATACCCCCACAACAAAAATAAAAGAACAGATTAAAACATGCAAATGTAATCGCCCAAAAAAATGAAGTACGTGATACCCTCTCCACTAGATATTTCGGCAGAAGGGCTACAAAGAGAATAAACTATTATCCGGATATTGAACACTGGAAATACCCGCGGCCTTGCAAAGAAAAGATAATTAATAATAAATCATTACAACTTTTGTTTCAATAAAAATAGTACTGAATGTCTGTGCGATCGCAAAAAAAGAAAGAAAAAAAAACATCTACCAAAAATTAATTCTAAAAACAATTAAATGGCATTTTTTTCATTTTATATTTCTAATGTAATCCTTCCCTCCCTCCAAAAAAAAAATGAATTTGTCTTATATTGGCGTTCGTTCTATTTATAAAATTGTTAGGTGAAAGTACAGAATGGTTTCATAAATATTAATTAAATTTATTGTTATTCTATGTTTCAAATGTAATTCCCGGCAACCACCACAAAAAAATTAAACGTTTTTGCATTTGTCATGTTTTGTCCCCTCCCCCCCCCCCCGGTCGATTGCCAAACTTGAAAAAATGCTAAAGATTACATGTCTGGTTGAACGCTTTGTGGCCAAAAAGTGGGTGCTCATTTTACGTTAAATGTATATAAAAAAATGTTATCCCCCACGCTAAAATGTTTTTTTTTTTTTTCAAAATTTCTTCTTTCATATTATTTATAAAGACTGCTTAAACGTATTAGGCCACAAAAAAACGAGGTCTTAATTTTTTTGGTCAATGTCAAGTTTCTTTCCAACTCCCCAAAAAACATTAAAATAACGACTTTTATTGGTTTTCGGTGGTGCTTAAAACGAATATTATGTTTAAATTTGGG
>NC_136497.1:124105304-124217804 GCF_053919585.1 Euprymna scolopes | reverse complement strand
ATAGTCTGCGTAAGGAACAACTCGAGACACGTCGAGGAGTCATGAGCAACATTCGTTAGAAGGACGACCTTCAAGCTGGAAAAATACTCACCACGAAAAAGCAAAGCTGGAAGTAAAAAAACTACACCTAATAAATACCACCCAGTCACAAGACCCGGATCCCCTAAAACCACGTGCTATCGCTGCGGCGGGAAACATTGGTCGAGTCAATGTTTTACAAATATAAGTACTGCAACGAATGTGGCAGGAAGGGCCACAAAGCGACCGCCTTTCACAGTATATTGTGACATTCTTCACATTTTCCGGCCTAGGATTCGAAAATGATCTGACGAAAATAATTAGAATTGAGCCAATCGAAGGCAAATGACAGTGGGCTCGTGTATTTTACGAACTGGCGATCTTAGTCTTTCAAGTTTGAATTAGCTCTATATCGCTATTGTCATAATTGAGGTTGGCAACCTTCACTCGATCATTCCTGTAGATGCCAGAAAGAACTAAGCAAATGTTTATGAAGAAAATTGAGACGATTAAAGGCAGGGTTTCAAAACCCATGAACTGATGATCTAACCCATCCAACTTCGAATCATGTGGCATTGCCTAGCAACCCTTTTATTATTGATGTCAGCAACCTTCACCTGATTCTGCATGGAGCATAGCCAGTAAAAAAAAAGAGGTGGCTGTGGTGGTATGCGTGAAAACTTTATGTTCTGATTGTTCTATAAGTCTGTATGGATGTTGGCAACCTATATTGGTCCACCCAATAAGAAGCTTATCCCAGAATGAATTGTTGAAACCAATTCCCAAAATTTTAGTTAATAAAACAGGCCTACTAGTATGATACCTGTCATTTTCACCAGGTTTTTTATATAAACGTTGCTTTTACTCTCATCTATTCCAAATTTCGTAAATAGTATCTTTATGTTTAGCAAGGAGCCTCTTTTCTGTTTTATTCTCATAATTCATCATTCGAGGATAGATGTCTATAAAATTGAATGAAAGCGAATATTATGAGATGACTGATACATCATACCGATCCTTAGCCAATAAGTGGCGATTCAGTTAATAAGAGTGGATTTTGACAAAGCTCGCTTTACTAAATGTCAGGATAGCCCAGATCTGTAAAGTAGAGCCGCTCTAAGAGGTAAATGACACGTAGCAGACCAGATTTGGTGCCGTGACCAGTTGCTAGATAAATTATTCTTCTCGTCATCATTATGGGAATGCATGTAAACAGTTGTATGCGAAAAGTGTTCTTTCTACTTCTTCATATCAGCTATAGTCATAGTCGTCAAGAGTTTTCTCAGTTGAACCTTTTTTTCTTTTTCTTGTCGATTTTTCATATTTATTTAACATCTTAGTTTGAAATCAATTTTGATTCGATATCTTTTTGTGATATTATTTCATGAATCAAATTTCTCATTCGATTCATCTCGAAAGTATATTTTTAGTAGATTATATTTGTCATTGTCTGTTGACTGGCGTCATAAAAATAATTCCCAAAACGAAATGTAATCAAAACATACCCAACAACAGTAATAATTCTATTTATTACTTCTTATGGTTTTTGAATTATTCATAATAAAGTTATTAATGACTAGCGGATAGGCCATTCCTAGCTGGGTCGTGAAATATGCTTTATTTTATTTCATGCAGCGTTCGTATGTATTATTACCGAGTTAATTATTTATTGAATATTATATTGTACCTAATATATATATTAATGATTTAAAAAGTGGCATAACATTCATTAGGTGATATCAGCTTTATTCTTATAGCGATTGAAAAATATGTAGGAATGATTTAATAATACACGACTATAAAAGTAATTCAATTTGAGTGTAGAAAGAAAGAAAAATATGCCCGGAAGTTAAAATAAACAGTTTGCATTTCAACCTCTGTACGTCTTCCGCGTTATTTATCCACCACACAAAGATTTTATCTGTTATAAACCATATTTGGCGTATAATAAAGAGTTCCTGTAAACATCAGTATTATGCTACCAGTAGTTTAATAGTTTATCGGTTAAATATTTACGCACAGAATGACAGACATATATCTACCGTTTTATTTATATAGAAAATAACGTGAATTACTACAGTTCTCATCTTGAGTGTGATTTTCACAACGTTTCGGTCGATGTAATCTCTGATCTTCTTCAGGTGTATCTTGTCGAACTCGAGAATGTTTCCGTCGAACTCGGGAATTCAGACGCAAATTCGAGCGGAACCCGTGCTCTTGTTCTGTCAGCCCTGACTTGATGGAGGTCCTAAGTAATTCAGAAACGTCACAGAAAATAACGATTTTATTTATAATTAGAACATGAAATGGAGTTCAATATGCTAATAAAAATAAAAAATAAAATAATTTGAATAGGAAAACACAGCAGTCGCATTTTCTCCAGGCATTACCAGAGTTGGCAGCTTTGAATTCTAAATTAATTGCTGACCTTTCAGGAATTACAATTTAAATTTATGTCTTTTACTTTTAGAAAAATATTTACTTTGATACTGACATGTGATCCAAATAGATACATATAGCGTGTACTTCAGTCGTTAGTGCCCTTCCTGTTTACGCGTTCTGATGCCCAAGGTGTCACCACACCCAGCCATCAGAGTTGACGCTCACGAATATGGGACAAGCTGTTCCTGAATATAAGCGTGGGTGAAGTTACGTTGACATTCAATGCAGAGAATATGTCAAACGAAATGATGCTGAGATTTTGATTGCAGTTGATTTCTCTCGACAATCAATCAGATGTCATTGTCCGCACGTTAACAAAGGCCTCTTTCTCGCTCTTTCTCACTCTCTCTCTCTCTATATCCTTTTCTCTCCCTTTCTGTATATATATATATATATATATATATATATATATATATATATATATATATATATATAGTGCCACGCAAAAGTATTCGATACATTACATTTTTCTTCATAACTTTAAATAGGGTTCAGGATTTTACCTGAAATTTGGTCAGTATATTCCTATTACTATTCTAACTAATATTTGGGGTAATAATTACAAAACTAAAGTTAAGAAAGTTTATGTTAAAGGAAAAATATAAATCAACTAGCGCAAAACTATTTGGTTACATTGATTTACTATTTGGTTTCATAGCCTTTATTGCATTCAACAACTTCCAGTCGCTTTCTTTAGTTGCACACATGTTTTTGCAAAGATATGCATGTATTTTGCGTCATTCTTCTTTGCAGAACTGTTCTAGTTGTTGAATATTTTGTGGATTCCTCTTCTGAACATTGATCTTCAATATTTTCCCCAAATTTTCAATTTGGTTGAGGTCTGGAGACTGACTGGGCAAAATAAGAACGTCAATTCCGTTATTTCTAATCCATTCTTTATTTAGTTTGGCAATATGCTTTGGATCATTGTCCTGGTGAAACACGAAATTGCTATTATGTCCCAACAATCTTGGAGTAAAATTTGTTATTGTTTGACAAAGGAATACAGATAATAATTAAAGTATTTTCCTTAACCCACGGATTTTCAATGAATGGCTCATCTTATAGGGGGGAGATATTGTTAGCAAATTTGATGTGGGTAAGTATAAATTGTGTTTATTGCCACAAAGATTGAAAATTAATAAAAAGGATATAAAGTATTGTTAAATAGCACGAAGTGTTCTTGCCTAATAATTTTTCTTTGTAGTTTTTTCAATTTTTCTAATTGCCTAACTTGTTTCTCGGTTGAATCTATGTAAGAAAGTTTCATAGTCGTCTTGACCCTATTTTGTTGTTTTTCTTTGCAAGTACTTTCGACTGAGATTTTCAAAAGCCGTCTTCAGACAGTTTGGATTATTGTTCGTTTAAAATCCGGATGCTGTTATATGCTTCATTTAAATTATATTAAACTTTCTTGAACTAGGAAAGCATCTAGTGTGTAATATATATATATATATATATATATATATGTGTGTGTGTGTGTGTGTGTGTGTGTGTGTGTGTGTGTGTGTGTGTGTGTGCGTATGTGTGTATGTGTGTTGTTTTGAAAAAGGAAAAAACCGAATGAATTTATAAAATAATCAACGTTTCGTCCCTATTGCAGAGGACATCTTCAGGATATTAAAAGGAAAAATGCAAAAAAAAAAAAAGAAAAGAAAATGATCAAAGACCATACGAAAATGAAAAGAAAGCAGTGTTAGAATACTGCCCATCTCGGGAAGAAAAAAAATGTGTGTGTACGGGAAGGTTGGGTTGTTCAATGTCTATATATACACTTTTAAAAATGCGTTAAATAAATATGTACACGATCATTCATTTAATTTAGATCGTGCGAAAATTATAAAATACGTGATAGATAGAGCTAAAAGAAGACTTTTAGAATCAGCAATAATATTAAACACTAATACTATTACGCAAAGAAAGGGATTCTACCATTTGGCCCCTAGCATAGGGAAAATAACAATCAAAGAACAAAATATCAAAACAGATCCTGGTTAACCGTTTTTCCTTAATCCTTAAATATTTCAACAAAATGAATAAGAGAGAAAAAAATGTGTACATATTTATTTATAATGTATTTTTAATTAAAAAAAACTGTAAATGTTATGCTATATTGTAAATCACACTTTTAAAACCATTGTACATTGCCAACGTATTAAACAACGTTTCTCTCTCTCTCTCTCTCTCTCATATATATATATATATATATATATATATATATATATATATATATAGGTGTGTGTGTATATATATATATTTATTTACACACGAGCCGCTTCATTAGATCAAGAAATTTCAATATGATTTTAATTTGAACATATATATTTTGTAAGACTTGAAACAACTAGATTCACTGATCCGTAATCTAATTCATTTAACTATCTGGGAGTGTATATATATATATATATATATATATATATATATATATATATATATATATAAATAATGTGTGTGTGTCTGTGTGTATGTATATATATATATATATATATATATATATATATATATTACGTATGTGTATGTATGTATGACACAGTTGAAATCGTCCATTTTCAATCAAATTGATTGGCGGTTCTAGTCGGGGAGGGATCGGGAGGAAGCTTTTCATGCCCTCTGTTGATTTTATGATTTGTTTACATAAACACTTGAATTAAAGTTAAATGTACAAAAACAATGTATCACGGTTCAATTGTGTTCTAAAGAGAAATATTCATATCGAACACGCCAATGTCTTCTAAAGTATCTACTGTTTATTTTATACCCTGGGCATTATTGCTTGTGTAGCGATAAAACTTTTCAACTGTACGTGTAATGTTAGGCTGTATAAAAGTTTTTACTTAGGTCAAAATCGGACTTTCTCCTTTCATTAGATGTTCTCCATTATAGATTTTTGAGGCTTTTCGGGAATATTTGCATACAAAACCTACGTGAGAACAATTCCTGGCAGATATTGTATTTTCCTGTTTTTTTGTTTTTTTAAATAGCATCACTGTTTCTGAGTCAAACTTATACACACAGAGAGTGTTCCGTTTACTAAATAGTAGGTACATATGCATCTATATATATATATATATATACAGGGTGTCCGTAAAGTTACTATACAGTCTTATTGTTTTATTGTATTATATTTGTATTAATAGTTAATATTTATTTTTTTACAGTTTTATTTAATCAAGCATGCCACGCAAGCTAACTTTGGAAGAGCGCAAATTTATTTTTGAAGCGATATTGGAAAACAGAAAACGCACAGGATGTAATTCGTGATTGGAATCATTATTTTAATACAGATCCTCCAACACGTTTGGCTATTTATAAAATTCGAGACAAATTTGATGATACTGGCTCAGTTGCCGATGCTCCGCGTTCTGGTCGGCCAAGTGTGTGCACTGAACAAAATTTGGCTATTTGAATATTTGTTATAGAAATTGTTTGCCTTGATTGTTACAGTCTTTTCGGATGTAACACGTGTATTTTCTGAGATTTTTATAAACATAAAGGTGTTATTTCTTTTTATTTCTTTTGTTACAAATAAATATTTTAATACAATATCTTACTGTACTGTTAATATATTACAGGGTGTCTGTATAGTAACTTGTAAGACTGTATAGTAACTTTGCGGACACCCTGTATATATATATATATATATATACATATATATATACATATATATATACATACATATATATATATATATATATATATATATATATATATATATAATTCCAATCAACTTGCTTGCTTGTGTGTGTAAAACGTCCATACGGGTTTTTACATCCAGTTTTAAAAACTCCTATGCTTATATATTTCATAGCCGCCGTGTCTTAACTCCAGTATAAAAATCCACTGTTGCTATTCAAAGCATACACAAGGTCAACAATATTTTTTGTTCTTATTTTAATGTGCTTTCCTCACAAATACATGTAATTTAAACTCGTTAAAATGATTTAAATATGAATATATATATATATACATATATATGTATATATATATGTATGTATAGATATAGTATATATATAATATATAATATATATATATATATATATAAACATAATCTACATTTATAACCATATTTACTGCTTTTAGAAAAGATTTTGTAGATTCTGACGATTTATTTTTTAAGGCCTTTCTTAATAATATTTTCTCTTTATAAATTTGGTTTTAATGGTGCTTGCTGTAGTGTTTGCAGTAGTACTCTGTTGGCCTTCTTTTTTTCAACTATCACTAAAAAACTGGACTTTCAAGACATTAAAAGACAATAAAATCTTCAAATCCCATTTTATTTTGTGACATTTTTCATTTCACCTCACACGCACACAAACACACACAGACACACAGACACACACACACACACACACACTCACACAAGCTCGTGCGCAAATACACTAGCCTTTTAGCATTTCAATTTCCCCATGCATCTTGCACAAACATAAATTCTTCCAGCAACGGCACGATTTCAAATACACCCACACACTTTTCTCACAAGAACAAAAGTAAAATGAACATATTTCTGGCGAACGTAGTTGGCGACAGTATCACGTGAGACAATCGACCAATGAGAAAATTCAGAAGATTGTCTTTTTAATGCTTTTCCAAAAACAAAAATATCAGCAGTAGCAATCTTGTGTTTTTGGAGCCGGCCCAAACTGTATAAAAACATGTCAAACAGTTTTCTAGAATTAATTCAGCTAATTAACTTCATTTCGTTCATTCAGTCACTTCAATCTTTTTTCCTTTCTTCTCGCTTCGTAGACACACGAGAATATGCCTCTCATCTTCATAACATCGTCGCTGCCAAATTCATCAACACCATGATTACACAAGCCACGCGGACACTCAAAAATCACTTATGCACACACGCATCCATTCCGCATATTTTCTAATCAATAACAATGAATTACTTTCCCCACAAATTACTTCCTCATGGGACTTTTAAGTAAGGCGAACTTCGCCAGATAAACACAAACATTAAAATAATCTCATTACTTTCATACAAAAAACTCCTTAATTCCACGAAGGACTTTCATCTAACATTCTAATCATAATGACTTCGAAAGAACTTTCACTGATCGGACCTTTGTTTTTTCACGTTGTTGTTTTGCTAAAAAAATAAACGCGGTGCATTTTAAATCAGAAGGAGGTGTCGTTTTGTTTCATTCTTTTTATTTCATTATTTTGGCTGGAGCAAAGAGAATTAATTCCACGTAAACCTCTGCATCCCTACAGGGTAGACTAGTCTAACTAAAATCCTCAACATATATAAAAACTAGAAACAACCACAGAATTCGCGCATAAGCCTGACGAATCCTATAGTGGATGAAACGCCGAATATTCAGTGTAGCTTAATCGCCATATATATTTTATAAATCACTAACTAGCTCTACCTACGTATTGAGGACTTTTGAAGTAAATACTTAAAGTTTACGCATAAATCTATACCTTAGTATATTAATTTTATGTGAGTAAATGAAGTAGTTATATATATATATATATATATATATATATATATATATATATATATATATATATATATATATATATATACTAGCAATACCCGTCGTTGACTGGGTTCAAAAGCAGCCTACAGAAAATGGACTCTGATTTATGAAAGTATGATAGGTTATGAAAAGGAAGGGTTGTAAATTTGGGTTGAATTTGGGGGTATCAAAACCAAAGCAAAATATGATGAAAGTAAAAATAAAATAGATAAAACCCATAATTTATCATACCATACCTGTTCACACTGAAACACTTATCACAGTATTCTGTGGATCTATATGAAAAACCTTGTTAAACTTTGTGACATATTTCCATTCTATGGAGGTCAGGGGCGAACCAACACCCCATAATTTTATTATACCATATTTCTTCAAACTGAAACATAATTATCAAAGTATACTTACGCAGATAGATATGAAAAGTCTTTGTTAACGTTTGTGCCTATTCCCATTCTATGGAGGCCAGGCGCGAACGCAGATCCCACAATTTTATTATACCATCCCTATTTAAGTTAAAACATACTTATCAAAGTATTAGTATGTACATCTATATCAAAAGTACTTGTAAACGTTTTTTTTTTAATTTTTAATTTTTTTTATTTCCATACTTTGTGGACCAGGCGCGAACGCAGACCCCGCAATTTTAATGAACCACCGCTCTGCCAGATCAAACATACCCATTCCTGTGTCTCGAAGCATCTATCATCATATGTAATCAGGGTTTTTTTTTAAATAGTCAACCATATAGGATCCTATTCGTGACCAGTCACACACACACACATACACACACATTCAGCTTTATATTATATTATATATATATATATATATATATATATATATATATATATATATATATATATATATTCGATTACGTGCATCTTTACATAGAAATATATTCATACTGGAATGTAATCTTCATTCGTCATTAACTGCGGCTTTCAAACCTAAAATAAAATAATTATTGAAACATTTAAGTTAACAAATTTACCGAACTTCCATTACTATCGATTGCTATATTGTTCGTTTGACTACTGTACACTCTTTAACCATTATCCTTGAGTGGCCTCTTTGCCTTGATAAGAGGTGACGCCTATGTAAAAAAAACATTTAATTTTTAAATAAATCAACCTAGTTTATGTCAGAGTGTGATATGTGTTACTAGAACGTCATTTCCTGTTTTAAATAAGATTCAAAGATACCATCTTGGCATGTCGTGAAAATAATCCTCTCTCCTTCTTCCAACACTATTCTATCTTCTTCGTCTTTCATTCAAGCGTGCCATCTACTTATAAACCTATAGCATCGAATGATGCGTACACGTTGTCGGCTGTACGCTTGCAACGCAATATTCTGCATAAAAAAGACAAACTATCTCTCGACTGTGACTTTGTATTTAAGCGCGAATAAACACCTGTCCTTAAAATGCATATTATGTGAATTAATACTAGTATTAGGCATCAAAGATTTTGTTTCTTATTCGACGCTTTTATTTCTTTTAGGTATATTTTTTTCCCTTCTTAATGTTTGACTTCAAGGAATAGCAACATGAATACCGGCGGACATTAGAGACTGGGGAAAGAGGAGGTGTTATTTGCAAAAATAAAAATCGATCATACAGACTTAAGTCATTTATAGCTTCTTAAATAAGAAGGTCAGCGAAAATGCATATACGATTTGACCCTACACAGGTCAACACCTATTCATTGTCTGTAAATCACACAAAAAAACAACCAACGATACTACTAAATAGACAAAATGAAGACATCTTAAATAAAGTTCATGTAGAGATTATATATTTAATTTTATGAAAGTTATGTAATATAAATCCTAGTTTAAAATCTATATTCAATTTATATCGTAGTTGCAGATTTACCCGACGTTGCCCGGTATTATACGTAACGTTAAATTGATATTAAAAATGAAGTAAAAAATGGAAGAAAAAAAATTGAGTCATGTGAATGCGAGTATTACGTTTTTCTTAAACTTCTTGTATGTAAAGGAAATACTCAGGCTGGGATCGAAATCAAAACCTAAACACAGTTAGTCAAGTGCAATAACCCTTAAACGAGCTTGACGCGTTTTTTTTAATTGTTTTAAAACCTGCGTATTCTTCACATGAAGAAGCTGTCACGTGAACGGTTCGTGCATGCGCATTCGCGAAACAGTTGACAGATAAAAATTCGATGACCTCCAAGAACCAATATTTTTTTGTTACTCTTTAGCAGCCCTTGGAAAGCAGGTACTGAAATCAGAAGCTATATTTCAATGAGGTATCAGAACAGCGAATTGACGGAGACCACTAGACCAACGGGTCAAACGAGCTGGAACAAAGGGAGTAGGAAATAGATCAGTAAATTCTGATAAACACATACCATAATAGTATTTGCTAAAAAGACTAATATTAGCAACGTCACGTCTGTGGGAGAGAGTTTGCAGGAAGGGAGAAAGGTTTGGCCCAATCAAATTACAGATATGTTTTTTTTTTTGCATCTTATTCTAACTTTTAGGGTGTCACTCAAACCCTTTCGTTTTATACACGTTTCTCGTTGTGTAACTTTATGTGCGTGGGCGCGCGGGATTGTTTGTTTGAGAGATGATAATATAAACTAATCTGATTTCTCTTGTGCCTAGCGTCTGTAAGAAACGGAAATGTTTTGGCCGACATTTTTTTACCTCGACCCTTCAAGAGTGGAGAAGAGGTTTTAATGTTGGCATGAGCTAAGACCAACTTTAAGGAAATAGGTATTAAAAAAGAGATAAATATTAAAAGCCAAAATGGATGTGTATTGCTGTTATGGCGATTTATATAAACGTGGCTATAATATTTTACTGCCATGATTGTTTTTTTTTTAATTCTCATATTTTATTTACAATGACTTTCATTCTAAACTTGACCTTACACATTCTAAACTTGATCTTACACATTCTAAATCTGACCTTACACATTCTAAATTTGATCTTACACATTCTAAATTTGACCTTACACATTCTACATTTGATCTTACACATTCTAAATTTGATCTTACACATTCTAAATTTGACCTTACACATTCTAAATTTGATCTTACGCATTCTAAATTTGATCTTACACATTCTAAATTTGACCTTAAATACTCTAAATTTGACCGTACATATTCTAAATTTGATCTTACACATTCTAAATTTGACCTGACACATTCTAAATATGATCTTACACATTCTAAATTTTACCTTACATGTTCTAAATTACACGTTACACATTCTAAATTTGATCTTACACATTCTAAATTTGACCGTACACATTCTAAATTTGGCCGTAACCGCTCTATTTTTGACCTTACACATTCTAATTTTGACCTTACACATTCTAAATTTGATCTTACACATTCTAAATTTGATCTTACACATTCTAAATTTGACCGTGCACTTCTTAATTTAATCTTACACATTCTAAATTTGACCTTACACTTTCTAAATTTGACATTACACATTCTAAATTTGAAATTTCACATTCAAAATTTGACCATACACATTCTAAATTTGACCGTACACATTCTAAATTTAACCTTACATATTCTAAATTTGACCATACACATTCTAAATTTGACCTTACACATTCTAAATTTGACCTTACACATTCTAAATTTGACCTTACACATTCTAAATTTGACCGTACTCATTCTAAATTTTATCTTACATATTCTAAATTTGACGGTAGACATTCTAAATTTGACGGTAGACATTCTAAATTTGACCTTACACATTCTAAATTTGACCTTACACATTCTAAATTTGACCTTACATATTCTAAATTTGACCGTACACATTCTTAATTTGACCTTACACATTCTAAATTTGACCTTACACATTCTAAATTTGACCGTACACATTCTTAATTTGACCTTACACATTCTAAATTTGACCTTACACATTCTAAATTTGACCGTACACATTCTAAATTTGACCTTACATATTCTAAATTTGATCGTACACATTCTTAATTTGACCTTACACATTCTAAATTTGACCTTACACATTCTAAATTTGACCGTTCACATTCTAAATTTGACCTTACACATTCTAAATTTGACCGTAAACATTCTTAATTTGACCGTACACATTCTACATTTGATCTTACACATTCTAAATTTGACCTTACACATTCTAAATTTGACCTTACACATTCTAAATTTGACGTTACACATTCTAAATTTGACCTTACTCATTCTAAATTTGACCTTACACATTCTAAATTTGACCTTACACATTCTAAATTTGACCTTACGCATTCTAAATTTGACCTTACACATTCTAAATTTGACCTTACACATTCTAAATTTGACCTTATACATTCTAAATTTGACCGTACACATTCTAAATTTGACCTTACACATTCTAAATTTGACCTTAAACATTCTAAATTTTACCTTACACATTCTAAACTTGACCTTACACATTCTAAATTTGACCTTACACATTCTAAATTTGACCTTACACATTCTAAATTTTACCAGACAATGAATATGCGTTGAACAGTGTGAAGATAGACACGACACGATAAATAAAAGAAAATGCATAAAACAAATAGAATTACAAGTTACATAGCTAACTTTCACAATTTTATTGCAACGTGCTAATCCAGCGTTGCTCAAAATAATATTGAGCAGATGATATTGTTTTTATAAGGAAAATATTAGCAGTTGCCCATATAAGTAAGACAATTACTTCAGCTATCGACCCATTCAATTTCTACTGCTTCTACAGAATTGAGACGAGATTTTGTAGCCGATAAATTGAGTTTTCAAATAAAAAACAATGATTTCAAATTATGTTTTGTCAATTCTAATAAGCTACGATAGTAGTTTCCAAATTATGTAGTCGAAATTATTCGACCATTACTTAATTATTTAAAATAAAAACAACTTAAATTGTGTTAGCAGGTGATACTTTTCCGCCATTTTGTTTGAATCAAAACGTGGAATTACCTCCCTTTCGAATTCTCCTGTGTTTTACGATCGTTTTTATCAAATTTTATTTTTATTTTCTTGAATAAATAATTTTCTACCTTACTGATTTTCGTAATTTTTTGGATATAATTATCCTTAGATACCATTGTTTTCATGTGAGATTCAGTAGTACGATTTCCGAAATTTCATCCCAATAGTGTAGAAGCGCCCTACGTCTAGTAAAAAAAAAGTTGGAACAACTCTAAATATATAATCAAGAGTATAAAGCTGGATCTGCGTTTTTTCATTCTTATTTCCTTGTTTTAGTCTTGACTTTCAACGATCGATATTTCTGACAAAGGTGGGAGAATAGTCGTTTTCTATGTCGATTGTTATTTTGAGTGTGTGTTCTGCGAATTTTTTCAATGCTGTTATAGTTTTCATAATTATTAAACAGCCACGCTATGCATCGTATTAACATCATCATCGATAGTTTTGGCCTTTAATAAGTTACTAGCCTGACCTGTGGAAATTCCACACCGGCATATTTCGTATCTAACATATTTCTGCTGGGCATTCCGTGAAAATATATATTAATATGATACAAACTAGCAGGACCTGTGGAAATTCAACAGCGGACTTTTTCATCTATATATATATAAAAGTAAACGTGTATGTCTGTGTGTGTCTGTGGGTGTCTGTGTACATTGCCCTACGCAATAACTCTGTCAATTTTAAGCCTACAGATTCGAAATTTGATATACAGGGTACTGAGATTTGGAAAAATCTATGTGATTGGTTTTCGGACAGAAATTTGGCGATTAAGAGGTCAAAGTTGAACGATTTGACCTTTGAAAACTCTACCAAACTTCTCCTACAATTTTGGGTCTAAACACGTGGAATTTTAGATATAGATTCCTTGGACATGGACCTAACTGAATAAATTTATTTGAGCCTTAAACAATAAATTTTAAGAGTTCATAATAGGAGTCAAATTTTAAAAAATGACCGTTTTTATGTGTGTGTGTTTTTTTTTTGCTCACCATATACCTCAAAACACCCGGGCAACGCCGGGAACCCATGCTAGTATGTAATATATTGATGTTAGCATTCTGTAATGCTAAGTGTATATGTGACACCGTCATATTATTCTATCACTTTTATTAAAACTGTAAAAGTATTAATCTAAGCTAGTGAGACACGTGTAAATTACACGAAATGATGAATTTATTTTTCCCTATCTAATAATGAAAGCGCGACAAAAACTATCACATACGCTATCGTAGATGAATATGTAAATATATTATATTGTACCTAATATAGAGTACTGTTTTTCAAAATAAAAAAAAGATGACTTGAGTGTCATCTTTTTTTATTTTGAAATCAAAATCAGTGCAAAAACCCAAATCAAAATTTATGAAGAATTGTCGGTAAAATTATTTATTATATATTATATTATCTATCTATCTATCTATCGATATATATATATATATATATATATATATATATATTAGTGAACATGTCTGTGTGTGTGTCTGTGTGTGTATCTGTGTGTGTGTCTGCGTACATTTCCTGTGCAATAACTCTGTCAATTTTAAGTATACAGACTCGAAATTTAATATACAGAGTACTGAGATTTGGGAAAATATTTGTATACCGTTTTCAGCCAGAAAGTTTCCTGTTAAGGGGTCAAAGTTCAACCATTTGACCTTTGAGAACTCTACCAAACTCGTCCGCCAATTTTGGGTCTAAACACTTGAAATTGCCTAGTATTTTAAAGAATTATTTTGGGATATTAGTTTGGACGTTATTGTTGTATGGGGGAGTGAACCAAATATTGTTCTTTCTTCTGATTGTATTTGGGGGGGGGGCTCTGTGCTCTTTTTGTATGCGTTTTACATTGTTTGGATTATCATGCAAATGATTCTTCTGATTCGATCTTGCCTTATTATTTTTCTTAGATTTGCGTTTAGTCATTCTCTGGGTAACTATGCCTAAGGTACTGGAGTGTGTCATACCATTAGTCGTATCGTACTTAATTGTGTTTTTGTATCCTGGGTTTGCTAGTGCGTGGTTATAAAAAGTGGAGTTTTCATTGAAGATGTTATGGTCTGCAGAGAGATTGGAGATTCTTTTGGACACTGATATAGGGATTGCGTTAATGGCGGATCTGGGGTGATTGGAGAATCTATGGACATAGTGCAGCGTTAATTTTGGTTTATGGTACGGGCAATATGATAATTCCTTTAGGTTTAAGGTTACGTCTAAGAAACTTAAGAGTTTTTTTTTTCTTTTTCTGTCGTTATACTAAGACCATAGCTGCTAAAGAATTCTCTTAGTTTACTTATGGTACTGTTATACATCCTGGGTCTAGCTCCAGTTACTAATAGGGCTCCGTTCTTGTACACGCCTCCTTGCAGATCGCTATTGTTGAATCTGTGTTTAAGTTCATCTAATAGGAAGATTCAGACCAAATCTGTCACTTGGGCAGAGTCTGACTCACTATATCGAAGTTATCAGGAGTATTTTTCTGGTCCACAATTTATTATCGAATTGTATTAAAGCCTTTCTTGCTAGTAGAATTAGTCTAATTTCTAAATCGGAGAGGTCTTAGTATTTTTTCAAGAATGAGTACCTTGTTTAATAGGATAGGAGAGAAAGATTGGTAATAGTTGTCAATGTCAAATGCTATGAAGTTTAACCTTGATTTGTCTTTTAGGTTTATGAACCAATTTATAATATTGTCTGAAGATTGCCAGAGGGAGAAACTTATTTTCTTTTTTTATATTTGGTATTATTCTATCTCGTATATTTTTACTTGTTTTTCCTAGATGAAGGGCAAGTGAGCCTGATAGATGGGTTACTAATGAAGTTTGGCTTCAGGTCCTTTAAAGAGAATCTCGGGGTAGCTGGTGTGAGGATTTGTGTGGTTTTTTAGGTTCATGCTAGTGAGGAGATTCTTAGCTTGGTAATTGATAGTTTGTACTGAGTTTTGCGATACTTCTTTATACGATTATTTTAGCTCCCTATATATCAGGCCTTCATTCTTTCATTAGAAATGAAAACAGATGGACGCGACCACTTCTAGATAATTCCGTCACAGTTTTTGAACCAAACCCGAACCATGCCATTACATGCACGAAAGAGGCATAAAAACTACGTCGCACCAGCACAACTAAGGAATACCAACAGAACTATATAACAGAAAATATGCAAGACAAACAGGGAAATTTTAACGGACAGAGGTAATGCCTCTAATCAACATATCTCTAAGAATAATAAAAGAACTCAACGAAACGACACCCAGGAAAAAAACTTTTTTAGAAACGAGCATGTATGTACTCTGTTGTTTATGTCCTGCTCATTAATAAATAACATAGATAGCTGGCCCCTGCAGTCGGGTAATTCGTGAGTTTATTGAGGACTATTGCAGACTTTTTCCTGTAAAGCAATATTAAACCCCTCAGGATATTGTTTTCCGAACTTTTTGTTTTTGCCAGCTAATCCCATATGTATATGTGTATGGGTGAATGTATATATATATATATATATATATATATATATATATATATATATATATGGGGGGTGTATATGCATGTGCACATATACACTATTCTAATCCCTTGTACCTCGTATTGCATACACGCTAGTTATCAACCTCTGCCCCATTTAATGAAACCTAAAAAAAACTATTTACTTTTTTATTTTTTATTTTATTTTTTTATTTTTTATCGTTTGTTCTTCCTTTTCTTGTTCTTTTTACTTCACCCTTCAACCCTTTATTCATGTGTTTTTTTTACTTATCTATTCACCTTTTAGTTGTTATTATTATTATTATTATTATTATTATTATTATTATTATTATTATTATCGTCATTATTATTGTCATTATCATCGTCATTATTGCTATGTTATTATTAATATTATTATTGTTAATAGTACATTTCTCCCTATTACTCACCACGCCAATCGTCTCCATCCAAAAATCTATTCTATCCTGTAAGACACCTCCAAAAACTTGCTACCCTATCTCTCTACCTTTGCCTTATGACAAAGAAAACAGAAATATTGCCACATACTACCTAGCATATATTATACTCTGAAATCCAGTATTTACGCCTTAAAAATACCCACACAGATTCACCCCTTTCGCCTTACATTATCACTATAATATCCCTCCCAAAATTATACACTAATTCATAGTGCTGTTGTCATCTCGGTTGCATCTGTAAAAAAATGCCCCTCCATATATAATAGATACCTTACACGCCTTTAAAATAGAACTACAACCCACCACCCTATACCACAACTTTAACCCTAAAAGATATACTACATACACTAAGACTATGATAAAGACTCTATACACCTTTCTGCATTACACTGTATATAATACACTCCTTCTTTTATTTAGAATTCGACCCACTCATAACATCATCTATAATTTGAATTTGTTTTGATCTCTTTCGTCCCTAATGAATCCAACGCTAGACGCCACATCCCCACTATGTTACCTAGCATCTTCACTAATATTCTGATGAGAAGCATTAGGCTTCGAAATGCCTTAGCATAAAGAGCCCCTTCTATTCTCCAACTAATCGATTGTATTCCCTTATTGAATAAATGGACCAATCTATATCCACAAATATATAGTTCAGTAACTTCATTTACATTTTTTTCATATATAACCTCTAATGATATTTAAGCTTTATAATGTCCATATAAGTCTCCTCTTATAAAAGTGAGCTCACTCTTTTCCTCTAACGCACTAAGCTATATATATTTATATATAGAGAGAGCATATTTATGTATATATATTTATGCATATATTTATATATATATATTTATGTATATATATATATATATATATATATATATATATAAGAACAAAGAATTAATAAAACATGTTTAAAACACTTTAAGAAAAATTAAAAACTTTCAAAAAAGAGACACAAATTTAGTGGATTGTCCTTAATACGCGAAGTTTCCAAAGAAATACTTTCCTTCTCATTAGAGGGTAGGAATTAGCAAAATGCGGAATCGTTTGCAAAGTATTTTATCGGAACTACAAGTACGCCATAGAGTTTACTTGACAAACGTTTAAAAACTGTGAGGCAGAGAGAATATGGAAAAAACAGAAACATGATTTCACGTAAATGGATGGTCGAGATAAGTGTAGAATATCCAATGACAGTAAAATCCAAGAAAAGTTGGTAAAAGTCCCGTATTCAGAAGTAAAAATCTTATAGAATCGCGTTACTGGAAGATAATTCGATGCCATGCAAAAGGCAGGAGTCCGTAAAATAATTCACAAATGGGTACTAGGAAAACATGGTGGGTTCAATATATTATTATCAAAAGAAAGATAAATTGTGCGTAGAATGAATAAATGGAGGGATATCAAGACGCTTCTGTCGATGCCTTATTGATAAATACGAATAAAGAAATAGAAACGCTGAGCGGTAATTGAATTATTTTTAGAATAGAAAAGGCAATGTCAGAATGATCCAGACAAAATAACGTTGAATTGGCGCAAAGAATTAAGGCAGAGAGAAAGGGTCAAATGAAATAGACAAGTAATGACTTTAAAATGAAATTATCAGCAAGAGTCACAAGATTGAAGCAAATCAATTGCATGGAATGGGTAGTCATTAATTATAGATTGTTTTTAAGTAAGGGCCCATGAGTTTAATATGGAAGCGCCTATATCTAATAGGTTGGGAAGGGTATTTAAAGTTGTGAAAAAAATGAATGGGATAAAGCAACAGTTATGGGGAAGAATATATATATATATATATATATATATATATATATATATATATATACTCATCCACATACAATACTGTTTCGCTGTTTCTCAGCTCATCAGTGCGACTAGACTACCTCAAGCTAGGATCGAAACCCGACCGCCTGTACGACATTCAAGGCTCCTAACCATTACGCTAATTGGCGGCTGCTGTGCGAGTCGTTAATTAACGATGTTTTGACATCGTCCGAAATATCTAAGCTCGATTTGTTTACACAAAGAGCATCGCTTAATACGCTAATGGTAATTCGTGTATCACTTCTCAATGTGTTCAACTCAAGATAAGGAGCATTATAGTCATCCATATAGAGTACTGTTTCACTGTTTCACAGCTCACAGTGCGGCTAGACAGGCAACTGCCTCAAGCTAGGATCGAAACCTGACAGCCGGTATGACAGTCACGGTTCCATGAAATAGATAACATTTCCCATTTTAATCAAATCGAAGAGATCGTTGTGTACCGGAATAGAAGCTACACATGCCTCTCCGCAGTGTCTTAGTCTAAAATACATTATAGTCTACATTACACTATAAGGATCCTACTGCTAATTTTATAAAATTATATGTAAATAATGGCTTCACTTAAAGTGTAAAATGCAAAAGTTAAGGAACCATTCATTTTGAACGTTCCCTGCAAACCAATAAGGGTTTTAATGTTGGATAATACAATATATGTATAATGTGAGTTTTAAAGATGACCTCAGTTAAATATTTAATCTTGAGAACATAGGGAGATCGGTGCAGAGCAGGAGACTTTGTTGGTTTGGTCATAAAAAATAATTAGGATAATAGATGTAGCAACGTGAGTTAGCAGGAAAAGAGCTATAAAAGCATGGAAAAGAATTATGAGAATGGATTTGAGAGAAAAATAGATAAATAAAGCATCACTAAAGATTCTGTTGTTGGCATTGGTTAATACGATATTATTTTATTTCTGAAAAATGGAAATAAACCATTAAAAAGGAGGATAAAACCAAATTCCTAAAACAAAAGATATAAGACATTCGTTTAATCCCTACCGTAGACATAATTTGTTTTCTGTTTTGACCTTGACTCTAGCAAACCTGCGCTACTGAACCTACTTTGCCCCTGTGCCTGGCCTCCTGGACAAAATTGTGAAATCCAGATTTTGAAGTACAAAATTGTGATCTCATCCCCCCACCAACCACACCAGAATCTTCCCTATTACCTGGTTGAGTGACACGCCCCTTACGTTAAACACTCGATTTTTTATCTTTGATCTTGCACCATCAGAATTATTATCACTTTCTTCTTCATCAATATATTCATCATTACTAGCGTTAATTGATTTAGAAACATACTCCTGATCAGATTCGCCTTCGTCTGAATCAGAATTTGTCGCTTTATCCAACACTTGTTGCACCGTGAAACTCCTTAGTTTCGCTTTTTTACTTGTCGAAGTACTTGGTTCGTCACTAGCTCGCTTCATGTCTACTTTAGACTAAAAAAACAACTCGCAACTCCGCTAAAATAAAGGAAGCTATTTGCAGAACGTTCGTCTTGCGCTAAATTGAGGCTAAGCAGCAATTGGATAGCTATTTTTAACTCCCTGACAACACAAAAACACGTGGTCGGAAAAATACCGGTTTAGCGATAACTCGGTATATAGACATTTTTCAGAAATTGCCGGTATATCGGTAACTCGGTCTGGTAGGGTTAAAGGTTTCGAAGACAACATGAACAAAAGGTAATAAGCGAGAAATAGTAATATTGACAGAAAGAAGAGAAGAGGGTGATTGAAGCTGCTTCCGCGTTTTTATTTATCTTTTCAATTCTTATCATTATATCTTATGAATAGGGCTATGACTGTGACAGCGCGTGGCCTTTCCTTCAACAAACCGCCGACCCCATAGTCGTGTGCCGTGGATTATTACCTCCATCTCTTCATCGTTCTCGTTAGTCGTGTCATGATCTTTTGGTTCATACTGGCGACTGCCGACGGAATGCACGCTGGTCACAAAGTGAAAGTAAAATAAGTCGCGGAACAAAGAAAGGGAAAATACAGCACCAATATTTCACATATATTTGACGGTTGGACTTGTGAACGTGTGTGTCTTTTCCTCGTTCTGTCGATGTTACGTGCGTTTGTCAGTCGCAATTCGTCTCTATTTCTGTTTCGCATGCAACTCTAAAAACTGCCCAACCGTTGTCGCTATCAACTCCCATCCGCTGCAAACGACATCTATTTGTTAACTAACTCTCTGTGTCGGTATCTGAAGTCGCCCCCATCCGGGCTACCAGAAGCTGATTTCCCCTGTTTTCTCTGTTCTGTGGATTTCTATTGTCATTGTCAAATCAAAAAGGCTCGTTCTAAAAATACCTACAGATGCATTGTTTTCTACTTCCCTTCTCTTTGTTTATTGTCAGACACTTCCCATTCCTTTGTTTATTGCCATCTCCCTCTTAACATTTACTGACTCAGGTCCACTTTATAGGACCACATGACAACAGCATATTCTTTCATTGTTTTAACTCTCGAGTATATATCCAACACAGACACAGTTAATCTACCAAGAACCACATCACTCTATATAAAAGCATATAAAATATCAAGGGATACACACTCGAGAGTTAAAACAATGAAAAGAATATTCTAGTGTTGCCATAGCCCTACTTAGGAATTTCAAAGATTCTATTATTGGCATTGTTACCACGATATTATTCTGGTCAAAATTATTTCCAGAAATACATAAGATACTTACTTGAAAGACCACATGAATGTTGCTACCATCTGAACTTAAAGTGATTTTTGTAAAACGAACTGAATTCGAACTCTGGCCACCCAAGTCGTCACTCCGGGTCGTTAATCACGGAACCATCGTCACCTTCCATTTCGTAAATGAACTCCTGAAAAGCATGTACGCTAACTATTTAGCAATATGTGCCTCTTTTAAACAAGATCTAATTATTTTTACCTATTTCTTTTTTACAAGTCAACCTAACTGACACCGGAGTGTGAAATGTGTCAAACGAACACGGTATATAGTATTTAAGAGAATTTTCGGTACATCACTTCCAATTTCGAAATAAGATTCAAAGATATTATCTTTTACATGTCTTGAGAATCAGCTCTTCTCTTTCTTTCTTTTGCTTTTCGTTTCGACGTCGTCTTGGAGCTTACTTATAACATTGATCTAAGTCTGATCAATGTTCACCAGAATCCTGCGCCATTTTAAAAACACTATGTTAAAGAAAAAACAGTATTAAACAAATATCACTTGTAATTGAAAAGAAGTTGTGAATTTACATTTAAGCTCGAATACGCATGCATCGTCAATCGCTAACATTTTGTACCATTTAATCCGTTGCAGTATAATAATCAAACAAGGAAAGTCGTTCGGAAGATGCGTCCATTTAATATTTAAGAATATCGAAGGAAGCGCTATTTAAAAGTTACGATTTACAGAGCAACAGACATAGTGAACTTCATATCGATATGATATATATATATGTATATATATATATATATATATATATATATATATATATATATATATATAGTGTGAATAATAACAAAAACTATATTTCAAAATTCATGATGTTGACTATCTTATAATTTATTCGTTTAATTCGGTTGACATTTACAATTCTTGACAATATCTGTTTCGTAGCGCAAAATCAATCAGTTAATTATTATATCAATTAGTGAATCTATTTTGCCCTTAACTCATCAGAAGAAATAGCAACACTCAATCTGTCAAAAGTGAAATAAATTGCGTTTTGTAAATACCTTATAATATGTTTCCATTACGCCATTTCGAATTTTAGAAATAAAGTCACTAAACCCAACTATTCGTACTAACATGTTCTATGGACTTCTAAAATTTTAAAATTTCTAAAACTTTATTCTCAAATTCAAAATGGCGTAATGGAAACGGTATTTACAGCTTTTCTTCTAATTTTCGGATTTTAATCATGTCAAAACGCACTTTATTTCCTTTTGACGGATTGATTGTTGCTATTTCTTCTGATGAGTTAAGGGCATAACAGATTCACTGATTGATATAATAATCAAGTTATTGATTTTGCGCTACGAAACAGACACTGTCAAGAATTGTAAAATGTCAACTATATTAAAGGAATAAATTATAAGATGACCAACATCATGTACTTTGGAATATAGTCTTTTGTCATTTATTCACAATATTGCTCTGTAATTACATTGATCCTCTTAAACAAGGATTGGTATATATTATAAGAAAATATATTTTCACAGGTATATATATATATATATATATATATATATATATATATATATATTCAAATAAGCATGGCTTTCTAGCTGTCCGTTTTAACCTGTCTTCTTATGAAGTCAGGGTTACGCATGAAGTCGGTTTGTAAAGTGGTAAAATCCAATCTCCACAACACGAACAAGCCGTATTGGACCAAAACCTAATCTACTCTTTACTAACTGAAGTTAGAATATATAGAATATAATAGCGAATGGATACTACGCTTTCGCCATAGACAAAAGTCTTAAGAAGTACATTTTGCAAGTCCGATAAAGCCTTTCATAGAAATGGAATGAACGAGTAACACCACTGTCGAATCTTTTCCTTTCAACAAATATTTTGTAACATGCATCGCCAGTTAACAGCTATGTTTTGTTGGCACGCCGAAGTAGCAAGCTTAAGTACTTTTGACGTCATTTTTTCCCCTTTTTTAACTGTGGTTAATAACATGTGTAGTCCGTATTTATTTTCCTTTTCCATGAAATCATAAGTGGAGACACAGTCAGTTTTTATGGTGGAAGACTGCAGCTCCCCGGCAAGACTCCCTCAATCTATAACTATTATCCTTCACAAGCCGAGAACAGAAAATGTGGAGTGTAGCATTTGAACAAACAATACGTTGTTTTCAAACGAGTCACCACTTATCAAGACCATAGGCCACTCGAGGATAAGGCTATATGAATGTACAGTAGTTAATGGGGCAATACCGTAGTACACCTTATTAGTGGACATTTCGTAAATTGGATTATTTAAGGGGACGGCTCATCAAGAATTTGTTTATGTTGGACTTGAAGACGACCAAATTGTAGTCAGCTGGAAAGCAGGCCAACGGAAGAGAGTTCCACAGGCGTAAATTTCTAAGAAAGAAGCTTTGTTCATGGAATCTACGTTTAGGTTTAGGCACAGATAAAGGGTGGAGGAAATTATTGATAGTAGTGTCAGTTAGACGAGTGTTTTTCATGAAAATTTGGCGATGTCTGACCATAGATTCTAACTCAGACGAGCACTTGCCATGAAAATAACGATAAAGCAAAGACAGGCTCGCCACGTCTCTTCTGTAGGAAAGTGGTTGCAGGAAAGAGAAAAGGGCATACCTCCATTAGGTTACGAAGTCTATTTTGAACTCTGTCAAGGTAGGGTAAGGTGTCTCTTGCAGTCCTACCCATATGTTGCAACAATACTCTTACCTTGGACGTATCTGGCTCATATATAGGTAGAGAATTGAATCAGCAGTGAGATATCTCCTGGAGCGATAGAAGGATCCCACCATTTTTGCCATTTTTAAAGTCTGCGACTTTCATAATTAACGTCTTCTTCTGAAGGCACACCGCAATGTCGTAGCCTATTATTAAATCGCACGAACGACGTAGCAAGTTGAGATGTTAACGTGGTAGAGATTATGCGTTCATCAAAACTTTCACTACATATATCGATCGTATCACTTGAAATTTACAAACGCTCCTCTGGTGTCAGTTGTGAGGAAGCTGAACTACAAACAACCGATCGTTGTTAGGTCTGTAGTTACAGAAAATAGAGTAGTCAATTTAATCTAAGGAACAACCTATATATGTATCTTCTGCTCATGAAGTCGCATATTTTTAAAGAAGCCTTTGATTTTTTTTTAAACGACGATGACGTCATGCGGGTTGACAGCAAAGATGTAAAGAATCAGAAGATATCAATGTGAGAGGCCCACTTAATGTGTAATCATTCACAATTTTTTAAAATTTTCTTATCAATTTCGTTCAAGCTGGGAATGGAGCAACCTACCGGATACGAGATATTCTCCCACTAACTCAAGTATTCCAAATAAGATATTTTAAAATTCTGACCGTCCCTTTAGGTGCAATTGTTTGTAGCAGTCTTGCACTTGGTTCACCGGGTATATCTGGTTGTTCATATTATAACTAGAATGGTATTTCATGCCACTAGACCCAAGTCACTCTGATCCGAAGTTGTATTATTTGTTAAGGTTCCATCCATAGGTCAAATTAAATTAATCCCAGGAAAGACATAAAATACTGTCTCAAACACCAATAGGAAAAGTATTATATACAAGAAAATATGCTAAATAGAAAAAGTACTACTAGTAGCAACAATATTATAAACTTGACCTTCCCCTTATTACATATTCAGCATTCCAAATTTGGTCTAATAGTTTCCGAACCTATCCATGTTTATTATTATTATTATTATTATTATTATTATTATTATTATTATTATTATTATTATTATTATTATAAACTCAGGTATTCCAACCTTGAAATATTTTTAAATTCTGATGGTCCCTTTACGTGCCATTGTTTGTATCACTCTTGCACTTGGTTCACCGGGTATATTTACTAGATAGTTTTTAAAATACTTTTTCATGAGTCCAGTTTTTGATATAATAACGTGAATGATAGGATCATCTGACAATTCCAGTTTCTTTTCATGTCATGCATAAAACGTTGGTATTTCATTACCTTTTCCCTTTCAGCACTGTTTAACAAGCATCGTTAGAGACAGTAACTTCTGCAAGAAAGCTTTTACGGTTTTGAACTTTACAATACAGATGAACATATCTCGGGTCAAATAAAAATTTATTGATCAAAATAAGCAATTTCAGAATCAACACACTTTCACCAACAAAAATTTCTGCAAGTAAAATAAAAATCTTGCGTTCTGGTGGCGATAGAATAGCTCAAGTCATCAGTTAGGTTTTTTGAACAATTCCCATGCTTGAAAAAGTCAGTAGGGAAAAGGTCTGGAGAGTATGGCAGATGAGGCCAACTTATGCAGGGTCGGTTTAGCAATGTGCGGTCGGGCATTGTCGTGGAGGAGAATCGGCCCTTTTTTGTTGACTTAAGCTGGGTGTTGTTATCGAAGTTTCTGATGCATTTCATCCATTTATTGACAGTACGTCTCCGCCATAATGGTTTCCCCTACATTAAAAAAAAATAAATTGTAATGGATGAGACCAGTCGCAGACCAGCAAACAGTCAGTGTGATCTTCTTTTGATGCAACTCTGGCTTCGGGAAGTATCGTGGAGATTCGTCGGTGTTTAACCACTGAGCTGAGTGTCGCCAGTTGTCGTAAAGAATTCTCTTGCCATCGAAAGTCAAAACTCGGTCGATAAACGGGTCGTTCTTGTTGCGTAAAAGAAGGAGAGATGACACTATATGGCAGTGTATCTTTTGGTTGGTATTCAATTCTCAATTTATCAAGTTTTATTTTGTCTTTCCAATATCTCTCACGTGGTTGGAAATCCAAATATGTTACGTTTAATTCAGAAAAATAAAATTCGGGAACAGTTATGCGTGAATGGCTTCGATAAAGGCTCTTAATTGATCGCTGTCAACATCCGATAGGCAACTACTACGCTCATCATATTCGAGACTCTCGTTGCCGCCACGAGATTTCTTAAACCACGATTGTTCATTGCATTCAGTAGTTGTTTCTGAGCCAAACGCTTCGTTGATATAATGAGATGTTTCTGCACTTTTTCAGCATAGCTTAAATTGAAATGAGATCATTGAGCGAATTTACTTTTTCTCCATCGCGTATACAATGAAGACATTCTTTCAAAGCGATTGTATTTTAAACAATTCGATAGAGCGAAAAACACTCTTAAAAATGATATTCAAAGTAAAATTATTATCACGAAAACTTATTTAAAAATGTAGCATTTGAAATCAAAATTCCACAAGAACTTTCTTCTCAACCTAATACTAAGGTTGCTTCTTACCTCTTCTTGTGCTATATCACTATGTAAGGTTTTATAGCTTCGTTTTCTAGGTACGTTACGGTATGAATGTTTTTTCCTCCAATGAAAGTTCTTTCTGTATTTTGGGCGACTTTTTGGACTACTTCTAATGTAGGCTTATTTTCTGATTCTGTTTCTCTTGTAAAACAGTGTTAGGTGTGGGGGAAGTAAGGAAGTCAGAATTTGATTAGTCAAATACAAAATTCCATGGATAAGGACCGTCGTGTCTATAGAGACAATTTCATAGTTTGTTGTCAACGTGGGAACTGTACACAGAAAAGACCAGACTATTTGACCAACATAGATATCAACACAGTCCCTCATCCTGATTATAGTCTAAATTTTCTCTTTGTGGCTTTTAGTTATTCCCTAAGCTCAAGGAAAAATCAGAGGCTATCGTTATGATACAATTGAGGAAATGAAAGCGGTTGCCTCCCTTGAATCCCTTATGAAAACTGATAATCGATCCATGCAATATGGTCCAAAATCAGTCTGAAGCGTTCCAGACCTTTCTGGTTCAGTTTATCCAGTTTAAAACAAAACTGTATTGCATATTGTTCTTCTAAAGTGTTCTCACGTCCAGTTTGGATTTTTTTAAACTCACTAGGTGTGACAATCAGGCTTTAGTAGGGTGTATTCCAATTCCTGCTGTAGCTGTTTATTGGAATCTGAAATAATAAAAATTGGTTAGTAAAGTCAAAAGGTGTATAGTAATAATATACTGAATTTTCAAGTGTCTGCACCAATTTATAATGCCTGTACAAAAACGTTTGATAAACTTATTGAAGGTACTTCGTATATATATATATATATATATATATATATATATATATATATATATAAAATATATTTTAGTCATCGACATACAGACCTGTTTCGTTGTATCACAACTCATCAGTGCCGCTAGACTAACACCTCTCCCAAGCCGAGGATCGAACCTAGAACCGTCGTGATGACAGTCGGCAGTTCTACCCCTTGACTACGGAATCGGTGGCCGAAATTAACCTGTCCGAACGATTATTTAAATAAACATCCGTCCGCTACTCGTAGAGGGCTCAAACGTTTGTTTGTAAACAAATCGCGAGCTTCGCATTATTTCAGCTAAATTAAGTAGCGAGTAAGATAATTTACGAGAGTGCTCTACCAAAGAGGGGAGCTTTATAAAATATATTTTAGTCATCGACATACAGACCTGTTTCGTTGTATCACAACTCATCAGTGCCGCTAGACTAACACCTCTCCCAAGCCGAGGATCGAACCTAGAACCGTCGTGATGACAGTCGGCAGTTCTACCCCTTGACTACGGAATCGGTGGCCGAAATTAACCTGTCCGAACGATTATTTAAATAAACATCCGTCCGCTACTCGTAGAGGGCTCAAACGTTTGTTTGTAAACAAATCGCGAGCTTCGCATTCAAACAGTGAATAAAACATGTTAAAAACACTTTGAAATGAGTTAAAGACATATTTAATCTGAAAAGGAAACACTAGATAAGTGGACAGTCCTTAATTCGCGGTATATATATATATATATATATATATATATATATATATATATATATATATATGCGTGTGTTTGTGTGTGTTTGACGTATCTCTGTGTGTGCCTCCGTGTGTGTAAATTGTTAGTAGAACAGAACCCCTAGTTTAGTGTTCGCTTACTATGATGTTTAAAATTTGTTTTAAAAAGCGTAATAATTATTTATACGTCTTAGAGAATATCAGAAAAAATATCGTTTCCGTCGTTTCCAAATCTAAACAAACCAGAGCAGAATGTGATCAGACTCTTCCGGGCAGACAGGTATAAAGGCTGAAGAGATTCCGACATTAACCACCCGACATTTGTTTTTTTTTTTTATTTGGATATGAAACCGACTGTACCGACTTTTCCCTGATCTTCTCTAACACACACAATATATATATATATATATATATATATATATATATATATATATATATATGTATATATTAATATTAAGTAATGTGATCTATAATTTAAAAGTTTTAAAAATTTTTTAAATTTAAAAATCAAAATTTAATTAAATTAAAAATCAGTTTCATAAGAAGGAACAACAACAAAGTCAATTATCTGTACGATCGTTTCGGAAATCCGTGCTTTTTATTTGTGGTATACATGAAGTCACGTAGAACAATTATACATAGTTTTTTTGGTAAGCACGGTCTCCTCATCAGCAAATTTAGGAGGATTTCTATTGAATTGAAAAGACACCAAAAATAAACCTAGCATTAACAGTAAGGCAGATGAATCTGAAAAATTGAAGTAAAAGGTTTGGATTTAAAATTTATAAGAAAATTAATAAGAAAATTGGTATAGGTTAGAGATAGAAATGAGTAGAAAAAATATATATATTTTGAATTTACATAATAAATTTGATTTAAAAATATATAGATATATAATTACCTTTTGGTTTTTCTTTTTTTGAAATCAGGAACTGTATTTAAAGTAGTCATTTAGATGTTTGCTATAGCTTTTTATTTTATTGAATGATGAATTTTAAAAAGGGCGACGCTCGTGAAGTAAATTGTTTCCGTTAGCGTATTTTGATTTAGAGACGCTACAGTTAATATCTATAGAGAGAGAGAGTATTTTTTTTTTTTTTGCAAGTTTTTAAGGGGAGATAATTGTCATGGCTTTATTTATTATTTGATTTACGAGTCTAAGGGCGGTAATTGGTTTAACTTAATTTATTAGAAAAAAAAAATCTATTTTTACTAATGAGTAATTTTTAATGATTTAAGGTGGTTTATATTTATTAAATTTAAACCAACGTTTATGATTACACGATAGAATCTCGTGTCTTGAATTTACTAGTTTGGTTGTACTTTTTATATCTTCATATTTTAAAATTTTTAGGGTTTCTTTTGTACATAATGTACAAAATCTATCTCCTGGTTTATATGATTTGCAAGTCTCAATTATTTGCCATTTTAAGTTGAAAGAAATATTGCTATTTTTTAGTTGCCAAATATAGTTGGATAGAGTAGTTTGGTTTGATAGAGAGTTATTTTTAAAATAATTTTTCAGATTCATCTGCCTTACTGTTAATGCTGGGTTTATTTTTGGTGTCTTTTCAATTCAATAGAAATCCTCCTAAATTTGCTGATGAGGAGACCGTGCTTACCAAAAAAACTATGTATAATTGTTCTACGTGACTTCATGTATACCACAAATAAAAAGCACGGATTTCCGAAACGATCGTACAGATAATTTACTTTGTTGTTGTTCCTTCTTATGAAACTGATTTTTAATTTAATTAAATTTTGATTTTTAAATTTAAAAAATTTTTAAAACTTTTAAATTATAGATCACATTACTTAATATTGAATTAGCTCTAGGACATTTAACTATCGAGCTTATTATATATCTAAATTACAACGAGCATTTCCTGTATTTTAATTAAACTAGTAATTTCACTATTACATTAAAATACACTTAGCTCTTTAGACTATTATTCTAATCTCCTTTAAATTATATATATATATATATATATATATATATATATATATAATTGTCGCAAACGTATATTCAAACGCAAGCAGAGTGACTATTACAAGATAAAGATAATTATTTCACCTGTTTTCAATGCGACAACAGAGCTGATATCAGAATGCTAAACGCGTGTCTAGAACGCAATCTAAGATAATATAAGAGACTGTTCAACACGTCACTTCCGGATTGAAATACGATTTAACGATATCATCTTTCGCATTTTCTCGAAAATAATCTTCCCGAATTTTATATCTGTTTCTTTATTTACTCATATATATTTTTTGTCTGCTTCCTGTTCGTTTGAAGTTTACTCATAACATTGATCTACGCCTGATCAATTTTCATAAGACTTAAACTGCATGAAAGCAACGCGACACTGACTATCTAAAAAAAAAAAAAAAGTTATAAAATAGAAAAGAAAATTCCTCCTCCACTTGAAAGGAAGCTGCGATATTTACTTTTAAGCTTGAAGGCACATGCGTCCTCAATCGCTAAATGTCTTCGTATTTTAGCGGTCGTAGTATAATAAACCATAAGAATATTATAAAATCAAATCAAATAAAAAACAGAAATATTGAGTATTGCACAAAGAATATTCCGACTAATCCCGGATTTCGCGTGTACATAGTCACGCGGGATTATATCGGTATGCTTAAGCTAACATTATTGACTGCAGCGCCACCTGGCAATTTCTAACAAGATTATATTGTGTAGCAGTACATTTGGACGCTTTGTATTATACTGTTAAAGTGTCATTGATGGTATTTAAACATTCTATGTACGTGTAGTATTCTAGTTCATTATCAACACCATCATCATGATTAACAGCAGCAGCAGCAGTAAGCAATGAAAAGTTTAAATTCAACCTAAATACTTTCACTTAGAAGTGTTGGCGACTTTCATGCGGTTCCACTCGTAAATATCCCGTAAAAATTCTAACTAGAAAGATATCAGCGAAACAAATGCCAACGAAAATCGTCCGATTCTGCAAAAACAATAACAGATGGTAATTAATATCCGTTTTATATGCTAGAATACGGTACGTGACGTGGGACAAATTGATTTCCAAAGTAACATATCTCTGAACATGGCCTTCTTTTTTTTCCCTCTTGTCTATTTTGGTTTAGTTTTATCATTTTCTGCTATGCTTTCCTTTGCCCTGAACTTGTCACCTCAAGTCTATGTCTACAAACCCTTACTTATGCCCTAACTGTAACCCTAACCCGGGAATTTTCATCTATCCATTTAATGTTACCGCATTATCGAAATCTATACTTCTGCAATCAGTTCTCTATATTATCATGAATTATAATTAGTATTGATACTCATATTGAAATTGAAAATTAATCTATATAGTAAATTATGAAAATATACCCGACAGACATGTGCAGTTAAATGGGCTGATAAACATAAAAAATAAATAAAATACACAAAAAGTTAAGACAGAATTCGTCACTGTCAACTTTCTCTCAACTTCCAGCACGTGTCTCCCCCACCTCTTCCAACAGACATTTTATTAAAACGCTGACTCCATTTTATTTGCATATGTGTGCAGTGGACAGTGTGATCTCGTGCAGTCCCATGAGACTACACATTATAACCTCTCTCTCAGATCCCACGTGAAGGTAAGTCGTACAACCACATAATGCGCACACACGTGGGCGTTTTCTTCTTTGCTTATTACATTCAGCTCTACAAAATGTTTTAACGGGAAGAAGGCTGGGACTTTGGGGAGGCTTACTGACTCCCCTAAAAAAACAATTCTGTGAAGAACAATGGGCCTGGCTACCAAGGTATCAATGACAAAACGCCTAATTCCAAGGAACACCACGGTCGTTTCTGGTTAGTAATTACTGATGATGACCTGTGTTAGAAGTCTTAGTGATTACAAATTATTATTATTATTAATAATAATAATAATAATAATAATAATAATAATAATAATAATAATAATAATAACAACAACAACATTTCTTTTTACTTTTTTGTGGGTGTCACCATGAACAGGCATCACACCAAATAATGATGGTCAAGGAGGAGGGGAAAACAGAGGAGAGAAGCACTAGCCAGACCTCCACTGGAGATGTTCAAAGAAGACTGATAACTTGGGGAGTTTTTTGCGACCCCAAATTCTAGTGAGGACCAATCGTCACTGCCAACGAGAAATCAATGGTAAGCGGCTGTTGCGATAACGCAAACTATTTTTTCAAAGGTTATCGAAAGAGGTGGAGAGTACTGGAAATATGGGGAGACTTGTTGTCACTCAGGGAACACCACAAGTTGTTCTAAACATCATCTTTGATGATGGCTTGTGTGAATACTCCTAGTACGTTAATACTAATAATACAAGAGGGATCACTCTAACCGACTATGTGTAAATGAAAGAGGGGCAATAGGACTGTTATTGCATGAATAACAGAAGAAAGAATTAGATAATACATAACGTTGACCTGGGCATTGATAGGAAAACAATGCTTTAATAGAGAAGCGGAACAAAATGATGTGACCTCTGACCCCCTCAAAGTCGTAATCGTCGTGATCGTCTTTCTTCCAAGGATTCTCTACAAGATTCTTCCGCGTCGCAGATCTCGTTATCGGGTTGATATGCCAGCGTCCACTGAAAATAATTAGCTGCTCATGCAAGCTAAAAGAAGACAAACACAGAGGTTTCTAGTCTGCTAAAGTTAATTCACGAAATTTACAAGTGTGTTACATATGTACAATTGTTCAGTCCGATCTCATTACACACACACACACACACACACAAAAAAAAAAAACTCTCCTGAATATTATTCTTCGTTCTTTACGGTGGCAGCGGTTGGCGAGGAGGTGGCGTCTCTTGGTTAGTGTTTCTTCTCTCGATATTTGGCTCCGATCTGCTAATTTTTGCGCGGGCATTTGCTTATATTTCGAGGAAATCATCGATCAGCGCGTCTTTCGGGGACGTCCCGATGCTTGCACGTCTGAAAATCTGTGATCACAACTTAACCCATTCACACGTTCACAGGGGTTGACAGTTTGACCCCGGCTAACCTCGCACTCAAAAAGCTAGACGTCCTTGAGTTGGGATTCGCCAGGCCAAGAATGAAATTATATTTCGTTCCAGCTTTAAAATTACATTTCTTGTCATTTTTCTGAACAATAAAAATATATGTCTGTTTTAAAAAAACACAATAAATTCATCTTTTTAGCTAGGTTACCCGCCGCTGCCCGGGCACCCAGTAATGCTTAACAGATAATACCAGGATAGTTGCCCGGCCTTACTCAGTATTTCGGGGGTCTCAATCTAACCCAATGGGGAGCTCCACCGCTACCTGAGGCGGTCACGTCACATTCGGCACGCCTTAGACCCATTGGTTTCTATGCAAACGAATGAGTCTAAGTCATCGCGATTAAAACAAACTATTCCAAGGATAAGATTGGCCAACCCGCAGAAAACAGCAAATGAAGTTCATGTGGACAAGTAGATTAAACGATATGAGAATGTAGTTGACATGTCAAAAAAATTATAAGAACATATATCAACATTGTTGGATAAGAAAATATGCAAACAACTGCATCTCCAACAATCTGGGTTTGTATTACTGTACACAGATTCGAAAAAGTTGTCAAAAAACAAATATATAACAAATAAATATTATCAAAGGCAAAATAAGTGAATTTTCTACCAAACTGGATATAATTTTCATGTTTTTATTCAATAACATGTTTATTCAGCTCGAAAAGCATAGTGTTTACCGATGTATTGGAAAATTCAAAATGGCGCCCGACTTTCTCTTTAACAGCGTAAGTTCTGGAAAAGGGGTTATAAATAATAAACTAGACAAAATACTGTTAAAAATTCGCTCAATGTATGTTACTGTGACATAAGTTCACATATATTCGGTGTTTTTTTAATAGTATTTTGTCTAGTTTCTTATTTATAACACCTTTTTCCAAACTTACCGCGTTAAAGAGAGAGTCGGGTGCCATTTTGAATTTTGCAATACATCGGTAAACACTGCATGTTTTTTCGAGCTGAATAAACATGTTACATTGAATAAAAACCCAAAAAATATATCCAGTTTGGGAGAAAAGTAACTTATTTTGCCTATGATAACATTTATTTGTTATATATTTGTTTTTTGACAACTTTTTCGAATCTATGTGTACAGTAATACAAACCCAACAATCTAATAACTGTTCAAAACAGAAATGCAGTAATGGAAAACGAAAATCACATAGTCATCTTGGACGTAGAGGTATAAAGAGATAAACTAATCCAAGCAAATTATTCTGATGTTATAATAATCAAGAAGAAATAAAACTATTACCAAAATGTAAATTTTACTTTGTCAGCAGACAAGAAATTTCCCACAGAACTGAAAGCGTACATGGAGCATTATGAAAGTCAATCTAATACTAATAATAGTACAAACACGAGAAATAATCTCAAACAATAAACTCGAGAGAGAAATTGGAATCGAAGGGAAGACTTTGACTAGCGAACAGACGGAACATAGAAGAAACTGCTGAAATCTTACGAAAAATTATCGAATGTGGAAACTAACCCACATAACCTGCAAACACTAATAAGATACATGGAAGTAGCAACAAAATTATAGAAAAAGAAAGACAGAAAGAAAGAATAGGACTACATTGACCCAAGAGAACTGTAACCGAAAAATTGTTTATTTAAGTTCTCCAACCTGCCTAGGCTTATATCACACAAAAATGTTGTGAAACATCAAAGAGGCAAGGATGGGAAGGCTGAAAAGGGTTGATATGCCGTAAAACAAAAAGAACCAAACGACCATAAGATGGAAAGCAATAATATGCGTAATTTTAAAGTGTCAACGACAATTTTTAATGCCTGTACAAAAAAGTTTGTAAACTTATTGAAGGCACTTCGTACTTATATATTACTGATACGGGTTGCTGTTATATGTAGACCTATTTATTTTACAGTAAATATAATCTTACATGTTTTATACACGCATTTACTTTCGTCTCCAATCTACACGTATATACATCTGTCGTTTTTTTATTGTGTTTATCCTTTCTCTCCCGAAACCCGTGTATGTATTAAGAGTCACAGAGCATAAAATGACAACCACGTGTTCAGTAAAACGATTCAAACAGTTGGTTACTAAGAACGATAACTCTATAATATAAAATATATGCCAGGATTATAGCGACAAAGGCAAAAGTTTAGAAATATTCGAAGACTTTGTATTCACCTGGACTGACATGAAAGGCAAACTTGAAACGTGAATGGTATTCTCTGACAATAGAGAAAGTTACATTCAAAGGGGAGGATATAAATCAAGAATTAGATAACATTGTCAATGATACTTGTCGTAACCACTGAGTCGTACGGATGTCTTTCCAACACCTGCTGCTTGCGAGGATCACGCAAACACAACGTCTTTTACAACATCGCATCGTGTTTCTTCGTCAAATGTTTCCACTTGTATTTTACACAAAGCGTGAGTAAGCGCATACTTCCTTCAAATTACTGTTCTGAACAATTATATTGAGCATATCTTTCCACTTCGACGTAAATACCACCGACAAACCAGACAAACATCAAAATCCCACCTCTACACACTAGAGGGTCTCTAGTTACCACAAGATACCAGAGGACCTTCTACTCAAATATTTTATTCTCCAGGATTGCTAAACTTTGGAATTCCCTTCAGTGTTCCTGTTTGCCTGACTGTACTGACATGCAGAAGTTCAAGTGTAATGTAAACAGACATCTTGCTGTTCAACTCCCTACATAGCATGCCCGTTAATTATGTCCCAGATATTAGTCTTTACATTAAAGGGGTGTCTTGTTTGGGGTAAAAAATGCAAGAAAAAAGCAGTGATGGTAATTTTTTCTAGACCCCATTCTAAAGTCCAACAAATTTTTACACTGATAAAGGGATGACAGAGTGCTATTTCCAGTATATTTGGCAAACAGGGCTCCTGCGTAAATACAGGATCCGATATCAGAATCCGTCTTCTTCTGGTCTTTCACTTTCAAATGTCTCGGAAATCCATGAGGCTCATTCTGGGGGCTTAGATGGTACTTCTATATAATAATCATTCATTATACTTGCAGGTAAGCTTCTCAGTTTCTTTCTGTTTTTTTCTGTTGTATTTGGTTTTGTTTTGTATTTTACTATTTAGTGTAATATAATTAGGACTATGACAAAGAACATTCTTTTCATTATTTTGACTATAGAGTATATATTAATAATTATCTTATATGTTTTTAGATAGAGTGATGTGGTCTCCAATTGATTAACTGTGTCTAACTGCGACATATATATATTCGAGAGTCAAAACAAGGATAAGAATATTCTCTTGTCATAGCCCTAAATATAACACGAGCAAATAATAATAGAATGTGAAATCTGCATAGATAAAATATCATATTTATGCGTATTTTTCGACCGGGTTACGCCGAGTGATCTTCTAGTTTTATTTATATTTGAAACTAGCAGTTCAGCCCAGCTTTGCTCGGGCCTCATATACTGTTAATAACTTTATGTGAATATGGATGTATTCATATAAAGGTTTGACTCATGTTCAGGTAATCTGCATCAAAATTTCAAGTGTTTAGACCCAAAATTAACGGAGGAGTTTGGTAGAGCCTGCAAATGTCATCTCTGTTAACTTTGACCTCTTGGCAGCTAATTTTCTGCCCAAATCCTATTTGAAAAGCTTGCTGTATGTCTGAATACACTTTACGCAAAATTTTAAATGTTTAGACGCAAAATTCGCTAAAGAATTTGCGAGTGATCGCAAGGGTAAAATATTTTGCAGCAAAAGTTTCGTCCAAAAACCGGTTTCAAAGCTTGCTCTTTGTCTGAATACACTTTATGTAAAATTTCAAAGGTTTTGGCAAAAAATTGGCTGAGTAATTTGCTAGACCGAGGAGGTCAATTTTTTTTTTAACTTTAACCCCAATTTTGACCCCCAAACATTTATTGTTTAGGACTCAAATAAAATTAAGAAGTTAGATCCATGTCGTAGTAACCTATATTTAAAATTTCGACCAAAAATTGGCGGAGGAGTTTGGTAGAGTTTTCAAATGTTAAAATCGTTGCACTTTGACCTCTTGACAGCCTAATTTCTTGCCGAAAACCGATTAAAAAGGTTTTCCCTAATCACATTACCCCTTATGTAAAATCTAGAGTTTGTAGACTAAAAATTGACAAAATAGTTTGTTAGAGAAATGTACACACACAGACACACACAGACACACACAGACATACACAGACGCACATACAATTTCACTTCTATAAATATACTAGCAGTTCAGCCTGGCTTTCTCGGGCCCTATATACTGTCCATAACTTCATTTGCATATGAAGATATATATTAAAATATTTGGCTCATGTCCAGGTAACCTACATCTAAAATTTCAAGTGTTTTAACCCAAAATTGGCGGAGGAGTTTGGTGGAGTCTACAAATGTCAGCTCTTTCAACTTTGACCTTTTAGTAGCAAAATTGTCGTCGAAAATCTGATTAAAAAGCTTGCTGCATGTCTGAATACCCTTTTATGTAAAATTTCCAATGTTTAGACCTAAAATTGGCCGAATAGTGTGCTAGAGACCGCAATTGTGAAATCTTTTGAACTTTGACACCTTGGCAGACACATTTTCAGCCAAAGACCGATAAAAAGGCTTGCCTTTTGTTTGAATATGTTTCAAATATCTGTAGACTGAAAATTGGCCGAGTAGTTTAGCACACACACAGGTGCAGGTCACACGGACAGACAATTTCATTTATATATATATATATATATATATATATATATATATGTATGCATATATATATGTATATATTATTTTATATTATTTTATTTCATTTTATTATAATTATCAATATTATATATATATGTATTTATATATACATATATATACATATATATACATATATATGCATATATATACATATATATACATATATATACATATATATACATATGTATATATATACATATACATATATATACACATATATATGTATGCATATATATATACATGTATATACATATACATATATATACATATATATATGTGTGTATATATATATATATATATATATATATATATATATATATATATATATAGCTTAATGCGTAAGAGCAAAAGAGAGAGAGAGAGAGAGAGTTCAATTCCACAAGAGGAGACTTATCCAGATAATGCCAAGCTCAACAATAATTATTGGAGCTTATACAATAGGACAACAAGAGTATGAAATGAAGACACAAAACTATATATTGGTAGATATAGAATGGGTAATTTATTGAATAATGGAATACAAGCAAAATTTGGGGGATAGAAGGGACTCTTTATGCTAGGCATTTCGAAGCCTAATGCTTCACATAAGAAGAGTAGAGAAGGTGCGAGGTAGCATGGGAAAGATGCGGCGTCTAGCGTAGAGTTCATTAGGGACGAAAAAGATTAAAAGTAATTATAGAATGTTGGGAGAAGCTTTATTGAATTGTAAATAAATAAAGGAGAAGCTTGTTATATATAGTATGATATATAAGATTGCATATGGTCTTTAACATAATGTGGAGATTAAGGGGTATATGTTTTAGGGTTAAATTGGGGATGTATTGTTGCTGCGTGGTAATTTATTTTAACGGTTTGTGAGGTGTCTATTATCTATGAAGTGGTATTTTTGACAGGTGCAACCTAAACAGAAAATGTCGACTATAAAATCGTTCATAATTTGGGGGGGGTATTAAAGGTTGTAATATTGATTTGGTAATATGCGGCAACATTTTTAAGTTTCTTCTGTTATGATATAGGGAGTATGATTATAAGGGGGTGGTCGGGGGATAGGATGGCAATGTCTATGAATGCGTTTAACTTGATGCAAACGGTTAAATGATACATATAGTTGGCAAGGTGGAAGAGTAAGGGGACATTTATTAATTATAAAAGTGGTAAAAAATACCATTATTAGTAGGGTAATTACTATAATGAGAATGATAATAATAATAATGATAATTATAATAATAGTAATAATAATAAAATAAAATTAAAATTAAAAAAAATATATTACCAATAGCTATCATAAAAGTACTTCCAATGTTAATGGTGGTGGTAATAATAATAATAATAATAATAATAATAATAATAATAATATCGGTAAAACAAGACAATAATAATAATGATAATAATAGTGATAACAATACTACTACCACTTCACCTACCATCACCACAACTACTACTACTACTACTAATACTAATAATAATAATAATAATAATAATAATAATAGTAATAATAATAATAATAATAATAATAATAATAATTACTAAGGAATGCTTAAAAGAAAGAGATACAGACAATTAGGGGGTAAGAATAATAGGAAATATGGGTGAGGTGTGAGGCATACGTGGTCCCGTGAAAAAATAAAATGAAGTAAAATAGAATATATATATATATATATATATATATTATTTTTTTTACTATAATAATTAAATACCTACAGACACTAGTGTTTCATCCTTTCGGGAATCTTCAGTGCAGGGTGTCACGATTAATACCAGTCGAACGATTTCAACCCCGCAACACGAGACATCTCTGGCTCGATTAACGAAGACCGTATAAATTCGGCTACAATTAACCGTGTGAAATAACGTTGAATTTAAACATTTTAATTTTAAATGTTCATTTACGTCAGTCAGACAGTGATCTAATCGTTATACGATGATCTATGCATAAGAGCTAAATTGACCGACTTTAGTTCAACTGAAAGTGCTCAACGATAAGAAACGAATTTCTTAAAGGGGCTGTCATAATTATTTTTTACTATAATAATTAAATACCTACAGACACTTGTGTTTCATCTTTTCAGGAATCTTCAGTGCAGAGTCTACTTTATTTATTTAGAATTCAATAAAGCTTCCCCCAACACTCTATAATTCCTCTTAATCTTTTTCGCCCCTAATGAACCCTAAGTTATCCCCCAAATTTTGCTTTAGTTCCATTACTCAATAAAAGATCCATTGTATATCTACCAATATATAGTTTTGTGACTTCATTTCAGAACTCTAGCTGTCCTACTATATATATATATATATATATATATATATATATATATATATATATGTATATATATGTATATATATATGTATATATATATATGTATATATATATATATATATATGTATGTATATATATATATATATATAACTATTGCTGTAAAGTCTTAAAAGATTACTAGATCGCTAATACGATTCGGTAACCGAAAATGTGTAACTAAAACGGTAATAAAAAATAAAACATATATATATATATATATATATATATATATAGTGTAAGCTGAGCCAAAAGAACGGTCAATTTTTTTTAACTTTAACCCCTTTTTATGACTCCTTTACATTTATTGTTTTGGGCTCAAATCAAGTTATTCAGTAAAAGTCATGTCAAAGGAACCGATATCTAAAATTTCAAGTGTTTAGACCCAAAATTATCGGAGGAGTTTGGTAGAGTTCTTAAAGATCAAATCGTTGGATTTTGACCTCTTTGCAGCCAAATTTATGGCCGAAAACCGATCACATAGATTTTCCCAAATCTCACTACCCTGTATATCAAATTTCAAGTGTGTAGACTTAAAATTGACAGAGTTATTGCGTAAGGAAATGTATACACACACACAGACAAACACACAGACAGACACATAGACACATAGACACGTTCACTTTTATAGACATACTAGCATGGGTGCCCGGCGTTGCCCGGGTGTTTGGAGGTATATGCTGAGCAAAAAAAAAGGTCATTTTTTTTATTTGACCTCTATTATGACCCCTTAAAATTTATTGTTTTGGCTCAAATCAAGTTATTGACTACGATCCATGTCCAAGGAACCTATATCTAACATTTCCCGTTTTTAGACCCCAAATTGTCGGAAAAGTATGGTAGAGTTCTCAAAGGTCAAATCGTTGGACTTTGACCCCTTTACAGCCAAATGTCTGGCCGAAAACCGATCACATAGATTTTCCCAAATCTCAGTAGCCTGTATATCAAATTTCGAGTCTGTAGACTAAAAATTGACAGAGTTATATATATATATATATATATATATATATATATATATATATATATATATATACTTGTTTATTGTTATATAAACATGCTCACATCCCGCTGCTACAAATAGCCACTTGTTTCAATCAAACAACAGATATCATCAGGCAGCGACTTGACTATTCAAAAGTTCAATGAATAATGGATTTTTATTTTAGGTAGGAACTCTTTAGAAGTTGGAGTTAAAAAACTTAAAACACAGGACTTTAATTAAATAAAAAAGTAAAAAGGGAGAGGCAATTTAAATAAAGTTAAAAAATTACAATGGGGAGAGAGTGATTGAGAAGAGGAAAAAGGAATAGAGACAGAAATAGAGAAAGAAAATATAGAGAAAACAAAATAGAGAGAAAAAGAAGAGAGAAAAAAAAATATATATACATATATATATACATATATATATATATATATATACATATACATACATATATATGATATGGAGAAGAAAAGAAAAAAGAAATAAATGGTTATAATAAAGAGAATAAAAACTAGAAGGAAAAGGAAAGAATAATGAGATCTAGTTAAATAGGGAAAGAGAGAAAGTAAGAATTTGACAGTATATAGAAAAAGAAAAAGAAAAAGAAAAAACCTGCGTGTCAACCAATTTATGAACAATTATACAATTCAGTAATGAAACATATTATTACAAATACAAACAGAAGATACAATCCAAGCGTCAGAAATGAACGTTCATTGTAATATTTAGACAAGGAAGTTCTATTTTTGTACTCATTATTTTCAAAAGAGCACTTGTGACCGGTAAATCTTTCTTTAAAATTGTTATTTGTCATTCCTATGTAATATTTTTTTTCATTCGGATTTTCCTTAGTAGAAATAGTTGCTTGGTACACTACAGAAGTAATTTGACAATTTCCTTTAAGAGGGCATTTTGATTTAATTCTACAGTTACAACTTTCGGTAGCAATGGGTGTGCTATTTTTGTTAAATATTTTGTTATTATGTTTTTTAATTATTTTTTTTCAAAGTTTTCGTTACAGCTATAACTAAGTTTTATTGTATTTTTATTGAAAATTTTATGTAGTATGTTATTAATAGGGAAGTGCTTTTTAATTAAGTTTAAGAATTTCATTCCTAGATTTGTTTTAAGTTTCAGATTAAAAGGGGGATTGTTCCACAGGATTTTTCTCTTACGGTTTCTATTTGTATTTGTGTTTGGGTGTGTTGGTTCTATGAACTCAATTTGGGTGTTTTTGTATCCACTATCCTTAAGGGCCCTGTTATAGAAATATTTATGTTTATTAAATGTTTCAAGATTGGAAGAATTGTCACTGATTCTTTTACTAATGAATTTGAGGATATGCCTAATGATAGATTTTGGGTGATTTGATAAGGGGTGTACATAAATTGGGTTTGAGTTTTCCTTCCTATATGGTTGATAGATGCCTTTCCTTAAATCAAAGTTCACATCCAAAAAATGTACAGTTTTAACATCTGATATAATATCCACTTTTAATTTAATTCTACGAAATTCATTTAAGATAATCTTTTTGGTTCTTTCACATTTAGGGCCGTTGGATTCCTTGATGATCATCAGTCCATCATCACGATACAAGCCTATATCCATGACATTGATGTCTTTGGTTAAGTTGTATAGTATGAATAGACCTACTAAGTCTGTCATTTCAGCCGAATCCAAAGACCCCATGGAAATGTCAAACAGGTCATTTTGATCTTTTTTCAACCACTGATCATTTCCACTAATTAATGTAGTATTTCTACATGTCCGTATAATTTCAATTTCAGTGTCTTTTATATCAGACAGGAGTCTGTAGTGTACCAAGCAACTATTTCTACTAAGGAAAATCCGAATGAAAAAAAATATTACATAGGAATGACAAATAACAATTTTAAAGAAAGATTTACCGGTCACAAGTGCTCTTTTGAAAATAATGAGTACAAAAATAGAACTTCCTTGTCTAAATATTACAATGAACTAGTAGAGCAAGGTTACTCCCCAATAGTAAATTGGAAAATTTTAAAGAAAGCGAAAACCTGTTCATCTTTAAACTCGCCTTGCTACCTATGTCTTTATGAGAAATTATTTATACTTACTTTTAGAGAAAGAGATAAATTATTAAATAAGAAACACGAAAATTCAATTAATTGCAAACATTATAAACACCATCTTTTAAGTAATTTAGTTTGGATATAAAATTTAAATAAATTAAAAATTGTCACTGATTTCTATAATTTATTAATATTCTATTAATATACTTTCTCCTCTCCTGATTTCATTCTTTACTTCTCCTATCTTATATACCTGTGTGTCTATGTGTATATGTATGTGTCTATGTATTTATTTTATGACCTTGTGTACTTAGATCTATATATTTCTATATTATTTGGTATACCCTCCCATGTTTATTCAATCCATTTATATGTTTCTATGTGTGTATGCATCTATCTGTACCCTTGCCAAATTATTTGTATTCTTATGTATTTCTATATATATAATCTATGTAAATTATACATATTTATGTGTGTGTATATATGTGTGTGTGCGTTGTTGTTTATTAGTATATGATTGTGTGCATATATTTGTGTATTTTTTGTATGTATGTGTATACATAAGATTACATATATATATGTATGTGTGTATATGTATGTATGTATATGTATATATATATATATATATATGTGTATATGTATGTATGTGTGTATGTATGTATATATATGTATATATGTGCTTATTAGTATGTCGGTTGGTTCTCTGTGAGTATATACATATGTATCTTATTTTTAATTTGGGTACTATCTACCTGTGCGTCGCTATTTTTGAGTATTTCGTTGATTTAATTACCTCTTTTGCCTGAATATATTTATAGGTAAGTGTACTTGTATCTGTGTTATTAGTAATCTGGTATTGAATGTATTATTTTGTGATTTAATATGACTTTATATCTATACTTATATAGCTTAAACTTCCAACTTAATAGTATAGTTACACCTTGACTTATGTGCATGTATATGTATATATATATATATGTATATATATATATGTGTGTGTATGTGTGTGTATATTTGGGTATATATATATGTGTGTGTGTATATATATATATATTTGTATTGTATTCTTTTTTTATATACATAAATATTAGTAGTTTTTTATTTATAATTATTGGACCTATTTAATTTATTTAATCCCCTCTTATGTCTAAATATGTTATATTAAAAAGATAATAAATATTAATTTTATTCTGTTTTTATTATTATTATTATTATTATTATTATTATTATCACTATTATGTTTATTGTTATTAATAATAATTTTAATATTGTTTTATCATTATTTTATTCTTTTATTCATATATTTATCTAATAAAAACGCGAAAACTTTAAACTTATATCATTTAGCATAAAGGGCCTAATTAATGGTAGACGTATGTTTGAATTGCGTTGATTTTACTCGTGGACTTATGTAAGAGGATAAATATGCTAGCCGAATACATTCACTGCCTTTTTTGACACGTTCATTTCTGACGCTTGGATTGTATCTTCTGTTTGTATTTGTAATAATATGTTTCATTACTGAATTGTATAATTGTTCATAAATTGGTTGACACGCAGGTTTTTTCTTTTTCTTTTTCTTTTTCTATATACTGTCAAATTCTTACTTTCTCTCTTTCCCTATTTAACTAGATCTCATTATTCTTTCCTTTTCCTTCTAGTTTTTATTCTCTTTATTATAACCATTTATTTCTTTTTTCTTTTCTTCTCCATATCATATATATGTATGTATATGTATATATATATATATATATATATGTATATATATATGTATATATATATTTTTTTTTCTCTCTTCTTTTTCTCTCTATTTTGTTTTCTCTATATTTTCTTTCTCTATTTCTGTCTCTATTCCTTTTTCCTCTTCTCAATCACTCTCTCCCCATTGTAATTTTTTAACTTTATTTAAATTGCCTCTCCCTTTTTACTTTTTTATTTAATTAAAGTCCTGTGTTTTAAGTTTTTTAACTCCAACTTCTAAAGAGTTCCTACCTAAAATAAAAATCCATTATTCATTGAACTTTTGAATAGTCAAGTCGCTGCCTGATGATATCTGTTGTTTGATTGAAACAAGTGGCTATTTGTAGCAGCGGGATGTGAGCATGTTTATATAACAATAAACAAGTATTATCAGCTCTTTTTATTGAGCACTATCTAACAACCTCGTTGAATTCATTAGTCCATTACTTTTGAATATAAAAAAAACCCGAGTATATATATATATATATATATATATATATATATATATATATATATATATACCACTAAGTATACAAATTTCCTGATCTGAAATGCAATGAACATTGAAGGTATTGTTTTTGCGTCTTACTTTTAAAAACGAAATCATATTCTGCATATTCAAAGTCAAATTCAATTTTCGTTTTACAAGCCAAAATCATCAATTCATTTTTGACAAGATAAACAAGGCAACGCATTAAAAGTTTAACCAAAATGACAGATTCAACATTTAAAAACACCCTGAAAAGTGTAGATATGCCGTAAAACAAAACAAACAACTCAAACAAATTAAACTTCATTTATAGAAAGAGATTCTGATCATTGGAGAGGTCGGAATTCGAAATTCAGGCATCGATTTTCATCGATTAAAATACGATCTTTTTCTAATACCCCCCCAAAATCTCAATCCAAGAAATCGGTTTACTCACAGAAGCGTTTTATTGTTGTTCACCTCGGAGGAAATAAAGTTGTTACAGGTTTGAAATCTTTAACTTATACTCTACGAAATGCAGGCAAAACCTAATGGATTCGACTAGTTTTATTTTACTTATTTATTTTATTTATTTTTTTTTTATTCATTTATTTTTATTTTTATTTTTTTTTTTGCAATCCTGATATCCGACCAATAATCGATATTGACTCCGCGCACAGGTGAAATTTTTCTTTTGAAATGCGCCATTCAGAAATAACGTTCGGTGTTTGATCTTGCGCGGCTATTACGAGGAGTTAGCCCCCCCCCCCTTCGCGATGAAATAGTTAATATCCTATAAATTTTTCGTGTTATTAGGTTTGTTCAGGTAATTTGGTTTGCGGCATATCAACCCATTTCCTGTCTATTTAATATTACAATCAGCCATTATTTTACACATCATATTTTTATCTCAATGAACAAGTGCAAAAATAATTAAATGTATTTATATCTCAGCTTATATAATCCAATAACATATTTGATACAATTCAATATATAATAATAGGCAAATACCTAAACACAGCTGTGCTTATACCTTCTTTACATGAGAATTTTGTAATATATTTTAAATATATTAATTTTTTGTAGAGAAGTCTTTCTAAATTATTTCACCTATTTCCTTATATATATATATATATATATATATATATATACATATATATATATATATATACATATATAACTACTTAATTTACTCACATAAATTTGATATACGAAAGTATAAATTTATGCGTGAACTATTTACTTCAAAAGTGCTCACTACGTAGGTAGAGCTAGTTAGTAAGTTATTAAATATATATATATATATACACTGATTATTCCGCGTTTCATCCACTCTAGGCGCATAAGCCTGAAGAGTCCTAGAGTGGATGAAACGCGGAATATTCAGTGTAGCTTAATCGCCATATTTTATAACTTACTATATATATATATATATATATATATATATATATATATATATATATATATATACATGTATGTATGTATGCATATGTGTATGTATGCATATATATGTATATATACATATATATATACATACACACACACACACACATATATATATATATATATATATATATATGCATATTAGCTGGAAGCCCGAAAATTACTGAATTTGTATACCAGTAGATCTATTTTCATTTCATTATCCTGAAGTATGCCGTAGTTCTCTTATTTACAGTTTAAAAGTAGAAACCGTAAACTAAAAATGAATACAAATACTATAGGAATATTTGTGTATGTGTGTATATGCATCTATTTATTGGTATATGAATATATATGTATTCGGACAATTAAACATTCAATTATTTAACCATAATTTATGATTTGTAAATATTTCTACACATTTAAACCGACTTTCCAATTTTGAATTAATAAATTAGAATTATCACTTCCACAAAACCATCTTCCTGTCATGGTCAAATTCACATCACCTTACCTTTATTTATTTGTTCTAAAAAAAAATAATAACGATGGTTTTCCATCTGCCTCTTCCCACTTGCTTTTTTCATATTTTTTCTTCATTTTGACTATCTCTCTTTCTCCTATGTTTTTTTCGGCTTCTTTCTTCCCCTTTTTTTTTTTCATTTTTACTTTCTTTTTTTTTACTCCCCCTTCCTCAATTTCAATCTCAATCTTTATTTCCATTTCTTAAATCATCCCTTCTATATTCCCATTTGCTAAAATAGCTTTGCTATTTCCTATTTCCATATAGGTTTTTCTGTTACGTAAAAACAACTTTTTTAATGAATTTTACTTCTCCATGACTTTATTTTTGTTTTGTTTTGTTTGTTTGATTTTTTTTAACATTGATTTTACTTGGACATCTGTTATTCTGTTTTCCCGTCTTATGGATTACCAATGAATACTCAATGGACTTATTTTGGATTTATCTTGTTCTTGGATTATACCTACATATTCAATAGATTTTACCATATCCTATTTTCCTTTTTTCTTATTCCTGCTTTCATTATCATTATGAATTTTTATAAACTTTCACTCATTTTTTAATAACATTTTCTTGCAAATATGGTCCATTTCATATTTTTAGTTTGTTGCAGTGCATTAACCTGCAAAATTTATTGTATAATTTGCAATCTTCTTTCAGCTTATTCGAAACTCCGCGGAATAAGGTCTTTCAAGTTTATTTGTACGTCTTGTCGGAAAAGTAAAAAGTTCGTATCCCTTATTTTGAAGTTTATAATGTTTTTGTTTTTTTAAATAATTTGAATTAATGTTCAATAATAATATTTATATATATATATATATATATATATATATATGATGATGATTGCACCCTCTTGCCAGACGAGTGCCACTCCCTTGTACACTTAAAGTCTATGAGCCCAAATGCCTGAGGGCATATCTATACAAAGATGATGTTACAGAATCTTAGCTTTGTACGACAGCTAAATCTCTCTCTCGGTTCTAAATGTTGAGATCCAGCAACGAACAAGAGCAAGATAGACAGTAACAAATTAAACTGCAGACCAGCTTAATGCGGGCACTGGTCTCCCGCTTTATGTTTTTTTTTTAAATCAGAGATTTGCTTCTCCTAGAAAGGTTGCCTTCACCACGGCTTACGGAAGCCCTCTCCACCCCAACACATATATACATACACACAAATATACACGGTGCTAGTTGGCCATTGACCCCGAAAAAGCGTTCATTCGCCTTTGAAAGGTCTTTTTTTTAATCCTTCAGGAAGACTAGCCGCCCTCCTCACCAAACAAATACACACACACACACACGTATATATATATATATATATATATATATACATATATATATATATATATATATACAACGAGAGAAAGAGAGAGAGAGAGAGAGAGAGTGAGAGAGTTGCTAGTTGCACCTACCCGGTGTTTCCAGGTAAAAAATAAACATATTGCTGGATGGTGGATTACTAAAAGTTGACCACATCTTGCAAATATAACTATCTTCATCTACGAAATCCAAATCTTATTAGATTAAAAGGGAAATAACTCATAGGTAATATGAAAACTTACTTCCGTTTGTAAACACTAATTGATCTAGGTTATAATAATAATTAAAAATAAATTAAATTAAATTCAAATTAAATAAATCAACTTTATATGATATTTATAAATAAAATAGTTAACACCATACTATCACTAATTTCTATTAAAAATTTAGAGTTAATTATAAAAACAGATTTTCTGTAATGTAATATGCAAATGAGATGAATACTTGAATGTTGATTCCTTTTAAATAAATAAATAGCAACAATGTAGGCGATAAATGTATATGAAAATCTGTGAAAGTTTTTGAAACTGTACCTTTTGTATACATTATTGGAAATTTTATTGAGTTTGTTATTTCTAACATATTTTAGCAAAACAACCTTCCGTTTTATTAGACGAAGGCAATTAAAAACCGACAAGCTATTGCATTTAAAAACAAATTATATTCAATTATAGTTACAAACACAGTAAACATTGATACTTATGTCATTTTGAAGTTTGGTAGTTTCCAAAACGATTGTTCTATCGAACGTTTTTTTTTAATTTTATTTTTTGTTTTTTTCTGAAGAAAATTGGATGATAGAGATGAGGAGACGTGTTTTCATTTCTTTCAGTAAATTCTTTTTAAACTCTTTCTCGTCGGGGGTATTTTTTAGTTTATATATAGCGTCTCCACAAGTAATAATGGATAATTTGTATGAGGTCACTTATGCAAATGGTCCTAAAACGTCTTGATTAGAATATTTCCAACAACATTAGCCAAATTGTGAACAAACACACAAACAAGCAAGAATACGACTTTATGATAATGTTATTGCAGAAATCGATGATTATGGCTTTCTAGTACCCCTTGCATTCGGTTTCCGATAAAATCTATTAACTGTGTTTTCAGTGACCTGTTGAGACTGCCAGTGGACTTTGTCCTTTATATTCCTCTGTCCCCTTTTCCGTCAATTTTTCCTATCATCAAGCTTGCGTCCAAACATTCCGCTTATACTAAATGGCTGAAGAACTTTAACTGTCTGTCGTGAACGATATTGAGTAGTGATATGCTGTACTCTGCTTTAGGCATCGCTTCTTCGTTTCTCTTCTTTTCTGTCCATAAGTTTCGCAATTTTTTTCTTTAATACCATATCTCTGCTGCTTGCAAAAGACTTTCAACTACCTCCGTTACTATCCAGAATTCGAAACGGCACAAGAGAATTTACCATATGTACATTTTCAGGATTCTGATACGAGCCTTGACAATTCGTTGTTGGAAAGGTTTCATGTAGTTGTTTATGGAATGTAGCTTTGTCTTGGCAAGATTTAATATGACAATACGTTTTGGGCCCGATTCTACTTCAGATTCGGTGTCATTTTCTAAGAATTAAACCATTGTTTCGCATGAGTTAGTATGATTCTGCTAGATGGTTCCATGTGTGGCGATGGCATTTTTATAAAGATATACATACTAAGAATTGAGTTGCATGAATCGATTATTACTGTTGGAAAGTTGTTGCTTTATACACCTGAAATGGAAATGAGAGCTGTGGGGAATTCTTGTACAAAACCATGAGCCGAAGTTTTATTAAATTTATCACAATGCTGTAGTAAGAGACTATCGTGTAACATGTTTACATTTTTGCTTTTCTATTGTTTAGTTCTCCGAGGTTTATCTTGAATCACAGAATCTGATGCCAACTCACTAGTTTTACCAAAAGACTGAGACGAGAAAAAAGAAATGAAAACTCAGAAATTACATCAAAGGATATTTTTTTTTATTGTGTGCAGAAGCTTACTGTTAACTTTGCCGTTAAATGTGTGATTCAGCGTTTGGAATCAAAGAGTTCACCGATTCTAATCCATATATACACTCACATATCCCTCACACGTATATCCCGCCATATATACATATATATATATATATATATATATATATATATATATATATATATATATATCTGTATATATATATATATATATATATATATATATATATAATTGTCGAAGTAACATTCAAACATGATTGAAAGCTAAAGCGGAAAAATGAAATTAATTATATATTAATCAACGTATCGTCTTTATTTCAAGACTTCCTGAAAATGATTGATGTTTCCTCATTTCTTCAAATCAATCATCTGGAAGTATTGGAAAAGAGATGGAACACTTGTTAAATAAATAATTCGCTTATTTTCCTATTTTCTCTACATATATGTGAATAGATATTTTCTTTACACACACACACACACACATATATATATATATATAAATATAATAGATAGATGCATGCATATAATGTATATACATATATATATATTATGCATGCATATATATATATATAACTACTTCATTTGCTCACATAAAATTAATATACGAGAGTATAAATTTATGTGTTAACTTTAAGTATTTACTTCAAAAGTGTTCAATACGTAAGTAGAGTTAGTTAGTTAGTTAGTTATAATATATATATATATATATATATATATATATATATATATATATATATATATCGCGATTAAGCTACACTAAATATATACAGTGCCTCTGAAAATTTTACAATACACATTTGAAACTGTCAGTTTTTGTATTTCTAGCTTCCAAATGGTAATGAAACTTTTTATAAAAATAGAAAATGTGTTGAAACTAAGATAGGAACAGTAGGGGAAAAAATTAACAACGCGAAAAGAAATATCAATAATTTGCAACGCAAAAGTTTAAAACGCATTTATAAAATAATATCTAATATTTTATGGCATAACCATTATTGTTGATTACAGCATACAGACCTTTTGAGTAATCTCCTATGAACTTCTTACATGTGTCTTGTGTTATTTTATTCCATTCTTCCACACAAGTTCTCTCCAATTCTCACAGATTTGAAGGTTCTCTTATATGTACCTGTAATTACAATTCTCTCCATAAATTTTCTATAGGGTGAGATCGGGATATTGACTAGGCCACTTTAAAAAATTCACTTTATTAAAATTAAACCAATTTTGTGTAAGTTTCGCAATGTGCTTTGGATCGTTATCTTGTTGAAAGATGGAGTCAGATTTCAATTTGAGCAACTTCACACTTTCTTTAAGATTTTTCTCCAAGATATTCCTATAAAATGCTCCATTCATTTTCCCCTTTATTATTTCAACTTTTTCTACACGTAATGCACTGAAACAACTCCATATCATAATAGATCCTCCTCCAAATTTTACTGTTGGAATGGTGTTTTTTACTGATATTCAGTACGTTTTTGTCCAAACTTCCGGTGTTTTTGGAGTGCCAAACGACTCAATTTGGGTCTCATCTGACCAAAGCACGCTATGCCAAAACTCTAGAGGTTTGCTTGCATACTCATTTGCAAAATTAAGTCTAGAACGAACATGCTTTGGTATAAGAATGGAAGTTTTCCTTGCTGATCTAGAGAAGATGTCTTTAACGTGAAGGGTTCTACTGATTTTGTCATTGCTAACTTTAATTTCACTGTTTTCTAAATCCTTCTGCAACTCTCCAAGAGTAATTCTGGGCGAATTCATAACCTTCCTTGCAGCACGTTTGATTATTTTTCGATGACAACCAGATCTAGCCAAAGGAAGGGTTGCTTTGTGAGACTTCCAGTGCCGAATTATTGTTCCAACCGAATTCAATGAAACCATCAACTGTTTGGATATTGTTCTATATCCCAAACCACTTTGATGAAGACTTACAATTCGTTTTCTGAGCCCTTGACCAATCTGTTTATTCTTTCAGTTATTAGATAAAGAATGATCCAATTCTTTTACTAATTGCTCAATTCGATGTATTTTTATTGTGGTGCAAGTGTATTAAGGAAAGGTACAAGGATAGAAAGATAAAGAGAATAGTAGTAGTTGCAAGTATCAGTAAGATTTCACTCCCCGAGGTGCAATATCCGTTGAGATCTCGCTTCACTGTACCAGAACTGATTATATATGATATGGACGAGTCCATTATGGGATAAGATCCGGTTTCACAACACTATCGCATATTCCTAACGATTCCAGAAGCTTCTAAGCATTTTACCATGAAAAACCGTCATAAAATTCTTGAGAATTCTACTTAATTTGATATTTGTTGCAATATATATATATATATATATATATATATATATATATATATATCCCAAACAATTTTATGAATGCCAACAATAATGACATTCAAGCCACCCCCTCAAATTAATTAGTTCATCCATTAGAAAAGTCTTCTATAGGAAACAATAAGAAAGCATTTTTCAATTCTTTTTCTAATATTATTGCTAGCCCTAATGTGCAAACTCCAACTGGTTTAAATCCCTCGAATTCTTAAACCGCTCATTGTAGAATGGAATAGTTATATATATATATATATATATATATATATATATATATATATATATATATATATATATATATATATATATATATATATATTAGGAACTTTCTGTGAAGGTGGGTGTTCATTCCCTATCGACTCGGAAACAGTTTTGCTATTTTTTTTTTTTTTTAATTTTACAAGAAGGTGCTTGGTGTTCCTTGGAGTATTCTTGCGTAGGTTTTGTATCGGTATGCAACTGATCAGAATCGAAAAGCAATAATCGACAGAAATCAATCAAAGAAAGAAAACCGATTTTTATCAAAGTTAACACATTTATACAACCTAACATCAAAATTGCATTTGAGAACTTTTATCACCGAACAAGCAAAAAGGCCCACCTCCTGATATTAAATCTAGATTCTTTCATTAAGCAGGGGTGTGTTCGAAATAAATTTTTTTTTAGGCTAATTTAACCATGATACTTGAGTTTCGTAAATTTAACTTCAATTTAAATGTTTATGTGAAAATAATTTCATAAAATCAACAGCTAGTGCTTTAATAAGACGGGGGTGCGTCCGAAATTAATCTTTTTGTTTAAAGCACAATTGAACTATATAACTTTAGGATTAAATGTTTTACTGATAATTTTATAAAATAAAAGGTAGATTCTTTACAGTGCAATGTACAGGGTGGCCGAAAAGTCCCAGGACACTCTATTTTTAATATTTTAATGCTGTTAAATATGATTGATTGCAGCTTTTGCTAGCGTATAAAGGAATTCTCTAAAAAAAATGGCATAAGAACCTGGAGACGAATGGAATTGTGCAAGAACAACGAGGGCCAACATACTGATCCCCTAAACATCTAAATTACTCTAGTTGTTTTCTGCTTTGTTTCTAATAAAGTTCTCTTTTTTTGCTGAATATATATGTTTTCTGTGTGTTTCATAAAAAATACTGTGTTTTATTAAAAATACATGTATAGTGTCCTGGGACCTTTCGACCACCCTGTAGATTACAATGTATTGTGGGATTGGAGAAATGCTAGTCTAGCGGCACTGATGAGTTGTGATACAAGGAAACAGGACTGTATGTCGATGACTACAAATATATATATATATATATATATATATATATATATATATATATATATATATCGATTTGTTTCCTACTTATCGATTGGTTTCCTAGAGGTAAATCCAATGGAACTCATGTGATTATTAAAGAGTCCTCAATGCAGGACAGAGGTTGTATGCATTTACTATACAAACATTGTTGGTTACATATGTGCATACATGTTTCAGTGGAGTCCCAATTTAAGGATAACACTTCATTGGACAAAAAAAAATGATATTAAAACGGGTGTCAAGATTACATTGGTTTTTGTAAGATATTTGGGCGCGATCTACATCCCGGGTAAAATTGGGGTGCCTACTTTTTAGATGTGTTTAGTAGTGTTTTTTTTAGCTTTTTTTATAAGCTTCCCTACTTATGAGGACTTAAACACGGGATACGGCACCCCTTCCTTCCCCCCACAATATCTAAAAAGACCTACTGCTCAGATTCACAATGCAATCTCCTCCGATATGTAGATCGCACCCAAATATCTTATAAAAACCAATGTTATTTTGACACCCATTTAAATATTAATTCTTTTTTAATTAATTGATTAAGTGTTGTTCCTGAATCGGGACTTCACTGAAACATGTATGAACACATATACTCAATAACGCAATAGTATTTGTATAATAAACAGACTATATATATATATATATATATATATATATATATATAACTACATTTTCACCCCAAACAAGGCAAATTGCCACTTTGGTGTAGGGGGATACTATCAGGGACAACAACTACTGGGGTGCTATGTAGGGATTTGGGCAGCAAGATGTTGGTTCACGTTACACTTGAACTTATGCACGTCAATACTGTTGGGGAAGCAGGGACCTGGAATGGAATTCCAGAGTCTAGCGGTTCTGGGGAAGAAACTATTGGAGTAAAAAGATCTTTTACATCTAGGGATCTCTACAGTGTGGGGGTGGGATTTAGCAGCCTGTCGGGTTTGTCAAGGGTGCTTACGTCGTGGGGGCACAAGTGATTGCAGTTCGTCAGAGCATTCACAACTAAAATACTTGTAGAAAAGGCAGAGGGATGCAACATTTCGTCTATGGGACAGAGGCTGAAGCTTAGATGCCAGTTCAGGGCCTATCAGATTGGCGACTCTCTTTTGAACCTTGTCAAGGAGTGAGACACTAGTAGCATATGCACCAGCCCAGATGTGACAGCAATACTCCATATATGGGCGAGTGGTGGCCTTATAGAGGTACAGGATACTGTCGGGTGGTAGTCGTTGTCTAGCACGGTAGAGAGAGCCCACCTTTCTTGCAGCGGCCCTGGCAATGCCTTCAATGTAATTGTTCCAACTCATGTTTCCTGTGAACGTTAGGCCAAGGAGTTTGAAAGATCTACGCTCAGATAAAGAGTCGTTGGCCATTGCTATGGGTGGTAGAGAGGGTTTCTTGGAATTATTGAATGAAACTAGTTTAGTCTTGGCAGCATAGAACGCGACCAAGCACTTTTGTCCCCATTCCATCACAGATTGGAGGTCTTCCTCTAGTGTTTCTGCCATTTCTTTAGAAATGTGTTCATTCGTCTTCCTGTCGTGCCTGCCATAGAGTGTAGTGTCATCAGCATATATATCCATCTCAGAGGCAATTTTGTCGAGGAGGTCATTTATGAATATCAGGAATAATAGAGGTCCAAGGATAGAACCCTGGGGCACCCCCGCATTTATATCATATTGTTTAGATGTACGACCGTCGAGGACAACCTGGATTTTTCTCTTATCTAAGAAGGATTTAATTATGTTAAGTATTCTACCAGTGATACCGTATGATCTAATTTTCCTGAGGATACCCTCATACCATACCCTGTCAAAAACCTTAGATATATCTAGAGCTACCGCTCTGCCCTCCCCCGCTTTGTCCAGTGAATGGTATATACGTTCAGAGATCACAGTTAGGATGTCTGCTGTGGAACGGGCTTGTCTAAATCCATATTGTTTGTCAGTCAGAAGTTTAGCATCTGTAAGATGATGGACTAGAGCATGGTTAATTAAGGTCTCAAATATTTTGGCATAAAGTGGGAGGAGGCTAATGGGGCGATAATTTGATGGGTCAGTCCTTTCGCCAGAATTCTTGAATACGGGTACAACAGAAGCAGTTTTCCAACAGCCTGGAAAGCAAGCTTCATTAAGGCATTTGTTGTAGAGTTTGGATAGAACTGGAGCTACTTCGACTGAGCACTTTTTAATTAGCACAGCTGGGATAAGATCGGGTCCACATGCTTTTGAAGTGTCAAGGTCTTTTATGATAGCATGCAGCCGAGTGGTTTTCAGATCGTCTAGCGTGGCGTCTGGAGCTTCGTATATACAAACATGTATAATAGTTTATAATGTGTTGGTATTATTTTCGTAAGTATGTATACAAAAATTAGAATTAATAAATTTATTAATTATTAAGTAGAACATTTTGGTAGAAAATTCATAAGTTAATTAAAATTGTTGGTAGGAATAGTTGGGTTTAATGACTTTGCTTGATAAAAACTCAATATGGCGTAATGGAAAAATAGAAATGCTATTTACAGCCTCTCTTTCAATTTACGGATTTTCCTCATGTCAAATCACAGTTTAATTCCTTTTGACGGATTGATTGTTGCCATGTTGGATACTGGCAATAATTTTATAAGTCCACTGAATTAAAGGAATAAATTATAAGATGGTCAACATCATAGATTTTTAAATATAATTTTAGTCATTTATTCTCTATATTGCTCTGTAATTACATTGCACTTCTTAAATAGAGATTGATATATCAGAAAGAATCTTTACACCCATCTCTCTAGGTTGTCTTATCGTTTGATTTTCGCAATTTCTCGATATATTTTACACTTTTCAATTCTATCATTTATTTTATTTTCACTCATTTCAATATATATATATATATATATATATATATATATATATATATATATATATATATTACTTTCTCGCACGTAACCATTCAAAACTCCTAAGTTTTTAAAACCTCCTCCATTCGTTGTATATTTGTACTGTTCTTCCTCTTTCTCTCTTTCTTTCTCTATACCTTTCGCTCTCTCCAACTGTTTCGCTTTAATATAATAATACTTCGGCTTTTCTCATCTCTTTGATTTTGTTCGCCCTCACTCATTCTCTCTTTCTCTCTCTCTCTCTCTCTCTCTCTCTCTCTCTCTCTCTACATAGGTCTCCATTTTTTCACGTCTTCAACATCTAGCAGTATCGTCCACTTTACTGTTTTTGCCTGAGTTGCCCTTTTCTTTTTTCTTAACCATATCCTTTTCATTCATTTCTCATGACCGATTTTTAAGGCTAGTCTATGAATATTGTCAATATTAGTGGAGGAGGAGGTGGAGTAAGAGCAAGCGGCAAAGAAGGAGGAGACGAAGGATAAAACAGATACTACACTTTGAATTATTTACGTTTCTGAATTTTGGAGATGAGGATTGGTTATTCGTGTTATTTGGATTTTTCGGAATACTGTTATCATCTTGAAGGTAATTTTCACACTGTTCCGGTCGATTTAACCTCCGATCTTCTTTAAGTATATCTTGTCGAACTCAGGAATGTTTCTGTAGAATGCACAGAATTTCGAACGGAACCCTTTATTTACCTCACGGGGGAGGCATGCTCTCGTTCCATCAGACATGTATATTTCGGTCGCCCATACTGAGGATTGAACCTTTATTTTACAATTGAGGTTTTCCAAGTAATCTGTGCCACGGGTGCTTGCCAACATTGCATGTCCGTTCGTCCGTTAGTCCGTTTGTCCGTGCGCACTTTTCTCAACAACTACGCCTTGGAATTTTATGAAATTTTGCACGAACATCAAGCATGATATGAATAAAAAAACGTAACATAATGGATTTTCCAGGAAAACTCTGGTTGCCTTGTGGGTTAAAATGGCTAAAATTGACACCTTTGAGCTTATTAAAAAAATGATATCTTGGATTTTTATAAAACTTTCTGAAAAGTTGTAACTAACGTATTTCTATATAATTTAATTTGTCTATACTTCGCGATAACTCTTGGGTGTGTACCAGGGGTACTTTTAGGGCTTATAAAGACACTCGATTTTTGGGACTATTTTACCATGTTTGTCCAAAATGTTCTATGTATTTCTATTTAGGAATTTTGCATGGTACTGAATTCAAATTTAAACATGTTACGGTCGTGAGGACTTTTGGGACTAAATGGAGGGATGAGCAAATGATAGACTTAGTCATTTCTTTTTTTGCATGATGCAGAGCTAAAATTTCCATATGTAAAGGCCTAAAACTGCATCGTTTGTTTATTTTCATCAGGATTTGACGTCTCATGGGATTTGGGGGCTAATTGGAAAGAGGGCAAATGCTGAACTTAGTCATTTTTTATGCCTCGTTCACTGTGCATTCACGGGGGATCATGTATGCTTAATTTTTTTTTAAATTTTACTTTCTCTTACGTAATCATTATAACTGGGTAGAAATTCCACAGTGCCATTTCTCATATGCAATATATTCCTGCAAGCATTTTGTGGACGCTCAGCGTGACTGGCGAGTTCGCAATGTTATTACAGCACTTTTGTTAATACTTCAAAAGTAATTATCTAAGTAATCTGGTCAATGTAGTGTCAGAATATATCTGGTTATTACGGTATATCTCGAATATACTTATAAGAGTCTGTGACATATTTCCAATACATGGACGCCTGGCGCAAAAGGACCTAAGCGATATCAGTGTGCAATCTTTAGACAGAACAGATACTACCCTTGGATCCTAGCCAGACGATAAAGAAGCTAGTTTCATGTACGGCCCAAAGCCACATCAGTTTTTTTTTATTATTATTATTTGATTAATTATTGGGGGAGGGTTATATTGACATTACGTCTTCGGTGATAGGGAGATCCTATTTATTAAAAAGGAGGATAGAAAGTGACAACAAACTTCGCACATGAAATTATCATAACTATATTCTATTTCTAGGTACGTGCAAAATGAATAGCCGATGGCCAAAATGTATAAACACTTTGACTTTTCCCTTTACTTAAAAGGCCCTGTCGGTGGGGCATTAGAATACACCGACTGCCCCCCTGCGGAGGGTAAAAGTCCCTCAATGGGGGTCCTGGATATGACCTTAAACTATATCCAATGGTAAAGCCCCAGCTTATAGGTTTTAGGGAGTGTGGAACCACCCTTTAATTGCCATTGCTCCCAGGTCCACTCTGACCCAGAGTGGTAGTACCTGTTAGGGTTCTAACTATGGGTTAAATAGAAACCGACTTGAAAACAGCAAATATATTCTATTAAAAAATGTTCTTCAAAATCTTTGGATTCGGCATTAAATAACCCGAAAAGGGTTGATATGCCGTAAAACAAAAACAACCAACCAACCAACTTTACTTAAAATTTCACAAAAAAATCAGGACTAATTTTAATGAATTTTTCAGTATTTATCAAATACTGACCACAGAATATAATTAATATATTATTTTTACTAAAATCTTAGTGGAAATGTATATTTCTGTTTAAACAAAAAATATCTTTACTAAACTTATGGTTTTCTGTAGTAAAAGAAATGCACGAATTTATTATTGCTTTTTGTAATGAATATAAAGCGCCGTAAATTATACAATTCAAAACTTATTAAATTTTTACAGGGACATTACGAAAAAAGACCCAAAGTCTGTATTAATAAATCTGATATATGTCGAAGAAAAAATTAATTTCTCAAACTACCGATATTATCATTGAATTAAGCATTGTTTATTTAATATTTCTACACAAAAAAATTATAATTGCAAACAATATATATGATTTTGTTTTTTATTTACAGGTTTCGCATAATTTTTATATGCACGATTCCAATATATTTCCCTGCTTGAAAGAATGTCAACTTTTCGGCGTAACATAATTTTTATAAATCTTGAAAAATAAAACTTGTTTTCAATTTAAACATAGAACATAGAAAAATAATTAAATTAAAAAATGGTAAAATTAGACAAACGTCCACAATAGGAATGTACGGAGGCACGGATGGGAACAAAGAAAATAACACAGCACCCCTACCTCTCTTTAAGTACCTAACGTCCTTTTCAGACAGCCTTACGACCGTCTTAAATTTTGGGCTTCCGTATAATCCATGTGACGAGTAATTTGTTTACTTTCGGTTGAAAAAAGCGAGAATTTCTCGCCGTTGGGAGCTAATTAAGCTATTTTTTGTACAAACAAGATGTTTTTTTTTTAATGCTATTTAGTATCTTAGGACTTTACTAATTATCTTTGAAATAGACACAGAAAACCAATATTTATCTCTCAAAGGATTTTTACAACAATGAATTCATTTCACTTCAAAATTTAGCTGAATTGAAAGCATTTTTCATAACTTTTTTTTCACGTGTACAAATATGTTGTTTTTTTTTTCTTTTTGGAAATTAAATTTAGTCTTTAATCTTTCAAATACAATTGGAAATTAATCGAAGAACAACAAAAAATTATAATAAACCGGCTTTCAAAACTATGTCCCCTTATTTATTTATTTTTTCAGCCGTTTACGCCCGTACCTAACTATGTTAACGTTTCTAGCATGTTTTCACCTTCTATTCTACTTTTAAATAAATAGCATCTCCCGATCGAATAATTCATAATCTGGAAACCGTGACACACACACGTAGGTACGTACGTACGTTAAACATACTACAGTATTTATATATAGATTCGAAATATGATCTAACCGCTTCGTTTCATTCTATCTCTGTACTGTTCATTCTCTCTAACATTTTCTATTACTATTTCTCTCTCCCCCTCTTCCTCCCTCTCATTCTCTCTCTTTATCTCTCTCTCTCTCTCTCTCTCTCTCTCTCTCTCTCTGTGTTACTCTCACTCTCTCTACTATTATTCAATATCCTCTACTCTTAACTTTTTTTTTTCTGATTTGCTTTACTCGCTTATCGCCTTTATTGGTTTCTTTTATGAATATACCTATTTCTTCTTCGTCGTTTCCACTGCGCCTTTCTTCAGTTTTCACATTACCTCCCGCATCTCTCCCGCTCCTTCCCTCCTCTCCATCTCCCGCCTTATTTTGCCCTTTTGCATTTCCTAAGTTCATTTCTCTTCGTTCTTTTTGGCCTATTTTTATATAATTTCGCTTTCTCTCACGTAATCAGTATTGTTCTTAAGCTTCTCTAACCTCTTCATTTCGTTTAATCTCTGCACTGTTTTCTCTCTCTCTCTCTCCCTCTCTCTCTCTCTCCCTTTCGCACACACACACACACACACTCTCACCCTATCTCCCTATCTCTGTCTTTTATTGTAGCTCTATACCTCTCTGTCTATTTTTCTCTTTTGATTTTGTCTATTTTCCTCTTACTTTTACTCTTAGATTTCATTCCATCTAACTCCCCGTTCACCGTCTCTATTTCTTTTATTCACACGTATGCCTGCCACTTCCTCGTCGCCATTGCTCTTTTCTATACTTTTAACCCAACCTCTTGCCTCTCTGTCTCTATGTCTCTCTGTCTCTTCCGCTCGCTTTCTCGCACCGACCATGCCCGTCTCTCTTCCGAATGCGGAGATTCGCACATTCTGATCGTCTTATCGACTACCTGCAAAGAGCGGAAGCTAAAAGCCGAGGAATAACAACGCCAAACATCAGAAACGCTGATCTCATGATATCACGCGCCAATCCGAAACTTTCAAAACGGTTAACTAACAAAGAAGCGCAGTGTTTGCTTTCTTTGATTTTCTTACTTGAAGATTTGATGTCGAATCGCAAAGAAGGCAAAGAAAAGATGCAGCCATCAGATGGTTGCCATGGCAACTATCGCAGATAAATATATAAACGAATGGGTAGATGGATAAATAGAAGGGAAGATCTATTCGCGATTAATAGACATTATAAATCGATTGATAAAGATCCTATCATTGCGAAGATGTATAGACTTTTCTGAGAAAGTTTTCTAATATCGGGGTTCGCATGGCAGTTTACTAGCACTGATAAGAGTTCTTAAGACGAACGATTCATATATTTTAATTTTAATTATCTCTCCTCTCTCTCTCTCTCTCTCTCTCTCTCTCTCTCTCTCTTTCGGTCGCTCTTTTGCTATCTATCTATCTATCTATCTTTCTGTATGTATGTATGTATGTATGTATGTATGTATGTATGTATGTATGTATGTATGTATAATCCTTATCGACGAGTGAACTTCTGGCCTTGAAAAGTGGTCACTCCCAAATAAAAAATGTATATATGTATGCATTTATGTAAACGCTTCGTTATTGCAATAGAAGACGACTTTCACTCAAGCGTAAACCTAGATTGTTCCGTAAAAAATGGAATCATCTCCAGTGCTAAGTATGGTAAACAAACTAGTTAACTAAACACCAATATTCATTAATAAACGATATATAATTATATATGCATATATATATATATATATTGCATATATATATATTGTATATATATATTATACAATATATATATATTGTATATATATATATTATACAATATATATACATATATATATTTTATATATATATATATATATTATACAATATATATATATATATATATATATATATATATATTGCGCATATATATATGTATATATATATATATATATATACAGGGTGACCCCCCCCCCAAAAAAAAACAAAATAAAAATGGAGACCATCTAGAACATATGCTGTAGAACAGAGGAAAAAAGGCGAAAGAGCCTAGTGCTTTGATGTAATTTTTTGAAAATAATAAACTAGTTATGACCAAAGTTCCATTCCATTCGGAAAAACAGTAAGAAACCGGGCCAAATTAGAGTGGGGGCCCTTGGGAGGGGGGTCACCCTGTATTATATATGTATATATATAGCATATATATAATATATATAGTATATATATATATAGTATATCTATAGTATGTATATAGTATATATATATATATATATATATATATAGTATATATATATAGTATGTATATATATAGGATATATAGTATATATATATTATATATAGAGCATATATATATTGTATATATATTGTATATATATATATATATTGTACATATACATATATGTATTGTATATCAATATATATATATATCTATATAAATTAAATGAACTCATTTTTCCCGATGATTTTGACCTTAATAGGATTAAAAATCAAGATATTTCATGCAAATATAATATGCACAAACGGCAGAACAATATCTGAGGTGTGTTATAGGCTTATTATTTCTCAAATTCCTCGATAATCTTAGATTTCTATACTTTTTCTGCTGAGAAGTCACGGCCAAAATCGGTTAAGATCAATGGAAGTGGTAAAATATTTTCTCTCTCATAAATTCCTCTTCCCCCTGCCACCACTTAACACCGTTTGGGGATCGTTCACAAGGAACAGTTGAGAAGAGAACACCGGTTTGGCTTCGTAGTTCTTTCATGTGAAGTTATTTAAAATCACTAAACTAAGCTGCAGTGCTCTGTGGCGTAGTGGTTAACGTGCTGGACAATTCACATTATATTTTCACGTTCGCGCCGACCTACCATAGTCGCTTTTTTCCCCCTAAATAACTGGAATGGACTTTTCTTGTGGCCGAACTGTTAACGTTGCAGGTGTTTTTTTTTTGTTGTTTTTTTTTCACACTTTATTTTCCTACTTTTACTCATGACTCCGGGTTTGATCCTTCCTACTTACCTACCATAACATTTTTTAAAACTCCCCCCCGTCCCGGAAACAAAAACTCGGGCAACGCCGTGTACCCCCGCTAGTATTGTATATATATTGTACATATACATATATATATTGTATATCAATATATATATATATATTGTATATATATTGTATATATATATATATTGTATATTATATATATATTGTATATTTTTAAACATATGTTGTTAAACAGCACAGCATATTCTTGTTTGACAATTTTCCGTTTTATTTTTTCCAGTTTTCGAATAATCCTTTTTGTGTTATATGTAAGATGGTGTAAAAGCGTTCCGTAGTCTGCGAGCGCTTTCGGCGTTTCCGCCATCGTCTGGCTGGTTATATAAAAAGTCGTTTTAAAATTACGTCGAATGATAAGGTCGTGTTTTAAAATTACATCGTACTATAAGATCGTTTATGGCTTATGTGGGCTATTTATATACAAATTTATTGGACATTTTTTATATATATATATATATACATTAACAGAGGCATTTTAAAATACTTTTGCTGGATTCATAATTTATATTGTTTATTTTGGGTTGTCTCACTTTTATATACAATGCCTCCAACACCTTCAGTCTCCTAACGTTAGAGTCTGTTTGTAAAATTTTGGTATTTTCTACCATGATGTTTCTAAATTGAGAATGCTGGCAGCCATGTTTTTTTAAATGTTGCGCGATAGAGCTAGTATCGGAAAGACAACGTGTTGGTAGTATAACCAATGTAAGAGGAACAGTTAGAGATACACTCTCCTATTGGACAATTAAATTGATAAATTACATTGTTCTTTTCCAACACTTTGTCCGCTTGCGAAATATTGTTATTAATTACGAGATTAGTCGTTTTACGTTTTTTATAATAGATAATGAACTTCAACACTCTACCGCTGCTGGGAGATACGTATCGTCGAATTATGTCTTTTAAGACCCTTTCGTCTATGTGATAGTTTTTATGTAACTGGTTACAGTAAAATATATTTATGGGTGACGGATTATTATCCCTTTTCCTACCAGCAGCATGACTTAAATTGTTAATAAACAATTTAATTACTTTATCCACTAGAAAGTTTGGAAAATGATTATTTATCAGTACCTGTTTTATGTTTCTTAATTCACTGTAGAAGATTGTTTTACTAGACGAAATCATTTTTGCCCGTTGGATAAGTTTTTTTTTTATTATTGCTACCTTATAACGAAATGAGCATTCACTTCTATAATTTAGGATACATGAATTAAGAGATGTGGGCTTTTTAAACACTGAAGTAATAAATTCATCATTGTTGGAATCAATATAGACGTCTAAAAATGGTATCTTGTTATTTATGTTGAGCTCATAAGTAAAGTTAAGGACGGAGCTAGTTTGAAATGCACATCTTAAATCCTCTATCTCTTTGATATTATCGGCAAGTATAAACACATCATCAACGTATCTACCATAAATGTAAGGCTTTTTTGTAGAGTTGAATATTTTATTTTCCAGGTTGGCCATATAAAAATTACTGAAGGTAGGGCCCAGAACAGAACCATATTGTATATTGTATATATGTATTGTATATATAAATATATATATATATATATATATTGTATATATACATATTGTATATATATACATACATATATGTAATATATATATTATATATATATATATATATATTATATATATATATATATATTTTATATATATATATATATTATATATATACATATTGTATATATATATATATATATATATTAATATATATATTGTATATACACATTGTATATATATATGATGATGATGATTTGCAACGTCTTGTCAGACGAGTGCCACTCCCTCAGCCATTAAAAATCGATGAGCCCAAATACCTGAGGGAGTATCTATACAAAGATGATGTTACAGAGTCTTAGCTTTGTACGACACCTAAGTCTCTCTCTCGGTTCAAAATGTTGAGATCCAGCAACAAGCAAGAGCAAGATAGCCAGCAACAAATTAAACTGCAGACCAGCTGTATACGGGTACTGGTCTTCCGCTTTATGGTTTTTTAAATCAGAGATTTGCTTCTCCTAGAAAGGTTGCCTTCACCACGGCTTACGGGAGCCCTCCACATACATATATACACATATATATATATATACATATATATATGCATATATATATATATATATATATATATATATATATACAGACACTACATATCCAGGCTAAATAGAGCACACACAAAAGAACAGGTCAACCAGAGGTCAAATAGACATTTGTCCGATAAGTGCATGCTCATTGGCTGACAGGAAGGGCGCGGTGACTACTAGAAAGCTGATTGGGTAACTAAAAGCTCAATAGAAGATGCGTATATAAAAACGACAAACAACCACAAAATTCGCGCATAACCCTGAAGAGTCATAGAGTGGATGAAACGCGGAATATTCAGTGTAGCTTACTCGCCATATGTATTTTATAACTTACTATATATATATATATATATATATATATATATATATATATATATATATATATATATATATATATATATCCAAGATTTGCGTATATTTATAGATAGATAAATAGATAAGCTGAATCGCTTTTTCGTACGCTTTGTTAATAAAGCAGGTCTAACTTTTCTTTCTTTGATTTGCCTTCATAATTTTACCTATGCTCTCTCTCTCTCTCTCTCTCTCTATATATATATATATATATATATATATATATATATATATATATATATATATATATATACTAGCGTGGATACCAAGCGTTGCCAGAATCGGCATGAAGTTGGGGTTGAACAGTTTTATTTCCTTTTTATATGTCAACTCTATCGTTACCCAACAAAAATTTCAAAATAAAAGAACGAATGAAAACACGAAAATGTAATCCCCCTCCACCCCGAAAAAAGAAGTACGTGACAAACTCTCCACCAGATATTTCGGCAGAAAGGATACGAAGAGAAACTATTCTCCCGATATTGAGCACCTTTTTATGACTATATTCCAGTTTAAGCGAATTTATTTTAAGCTACCTCAGTCTAGGAAGATTTGTTGACAGTTTGTTGCAACGAAAACAAACTGTATATGATTAACTTTCAAAAATACTGAAGTAGAATTCCTGGTTACTGAATGCTTATGTTATAAAAATGATGAGTTATGACTTATTGCGTTATTAAAAGAAAACAAAAATATTTGCGATGTCAAAAAAATGTGAAACAATAAAGAACTGGTAACAAAAAAGTAAATGAAAGTTTTTTTTTTCTGTTGCTTGTTTTAAATAAAGAATCGTAGTTGAATTGAACTATTTGTTTATTTTAAAATAAAGATTCACTGAGCCACAACGTTAATTGCGAAATCACGGAAATTATTTTAGTTTAACTAATTACAAAAATTACTTTGAAAATTTTTAGTTTTAATATCCGTATTAATATTTTATTTATATATAAAAGAAAGCAAAAACAAAAAGAACAACGTTCGTGCCCAAGGAAATAACTCAAACCGATTCATAAAAAAATTGATGTCGGTAAAAATAAATTAAATATGTTATCAATATGAATCAAATTTAAATAATGAACTTAAATAGAACACGTACAATAATTTTCTCACTATAAACTAATGGACCATTATTTAATAAATTCGATTTTCCTTAATGCTATATACAAATGAAGTCACGTCTTTAATCTTATATTTTGCAATAATCATAGTATATATAGGAATGAACAATATGATTAAGTAATGGATTTTTGTATATACTAGCATTTCAAAAAAAAAACTGGTAAAAAAACGTAAATGAAAGTTTTTTGTTTGTTTTCGTTTTAAATAAAGAATCGTAGTTGAATTGAATGGTTTGTTTATTTTAAAATAAAGATTCACTAGACCACAACGTTAATTGCGAAATCACAGAAATAATGCTTGATTTTTTTTAGTTTAAATATTCACCGAAAAAGAAAACAAAAAAAAAGAACAATGTTCGTGCCAAAGGAAATAACTCAAACGGATTCATAAAAAATCGATGTGGGTAAAAATAAATTAAATTAAATATGTTATAAATATAAACCAAATTTAAATAATAAACTTAAATAGAACACTTAAAATAATTCTCTCACTATAAACTAATACACGGCTATTTAATAAAGTCGATTTTCCTTAATGTAATATGCAAATGATGTCACCTCTGTAATCTTATACTTTGCAATAATCATAGTATATATAAGATTGAATATGATTAAGCAATGGATTTTTGTATATACTAGCATTTTATCCCGGCGTTGCCCGGGTGTTTGGATGTGTGTGTTGAGCAAAGAAAAAAGTTGTAGTAGAAAGGCAGGCTCGAATCCGTACCGCGTAGGAGGAAAAGAACAGGGAAAAACCTGACGTCTTTGCTGTTACGACCACTGCCAAACCGGAAGTGGCGTAGATTTTAATTAAGGCTAGACATTTGAAAGGAAAGGATGACTTTAAAAAAATAGCAGTTTTCCCTCAAGAAACGGAAAACTATCATTTTGCAGCAACGACAAGTATTGATAAATGAAAATGATCTCCTTTTTTTCATGCTCATGGGAAGAATAACCTCACGCAGATATTATCCATTTACTTGGCGCGAAAAATAATGTATATTTTAAATTGGCTTTTTTTTTAAAGTTAGTTGCAAGGCGCCGCCATTATTGACCAAAACGATGTTCGAAAACACGAAACTTGGTAAATAATAATACAATAAGAGAGAGAGAGAGAGAGAGAGAGAGAGAGAGAGAGAGAAAGAAATCAGACAGAGGAATGTTGATAATATTTTAATATGCTGGAGAGGACCTTTTCCGAGATGTTTTTTTTACGACACAGTAATTTTAATCATAAATATAGTTGCAGTATTGACTTTATTTCATGAAGTTTACCTTCATTAAATGTCTGCTATACACATTATAAAGCATATACCTTTATATTTATTTCCCTACTAGCATGGATACCAAGCGTTGTCAGGGTCGACATGAAGTTCGGTTTCGCCACACCTGCTATACTAAGAATATTGAGCAGTTTTTCCTTATTATATGTCAACTCTATCGTTACCTAACAAACATTTCAAAAAAAAAGAACGAATGGAAACACGAAAATGTAATCCCCCCACACCGAAAAAAGAAGTACCTCAGCCTGGAAAGATTTGTCATTGCGGTCTGTTGCAACGAAAACAAACTGTAAATAATTCAGTTTCAAAAATACCAAAGTAGAATTTATGTTAGCCGAATGTTTATTTTATAAAAAATTATGACTTATGACTTATTGCGTTATTAAAATAACAAAAAATTTGTTGCGATGTCAAAAAATCTGAAGAAAAAAAACTGGTAAAAAAACGTAAATGAAAGTTTTTTTTTGTTTTTGTTTTAGATAAAGAATCCTAGTTGAATTGAACTGTTTCTTTATTTTAAAATAAAGATTCACTGAACCGCAACGTTAATTGCGAAATCACAGTAATTATTTTATTTAAACTAATTCAAAAAATAATGCTTGATTTTTTTACTTTTAATATCCGCCGAAAAAGAAAACAAAAACAAAAAGAATAACGTTCGTGCCTAAGGAAAATAACTCAAAGGGATTCATAAAAAAAATCGATGTCGGTAAAAAAAAATTTAATTAAATATGTTATCAATATAAATTAAATTTAAATAATACGCGTAAATAGAACATTAAAACAATCCTCTCACTATAAACTAATACACCGCTATTTAATAAAGTCGATTTTCCTTAATGTAATATGCAAATGACGTCACCTATTTAATCTTATGTTTTGCAAAAACAAACAAACAGACAGGAATATAAATTTATATATATATATATATATATATATATGATCTGTACATTCTCTTGATAAGTCTCATTTTAAAGTTCACTGATATTTTTGGCTCCTTCATTATATATATATATATATATATATATATATATATATATATATATATATATATATATAATGGGGAAGCCAAATACATTAGAGAAATTCTTTTAAAAAGAAAATTTAGCAAAGCTCTCCAATTGAGGTGGAGCTTCTATATATGAGAAAAATCTGTACTAAAGCATATAATTTTAATCGTTGATTTAATAGGGAAATTGCATCACTCCGGATAAATATTCTTTTAATGCCTAGGTATTTCGAAGCCTAATGCATCTCACCAGAACAGAAGAGAAGGTGCTCGGTAACATATTAAAGCTGCGATGTCTAGCGATAACTGCATTAGGAAAGAAAACATGAGGTGTGAAAGAAAAGGTAAAACATTGTAAATCTGGAGAGAGGAAGATTGGAGAATAACAGTAATTTAGAATGAAATTTGTGGATATCATATAGTAAATATAAGTGGTTGATGCAATCTCTTTAGTGAATCAATAATTAAATTTATATGCATTAGTATGAGTTTATATGCATTAGTATATATGTTTATGTTATCTTTCTTTCAATTCTTACATATATATATACATATATATATATATAGTATTTAGGCAGCATCTTTTCATTTAGACATACATTGTTAAACAGCACGAAGTGTTACTACTTAATTTTCTCTTTTTTTTCTATGGTCGTTCTAACATCTCGATGGAAATTGTGTAAGAAAGTTCCACACTCGTTTTTTGTGCATCAGCTTTTTTTTTGCAAGTACTTTCAACTGATTTGCTTAAGTAGTCTTCAGGCTGATTTGATTACTGTTTCGTCTAAAATTTGGATGATTTTGTAAGCGTGAGTTCAAATTACATTTAAATTGCTTAAAATAGTGAAACGTCTAGTGTGTAAAAGGTATGCTTTTTACGTGTTAAAATGTGTTTAAATAAAAATGTACAATGGTTTAAAAATATGGAAGTTACAGTTTTTTTTTATTTAATTAATTTATAAATTACATTACAACATATAATATATCATGTAATGTAATATATATACATATATGTAACTACACACACACACACACACACACACACACACACACATATATATATATATATATATATATATATATATTAATTTTCCGAAACAGTATTTCATGGTAAACAACTGCTGATCCCTAAAAAAATTATTATGGTATACATATAAGTATAGTGAATTTGAGAGAGCAAGTTGATGCAGTGATTGCAGGTGATTGAATGACTTACTGACTAAATAGTTTTTTAACGAATGATAAAAAATATTTTTTTATAGTTTTAAAGTTTAAACACGTCCAAGACTATATATATATATATATATATATATATATATATATATATATATATATATATATATATTGGATAGTTACGTATCCAGACACTTTAAAATGTTATTTCTGTTTTCAAAATAGATATTAAGTTTTGGCTGTTTTATTCTTATATACATGGATTCCAGTATTTTTAGTCTTTTACGTTTGGGTCCATATGAATGATTTTTGTGGTTTCAACTAGGATTTTCTGAATTGGGAATATGCGAAGCCATGTTATTTTTGGTGTTAGCAAATCGAGCTTGTATCTGAAAGGTGTAGGCTTAAATGTCTGGGCGGTGCGTTGGTCGTGTCCAATGTAGCTATAAGTGTTTTTATCGTTGGAGATGTATTCTCTTAAAGGGAATTTTAATTAGTAGACCACATTGGTTTCATCAGCATATTTTGTTGTCCGGAAGGTAAGCAGTTCTTAATTTCTTGTAATAGGTTATAAATATGATCTTATTATTATTTATTGGGGATATATATCGATGTATCATATTATTTAGTACCTTTTCATCTTATTTAAAGTTTGTTATAGCTGATTACGATAGGATATATTGATGGGGTGAAGATTGTTATTATTAGTTTAGTCTAGGTTTCTTACTGTTAGTTTTATTTGTTTATCGACTAAAAAATTGGTAAATTAGGTATTAATTAAAACCTGCATTATACTTTTGAATTTACTGTAGAATATGTTTGTTTTTTTTTTATTTGAGAAGATCAATTTGGTCCGATTAATAAGTTTTTGTTTTTTTAATTGCGGTCCTGTACTGGTATAGACAGTACTTTTTGAAGTTTAAGATACAGAAATTGGTTGCAATAGTCTTTTAATACGAAGAAGTGATGGATGCATCTTTGCTGAAGTCTATGTGAACGTCACTAAAATGAATACTTAGATAGTATTGTACTTGTACCCCTCATATTAATTACTCACACCCCTTTCTATTATTCCACAGTGTAACCAGCAGCGCATTCTTAGGAGCCGGAAGGAATTGGTAACCTGAAGATCGTCGAGTCCCTCCTCTCAAGACTATTAGACCTACTGCTCAGTAGAGACCTGCACCTTCACTTGCCTACTAGTTCCTTTCCCCTGTCTGCTCATAGGAAGGTGTGTCTACTCATCTAATACTATTGTTTGTATTTAATTCAGAAGTGAAAGCAGGTACGGACTTTGGTTGAAAATGATCCTTTAGTCTCTCTATTTCGTTATTATTGTCAGCTATAATAAAACTATAGCCAAGGTAAACGAACGTTTTTAATAGTATTAAATATTTTATTCTTCATGTTGAACATGTAAAAGTTGCTTAAAGAGGATCCCAATACGGACACTATTGATACCCCATCGATTTGTGTGTACATGTGTTTATGATCATAAAAGGGAACATATTAGTAATATATTTTTTTTAGGATTATAGGGTGAATTTTCAGGGAAAGGATAGATGGATTAATGTATATAATGTCTCTGATGATATCAATGATTTCTTGAACCTGGACGTTGAGGAAAAGGCATTCTAAATCTAGTGAGGCAGTAACTTTTTTTCTTTGGGGAATTTCTATAGATTTTGCTAGATTTTACGCTGTATTTGCTTTGTAAGTAACAAGTTATGAGATTATTGATGGTTTGGTTAATTTATAGATAGGAGTTATTATTTGTGAAATAATGAGGCGGCGAGGAAAGTTGGGTTTGTGGGTTTTTATATTGCCAAATAGGTATCGGGGTTTATAATCACCAATTATGTTAGGGGGGTTATTGATTATTATAGCATATATATATATATATATATATATATATATATATATATATATATATATATATATATATATATGCATAAGAAATGTAAAAATACCAGCGGTGGTTAACGTTATGTTTTGAGAAAAATAGAAAAACCGAATGAAATTATTAAAATAATCAACGTTTCGTCCTTATTTCAGAGGACATCTTCAGGATATTGAAGTGAAAATGCAAGAAAAGAAAACGTCATAGATCTTACGAGTAAAAAACTGTTCTCTTTTTCGTACGATCTCTGAGAGTTAGAGATTACCTCTATTTTTTTAAAGTAGACGCAAAAATAAACGCCAACTCGTACATCGAGGATATTTTGACTCCTACAAATGTCGAAACGATAGGCCCATCACATTTCAACAGGACAGTGTGTACTCTCACACTGCAAACAGGATTGGTGTGAGATTCACTTTCCTACTTTTTAAAGGAAGGAAGTGTGGCCTCCTTCCTCTCCAGACTTAAACTCTCTGGATTTTCGTGTCTAGTTGGTCTTAAAGAAGGAGATCTGAGCTACAGCTCATGATAATACGAAAGCTCTAAAGAAGTCTCTTAAGCGAGAATGGGTTAAAATTCTCCAAGAAATCCTCCGTGCTTCACTAAAGCGCTTCAGAGAAAGACTTGAACGAATGATTGCAGCTAAGAGTAGCCATATTGAAAATTATTCCGAGAAATGTTAAATCGGTTACTACGATATTGTGTTATGCTTTTTGTTTTATTTTATCCTTTATTAATTGGTTAATTAACATTTTTACAAGATCGAGGACATTCTTCGCACCCTGTAGAATCTGTGCATGAGATGTATTCACAAATAAGATCTTCATTTGTATCCTTACTAGATCCAAGTAACGCAAAAGCCCACAGGGGCTAACATGGCAGAACATGTTGCAATGTGTGTGAATGGTTTTGCGACACAATCGAAGACAATAAAAACTTTTTGAATCCTGTTTTTTCCTCTGGCGTAGCGCACTTTCTGCTGCCAGGACATCTCATTGATAAAATAATGTTTACTGGAGTACGGCACCTCCGTAAGAAGTATTACAAATACCGTTACAATCAGGTAAATCCGCAGAGATGCGTACATGCGAGGGACTGATAATTTTGTGCAACGGTTGCTAGTTTGTTTCCAACATTGAGGAGGTCAGTTGGGGCATAGTTTTGAGAGAATATAACTCTAGATTACTAAAACTTTGGGGCATAACCATACATCGACAGAGGTTTGAGTTTACAAAATAAAAATTACTTTGCTTATTTTTTTTGTAGGAGAAATAAAAAAAGTTTATGGGTTCTGTTCTTTGGGGGAAGGTCACCATGTACATATATATGCTCTATACGTTAGTCGAGTTTAAAGTTTTATGATAACGTATCCAATGGCTAATTGCACAGAAGGTACCACGTTTTATTCCCACGGGAAATCACTACGCTAAATGTCCTAATGATTTCATTATTTCTATCATTGATTTTTAAATTCCTAAAAATCGTTTACTTTGTAGGTTATTTAAAAGAGCAAAATTTACTTACACGAAAAAAAAAACGCTGTAATATTACTAATATATGTAATTACTTAGATGTGTTCATTTTTTCCATCGTGCCTGTTATAGAACGTAGGTCAGCAAATATACCCATCTCAACAACAATTTTATCAGGGAGGTCATTTATGAATATAAGGAATAATAAGTTCCAAGTATAGACCCCTAAGGTATGGACTCAAATATTTTGGCGAAAAGCGGGGGAGGCTAATAGAGCAATAATTAATGGGTCAGTTTTTCATCAGGATTTTTTAAAACTGGTACCACAGAAGTAGTTTTCCAGCAGCCAGGAAAGCAAGATTCGTTGACATTTGTTGTAAAGTTTGGAGAGGACTGGAGCAACATAAGCAGACCATTTTTTTAAGCACAGCCTGGCATTGTTCAGCTGTAAGAGAAAATATATTACCCCATAGGGCATCTCTGATGAGATCCCTGGTGTTTTTCCAGTCAGCCTTCTTATAATACCTTGTCGTTTTGAGTAATGTCTCTTCAATTTTGGGTCGAGAATTAAGGGCGATTTCTACCATTATCACAGCGTGATCAGCCTTCTTGACTGAGCTATAGCACTGGTTACAAATCCATCTTGAAACTATGGTCAGAAATAAATCTAGAAGTGAGGCATGTTGATTTTGCTAATCTGGGAAGCATGTCAGAAATGTTAACGTCTGTGATACGGAATGGAATATAGAGAAGCTTTGTGCTATGCTTGCAGCTGCGTCTGTGTAAGTAGAGAAACCAAGCCAATTACTGTAGTGGGCACTGTAGTTACCAAATACATGTACTCGTGCGCTAATATTGAGGGAAAGTGCTGTATCTTTGCTGTCAGAAACTTAGTTGATTAGCGTACGGTCCTGGGACGAGAGGAGGGGGCGGTAGAGAAAATATAAGTAGCTAATGTTGCATGTAAAGTCTAAAGCACATAAAAGCTTGGTCGTCTGATTCAAGTTTTGTTTCTCTGACTTGATAAGTTAATTATGAATTACAACGTAAAACAAGCGCAGGTATATTTAAGCACATATTCTGTGCAACTAAACTATGTAGAAAAGGCCTTAGGAAAACAAACGCTGATTGAGGTATCGGAATTTAGTACGGATTCGTAATTGTATCGGAATCGGAAAAATATTGAAATCGTTTCATCTCTACTATATATATATATATATATATATATATATATATAATAGTAAGTTATAAAATATATATCGCAATTAAGCTACACAGAATATTTCGCGCTTCATCCAGGCTAGGATTCATCAGGCTTATTTTACAATGTATTCTCGACTAAGTCACTGCAGAGCTTCTTCCCAGTGCAGACAATTAATCTATTTGATTGAGAAATGCGCGATTTTCTGGCAAAGATCAAATTGTAGTATCTGTTCTGATGCTGCAAAACGATTTTTCGTCTCGGTTATTGGAAGAGAAATCCTTCATGAGAGATACATGTTTTATTTTTGTTACTAACATGAGTGCCCCTTTTTAGGGAGCTATTTTTCCTCGCATAAAAACTGACCTTGTGTCTAACTCTCTCTCGTGGGCGACAATTAAACAAAAAAAATGATATTCGTATATACTCATGTCATTCCCATCAACGTCAGTTCTTCCTACTAGTGTGTTCGTATGTATATATACATACATATATACATATATATATATACATATATATATATATACATATATATATATATATATATATATATTTCAAGAGTATGAGTTCCATTATAGAACCATTCATTTAATTTAAATAAAAGAAATACGCATCAACGTTCCAACATTTTAAAATACAACCGTTTCGAGACAACGCGCTGATCTTTACAGACGGACATTTCTTTCTCCAATTTACAACATGGCAAGAAATTAGAAGAAGAAAAGGAGAAAAAAACAGACTTTGACTTCGAAGCTTATTTAAATTATAAAGTTTAAGCAAGTAAAATATTTGTTGCTCATTTTCCTTATATTAAGTTGTGATTTCGCTTTCAAGCGCACTTAATGCGTTTATATATATATATATATATATATATATATATATATATATATATATATATATATATATATATATTCAAGGACATCTAATTGAACACGACAGAGTTGTCATTCTCTTTTTCGATTTTTCTGAATATCTTTTCGATTCGCGGTGTTTTTCTTTTTTCTCAGTAGGCATGTTGTATAAAATGGCGCCCAAAGGTTGTTGTTCAGCCATATTCTAGTCAAGTACGTTTTATCGGTGCGTCCGATTATCATCAGTATCGATTGGTGTTATTGTTTCTTTTTTCTTTTGGTTCTTAATATATATATGTTTTATATATATATATATATATATATATATATATATATATATATATATATATATGTTATATATATATATGTTTTATATATATATATGTTATATATATGTCTCATATATATATATATATATATATATATATATATGAGACATATATGTTATATATATATATATATATATAAATATATATATATATATATATATATGAATAAAATAAAGCAAAATATAAACGATGCTTTAGACGTTATGTGAATAAAAAGGAAAAACCTAAAAGAGTAAAAACAAAATTAAATCAACGTTTCGTCCCCATTTCAAGGGACATCATCAGGATTTCTAGGCGAGGATGTACAGGAAGACGGTCATATCACATGCGAAAGAGGAGAAGTTTAGTTCTCTTTCTGTTCTGGAGAGAAAAAAAACTCTCCAGAACAGAAAGAGAACTAAACTTCTCCTCTTTCGCATGTGATATGACCGTCTTCCTGTACATCCTCGCCTAGAAATCCTGATGATGTCCCTTGAAATGGGGACGAAACGTTGATTTAATTTTGTTTTTACTCTTTTAGGTTTTTCCTTTTTATTCACATATATATATATATATATATATATATATATATATATATATATATATATATATAAATATATATAGGAAAACAATAAGAATGGAAAATTAAGTAACAAAAACCATATATTGGTAAATATAGAATGGTTCATTTATTCAATTAGTCATTTAGTTAGGGATAGAGGGGACTCTTTATGCCAAGGCATTTCGAAGCCTCAGAAGAGTGGGGAAGATGCTAGGTAACATAGAGGGGATCCGACGCCTAGCGTGGGATTCATAAGGAACGAAGTAAATCAATGAAATTATAGATGATGTTGGGGGAGTTATATCGAATTCTAACATAAAAGAAGCAGCGTATTATATTGGGTGTAATGGAAAAAGGGGTTTAAGGCCTATATCATTGTCTCAAATGTATGTAGTATGTGTTTTAAGGCTTAGGGGATGTAAAAGGACAGGGAACCTTCTGCAGGAGTCAATAATATAGTTCTGAATTTCCTGACTTCAAGGACAAGTGATATAGGTTATTTATGAACAAATCACTTTTATTCAATCCTGGTTAGAATACAGGCTTTCGCCTTAAGTCATCATAATGTTCCTCCTGAAATTCAAAGTGCTGTTGTCGTTCCGGTTGGATCTGTTAATAAATGCCCCCCATAGATTATAGGCATCTTGCATACTGATAAAATAGAACTTCCACCCATCCAAACTATACCTGCCTCTAAGCTTTAAACCATATACTACATGCATTTAAGACTATGATAGAGACTCTATACACCTTTTTTCCATTACACCCTATATAATACGCTCCCACGCTAGACGTCACATCCCCTTTATGTTATCTAGCATCTTTTCCACTTATTTGATGAAAAGCATTAAGCTTTGAAATGCCTTGGTATAAAGAGTCACCTCTATCCCCCAACTAAAAGTGCGTAATACGTTTATTAAATAAATGAAACATTCTATATTTACCAATATATTGTTTTATTTGTTTTTTTACTTTATTTTCCATTCTTATTGTTCTCCTATATAAGCTCCAATGAAACTTGTTGAGCTCTATATTATCTCGATAAGCCCTCTCTTATAGAATTGAACTACCTCTCTTCATCTAACTCACTAAGCTATATATATATATATATATATATATATATATATATATATATATATAGTATTGGTTGGTTGGTTGTTTTTGTTATACGGCATATCAACCCTTTTCGGGTTATTTAATGCCGAATACAAAGATTTTGAAGAAATTTTTTTTAATAGAATATATTTGTTGCTTTCAAGTCGGTTTCTATTCAACCCATAGTTGAGACCCTAACAGGTACTACCACTCTGGGTCAGAGTGGACCTGGGAGCAATGGTAATTAAAGGGTGGCTCCACACTCCCCAAAGCCCACAAGCTGGGGCCTCACCACTGGATATAGTTTAAGGTCATATCCAGGATCCCCATTGAGGGAATTTTACCCTCTGCAGGGGGACAGTCGGTGTATTCTAATGCCCCACCGACAGGGCCATATATTATTGGTTAAAGGTGGGTGCAACACGGTCAGTGGCGAATTATTTTTACTTTAATTTCGATTGTTTTTATTTTATATTTTATTTATTTAATTTCTAGTTAGTTATTAAATAGTGTTAGCAAATTTGTCCCCGTGTTAAATGAGATCCGGTTAAAAACAACAATTTTCGGGTGCCACGTCATACAATACGCAAACTGAAATAATAAAAAGATTGCTTGACGAATCGAAAAGATATCCAGAAAAGTCGGAAAAAAGAATAACTCTGTCGTGTTCAATCAGATGTGCCTGAATAATGACTTGCTGCCAAAATATATACAATCTACATATATATATATATATATATGTGTGTGTGTGTGTGTGTGTATATATATATACACACATATATATATGTGTATATATATACACATACATATATATATGTATATATATGTATATGTGTATATATACACACACACATATATATATATATATGTGTGTGTGTGTGTGTGTATATACACATATACATATATATACATATATGTATGTGTATATATATACACATATATATGTGTGTATATCTATACACATATATATGTGTGTATATCTATATACATTTATATATATACATATGTATACATATATATATATATGTGTGTGTGTACATATATACGTCTCTTCTGTGCTGTGGGAAATATATATGTGCGTGTATATATATATATATATATATATATATATATACATATAATCATCCACATACAGTATTGTTTCGCTGCTCATCAGTGTGGTTAGACAAGCACATACCTCAAGCCAGGATCGAACCTCGATTGCCCAAACGACTATCGGAACTTCTAGCCGTTGCGCTATATGGCTGCTGCTATTCGGGCAGTGAATATATATATACACACATATAAATAAATAAATAAATATATATATATCAATGTGTGTGTATATATATATATATATTACTACTGACTACTTCAGCGTTGTTGCAGTAAATACTTAAACTATATACGTACTATATCATATTACCTTATAATATTTTATGTGCTTATGCATGAAATAATCAAATATATTTTTCTGATATATACAGTTAAAATGTGGTCGGAATCTTAAATGCTAAGATTTATGGAAGACGTATTACAATAAACAGTTCAAGCATTACAGAAAAGAAATGGTTGCGAAAAAAGTTAACGAAGGACCTCGACTTTTTTCCCCCCACGCATCTAAGCGCACACAACATATATCCGCAACGGTTCGCTGAACGTGGTTCTCTATTTTGAAATATGTCTTCAATATTTATGTACATGTTTATTTTTAATCAAAATGGCGGTTTCCGTATTTATCAAACTTACGCGTATTTGTATACGAAATTTAAAAAAAAAGAACTAAAAAAGAAACGATATTGAATATTAAGAAAAGAAGTCTAAATGCTATGGAAAGTTGAGAAAGAATAACCCACTTGGAGCGAGTAAAGAAGATATCTACATAAAAGAAAGAAATATGACGTGTCATTCTCCCCGAAGGTTCAAATTACTTTTGCAGAAGCAGTCATCATGATGTATAACGACGGGTATCGCTGAGATTTGTGCATGATAGATTTTTTTGTCATCAACTGACAATGACAAACGACGATTGATTCATTGAATGCCAAAAAAGTTTACAATATTACAAATGTCTGTTGTCATAAGTTATGCAATTATTTCTCGTCCATCTGTGTGTGTCTGTAAGACGCGCGTGCCTTTGATAATTATATAAGGTGCCTTCATGAAGTTTTTAGACTTTTTTTGTACAGGCATTTAAAATTGTCGAAGACTCTTGAAAATTTAGTAAGTTATTGATATACATCTTATGAAAAGACTGACCAATCTTTACGATTTCAGGCTCAAATGAACAGCAACAGCAGAAATATGAATACACCTTACTAAAGCCTGATTGCTACAGCTGGTTAATTTTGAAAATACAATCAGAAGCGTGTGGAATGCTCTAGACTGCTTTTGGACCATCTTACATTAAGAAAGCATCAGTTCTGAAGAGCATAAGAGATTCAAGGAAGGTAACTAGTCTGTAAGAGATGATGAGTGGTATGATAATAAGAAAGTTGGAACACCAGATTTGATAGGACAAATAAAGAAAGATAACGATCGTTGTGTTTCTGTAGAGACAGTTTGATGTCAGTGTACACGCAATTATTCGCGAGTAAATATTTGCGCGAAGTTTGTCCCAATGGTACTCCATTCTTGTCACGGACTATTTGACAAAAATGTGCATCAAGATAGTTCCTCGCCCTTCCTATAGTCTAGGCTTTGCCCATTCTGACTTTTGTTTTTATCCTATGCTCAAGGAAACCTTTAGAGGCTGTCGTTTTGAGATAAGCGATTGAAAATGTGAGGAAGTCGTGTGTAAAACGTGTGTATCGCATCACTCTTTCTCTTTGTGTTCTTGCCGGTTGTGTAATGATCCTCTCACAACCTCTTTCATCTCTCAGGAGATGTAAGAGGTTGTGGCGAGGGTCAGGACACGCTCACACAGAAGGATCTCGATGCGGTCTTCCAGAAGTTGTTAGGACGGTACAACTACATGCCATCTGGAGGAGATTTCTTCGAAGGGAAATAGAGCTTCATGTGTGTAGTTTCAATACAAGTCTGAAGGCCACTCGAGGATAACCGTTATTGAGTGTACAGTAGTCAATGAGATAATATAGTAGTAATCGTTAGTAATGGAAATTTGGTAAATTGGATTACTTAAGAGGGCAGTTCATCAAGAATTTGTTTATTTTGGACTTGAAAACAACCAAATAGTCAGCTGGGGAACAGGTGTGCAGTTCGAAGAAAGAAACTTTGTTCATGGAATCTACGTTTTGATTTAGGCACAGATAAAGCGTGGGTAAAATTATTGACAGTGGTTTCAGCTAGATGGGTGTTTTTCGTGAAAGATCAGCGAAGGATTACCAGAGATTTGAGCTCAGACGAGCATTTTCCATGAAAATAACGATAAAACAAAGACAGGCTCGCAACGTCTCTTCTGTGGTAAATAGATTGCAGGGAAGAGAAAAGGACATCCCTCACTAAGCTACGAAGTCTATTTTGAGCTCTGTCAAGGCAGGATAAACTGATTCTAGCAGCCCCCGCCCAGGTGTCGTAATTGTACTCCATTCTTGGACGTACTTGGCATTTATATAGATAATTGCATCAACAGTGAGATATCTACTGGAATGGTAGAAGGATACTGCCATTTTTCCAGCGATTTTGGAAACAGATTTGATGTACGTGTTCTATTTCAGATCAGGAGTAAAGGGCAAGCCCAGAACGATTGTCAAAACATGAAGCCTCCCTAAGAAGAACGTCATCAATTTCAATAAAATTAAAACCACAATTTTTAAACTAAAGTTCTCCGCTTTGGAACTAGTTCGTTTTTTTTCTTTTTTTTTTTTTAATGTTATTATTTATTTTCATATGCACTGGTTAAATTACAAGAAAATCTCTAAGATTTTTGTCTTCATCTTTTTCAGCAGTTAATGGATTATATTTGAATGCTTCAATAATATCTAAAAAAAGTTTTTAGGTTTCATTCTTCTAGGAAAGATTCATTAATAGTATTCAAATGCAATGTGTAAAGAAATCGTTATCCTTCAATATAATCTATAGTTAAATCTGATGTTTTCTCACCTGTTGACGCCATTTTGGATTATAAGAGGTCGTTAACTCACAAAATAATATATCAAAAATGTCATATAAAAACTCGTATCTTTTTCTTTTACAGCTGATAAAAAGATCTTGCCATATATGTGGAATTAAAACAATGATTATGTAATCAGTTTAAAAATGTATTATTCAACATAAATATGTTTTAAAGGAAACTTATTAATTCTGTTATGCGTATTTTTCCACACTGACATCAAACTGTGCCTTTATTGTTTCTATAGACACACGACGGTCCTTATCCACGAAATAATTTATTCGAACAAACAATTCTGGTGTCTGAATTACTTACTCCTCCAACACCTCTTATCATCCCTTACAGACTTTCTGCCCTTCTAGAATCCCTTGCGCCACTCTAAACCTGATGCGCGATTGATGCAAGATGGTCCAAAACCAGTCTGAAGGATTCCATACGTTTATTTTCCAAGTTTAACACAGAATTTTATTGCATATCGTTCTTCTAAAATGTCCGCACGTCCAGATAGCATTTTTTTTTATTCACAAGTTTTGACAATGAATATAAATAATTTGCATATTCCTGTGAAAAACGGGCGTTATTTAAATACTTATCAATTTTTATGTTTTCTTATATCATGATTGGTTTCATTTCGCTATCACGCTGAATTCTATGTATGCATAATTTATAAATTCTGCATAATTGCGTAGATATTTAGATGAAACGTTATCCCACAAGGAAATATGTGTATATATTAGTCCTGGCGCAAAAGAGCAGGATCCAAAATGTTTAAAATAATAATAATAATAATAGAATAACAAAAACAAAGATGGAATACTGTTGCCATATCTGGGCAGGAGCTGCCAAAAACAGCCTATCATGCCTTGACAGAGTACAAAATAGACTTCGTGGCTTAGTGGGGGATACCCTTTTCTCTACCCTGCAACCTCTCTCCCACAGAAGAGACGTTGCGAGCCTATCCTTGTTTTATCGTTATTTTCATGGCAGGTGCTCTTCTGAACTCCAATCCCTGGTCCCCCCTCGCCAATCTTTCATGAAAAACACCCGTCTAGCTGAATCCACTGTGAAAAATTTCCCCCACTCTATATCTGTGCCTAAATCAAAACGCGGATTCCATGAACAAAGCTTCTTTCTTAGAACTGCACGCCTGTGGAACTCTGTTCCGTCTGCCTGCTTCCCTCCGGACTACAACTTGGATGTCTTCAAGTCTAATGTTAACAAATTCCTAATGAACCGGCCCCTTAAGTAAACACTCCATCAAATCTCCACACTAACATAATGTACTTGCAATAACCCTTATCCCTGAGTGGCTTCCGGGCCTTGATAAGTGGTGATCACTGTGTAAAAAAAAAAAAAAAAAGACTTTCGCTGGCGAGGACTACTAATTATCGTAACCAGTTATACAATCCTTTTGAAATTTTCATCTCTATTTTTCTCGTTATGTACTGAATATTTGTTAATGAAACCTATATGAAATATGTTCCTTATTAAATTTTAAAGATTTCCTATTCCGAAAGAAGTTTAAAAAATTTAATCGAAATAAGTTATTTTAAAGTTTTTGTAAAAAATATTCAGATTTTTTCATTATTCTGACCTGTATTACAAAGAGGGGCGTTGCAAAAAGGAGTTGTGGCGTGAGGAATAATACGAACTGAAACAGGGAGAATATTCACATCTGTAATAATACAAAGAGAGGGTTGCAAAAATGAGTTGGGGTGTGAGGAGACATACAAACTGAAATAGAGAGAAGGAGAGTTTTATATAAAATATAATCTGTAAAAGATAAAATACAAGTTACAAAAGCATTTCGTCCAAGGCATGAAAATTGTTAAACAAAATGTTTTTACTATAAGCTTTAAAAATAAAGGTAACTTTATTTTATCTTCAAAGTGCACTTTTATATACTTTACAGTGTAATGTATAAAAATTTAATTTAAATTCAATCAAAAAATTACCTTAGATTTATTTTATGTAATGTAAATTTTGACGCACTTTAAAAACATTATCTTTCATCTAGCAATTAATGATATAGATATAAAATTTTCATGATTTTTGTTAAAAAGTGCAACAGAATGTACATTACATAAAATATATCCAAGGTAATTTTTTGATTGAATTTAAATTAAATTTTTATGCCTTACTTTGTAGAATTGATAAAAGTGCACTTTGAAGATAAATAAATTTTAAATTGAATCTTGTACCTTTATTTTTAAAGCCTATAGTAAAACCATTTTGTTTAACAATTTTCATGCCTTGGACGAAATGCTTTTCTAACTTATATATATATATATATATATATATATATATATATATATATGTGTGTGTGTGTGTGTGTGTGTGTGTGTGTATATGCTTTTCTAACTTGTATATATATATATATATATATATACAAGTTATATATATATATATATATATATATATATATATATATATACAAGTTAGAAAAACATTTCATCCAAGGCATGAAAATTGTTAAAGAAAAAAAAAATATATATATATATATATATAAGTAACCTTGTCAGTGTGTGTGTGAAAAGTCTTTACAAAACCACTCATTTCTAACTTATCTATATATATATATATATATATATATATATATATATATATATATATACATACATATATATATACTTTTCTAACTAGTGTATATATATGTATGCTTTTCTAACTTGTATATATATATATATATATATATATATATATATATATATATACAAGTTAGAAAAACATTTCATCCAAAGCATGAAAATTGTTAAAGAAAATATATATATATATATATATATATATATATATATATATATATAAGTAACCTTGTCAGTGTGTGTGCGAAAAGTCTTTACAAAACCACTCTCCAAATATTTGCTTTATAGAATTGAAATTAGATATGTAGGGCACTTTCACCTGTAGCACACTCTCTATTTAGATTTCAGCCAGAAAAATGGCTGCCCAGGAGTCAAAATTAAAAAAAAAACACTTGCGCTTGGCAGGGTACTTCTAATACAACATTATTCACACTTTATAATTGCGCATGCGCCATATTATACATTCATAGTTCAATGAGGCTTAATTTTTAACCTTTAGTACACATATGGCGGTAGCTGAAACTTTAACGACGGTGAAGAGATAAATAACAACTAAGGTTTGAACGCCAAACGTTCTAGTTTCGATTCTAGCGAATGGAATCCGTGTCATATTTTTTTACAACTTTTGAAATAATAACTATATATTGAATAATAATCGACAGAGAAGTTATACCTTCTAGTATATGTATATTTTGCTATCACAACGCATGGATATAATAATTTTATAGGGTTGCAACTAATCACACTTCAAAAGATTCGTTAATCTTTTTTTATTGACTTTGGCAATAATAAATTTACCCAGAGCCAACAAATACAGTTACATTTAAACGTCGTTGCAGCGATTCCTAGAGTTTATGACCCACGAATTATGACGTTTATTTCTGTAACATATTTTTTGTAAATACATTTTTCTTAATGATATTAATGTGTTTTCTTTATTATTACTAGAGTTATGACAATAACATATTCTTATCATCGTTTCGGCTCTCGAGTATATATCCGACACAGTAAGACACAGTTAATCAACTGACAACCACATCACTCTATATAAAAGTGTATATGATATCAAGGGATACACACTCGAGAGTCAAAACAATTAAAAGAATATTGCTGTTGTCTTAGCCCTAATTATTACCATCTTTAAGCCGGCAGCAGACTTTTTGGCGATCGGGTCATCAGAAGGAGTTAATAGACCTAAAATGAACGTGCATTAACCCCTAATACCTAAATTTTATTAGTGGCATTATCTAAATAATAATTACTACCAAACATTTAATACGAATTAAGACTAGGAGAGTAGGGTTGTTACTCTTTATATAAAGTTAACGTTGTCCGAGGGGTTTGTTCCTTGCTAATTGACTCAGAGATAACTTTGTGGCCGGTTTCGAATCTCCCAACCGACGGTAATCGTGACTCCTTACATTGATGATTCCCGATATGATGAAACACTAGTGTCGGCAGACATTATATATATATATATATATATATATATATATATATATATATATATATATATATATATATATATAAAACATGTCGCCTGTTTGGAAAATTCACGAGTTGTCGTCCCCATTTTGGGGAGACTTTTTCAGGAGTGTTATGAGGATGATTATTGAGTAAAATAAAATATACTAAAGATGAGGGCAGAATGCTATGAAAAGTGACATTTTTATATATTTAATGTACATATAAGGAAAGCGATTAAAAATGTAATTGGGAAATCCTTATGTAAAACGTACATGGGGAAACGTAAGTAAAAAAGTAAACATTATTAACAAAAGTGGGGAAATGTGTTTAAGACGAAACTTATCAGTTTTCAAACCTATGTGCCATTGAGGAAAGCGATTAAAAATGTATGTAAAATCAAACTGATCAATTGTATAAAGGGAAGATAAAAATACGAGAGGAGAATCCTATGAAAAGTAAGATATTTATATATTTTATGCACATATGAGGAAAGCGATTGAAAATGTAAGTGAGGAAGCCATGTGTAAAACGTGTATATCGCATCACTCTTGTAATCTAAAATGTTTTTTTGCATAAGATATTAAGATAAACACCAGTCTCAAATTTCTATTACAATTATTACTACCAATAATAATACTAGTCTAACTAATGATGTGTCGACTTGTTATACAGATAACGGCTTAATCAGCAATGACAGTATTCCAACTTTTACTAATAACACTTATAATAATATCCCATATAATTGCCTCATTTTGAAAGTTTTATATGTCGCATTAAGGTGTGTTTACAAGGCGATGCCTCGGTTTAGTCGCAAGAAACAATGGCCCCAATGTAAGGATAGCTGCGCGTGTAATTGTGAGATGAGAGTTGCGGAATACCAAAGCTACCTCTCCTGAATCGGCACTACTTTGGTCCACGGCAAGGAGAAGCACAAGACTAACTGGAAACAATGCCGAAATAACGTAGAACACATACAGCAACTGTAATTCCCAAATGGTCACTCATTGTAGTACTGATCAGGCTAAACTTCAGTGATCTAACGGGAACCGGTGTTTAAACTTGATTTTTTTTTACAAAGGCATCACCACTTATAAAGGCCCAGAGAACACTTGAGGATAAGAGTTAAAGACTGTACAGTAGAAATTGGACAATATAATAATCATTAGTAATGGAAATTCGGTAAATTTATTAACTTATATAGAACGGCTAATTAAAAACTTGTTTACGTTAGACTTGAAGACAACCATATTGTAGTCAGTTGGACAGCAGGAAAACGGAAAACAATTCCATAGGCGTGCATTTCTAAGAATGAAGCTTCGCTCATGGAATCTACGATTAGGTTTAGGCACAGATAAAGAGTGGGGAAAATTAGTGATAGTGTTTTCTGCTAGACATGTGTTTCTTGTAAAATTTTGGTGAGAGGGACCATAGATTGGAGCTCGGCCGAGCACTTGCCATGAAAATACCGATAAAGCAGAGACAAACTTGCAACGTCTATTCTGTGAGAAAGAGGTTGTAGGAAGGGAAAATCTACGATGCAACAAAGTCTATTTTGAAATCTATCAAGGCATGATGTCCTCTCTAGCAGCTCCTGTCCAAATGTGGCAACAGTACTCCATCCTTGGACGTACCTGGTTCTTATATAGACAGAGAATTGCACCAGCAGTGAGATATCTACTGGACCGATAGAAGGACCTCACCATTTTCCCAGCGGCCTGGGCAACGGATTTAATTTATGTGTTCCATTTAAGATCAGGAGTAAAGGTCAAGCCCAGAAGCTTGTCAAACATGAGGCCTCCCCAGGACAAGAGCCATTCATTTGAATTGATGCCAGATGGGGATCAGAGCATTGGTGATGTAAGGATAAAAGCTTGGTTATAGATGCATTAAAAGTAACAAGCCACCTCTTTCCCCATTGTACCACTTACTCAAGATCAGAGGAGAGAGAATCAGAAAGAATTTGGTCGGTTACAGTCTTAGATGTGCTACAATAGATAGTGGTGTAATCAGCATAAATGTCTATGAATGACGTGAGAATGCAATTTGGAACATCATTAATGTAGATCAGGAAGATAGTTGGGCCCAGAATGGACTCCTGAGGGACTTCAGCATTAATACTAAGAGCTTCTGATTTCTGCCCATCAACTACTACTCTTATGAACGTATCAGAGAGAAATGATGTAATAATTCAGAAGACATTTCTAGCTATACCGTAGCTGGAGATCTTGTGAAGTAAACCTTTATGCCATACTCTATCAAAGGCCTTTCATATGTCAAGAGCAATTGCCCTAGAAAGGTTGCCTCCCTCGAGAGATTCGCTAATCCTATGAGATATATCTGTAAGCACACCTGCTGTAGAACTAGCAGAACGGAAACCATATTGCATGTCACTAAGAAGGTTATTTTTGCTAAGATGGTTGATTACTTCTCTATTTAATACAGATTCCAGCAACTTACTCATGACGCACAGGAGAGTTATTGGCCTGTACTGAGAGGGAGATGGCCGATCACCTGAATTCTTAAATACAGGGTAAACTGATGAGATTTTCCAGGGTGATTATGCTGTGTTTATTATTGATTCACGAAAACATAAAGATTATTGGATATTCCTAAGCGATGAGTGTTCGACAAGTAAAAAAAAATGTATTTTTACAAAGTATAGCTAGATTGTAAATTTTATTAACTACTAGAGGGACCTGTGGAAATTCGACGGCGGCATTGCCCATATGTAATATATTGCTGGTGGGCATTCTGTGTACGTTCAGCGTGAATGGAGACCCGCGATTATATTGTAGCGCTTTTGTTAAAACTGTACAAGTATTTATCTAAGTAATCTGGTTAATGTAGTGTCAGATTATATCTAGATAATACGGTTTATCGCCAATATCTTTATAGGAATTTGTGACATATTTTTATTGTATGGACGCCCTGTGAAAACGGAAACCTCACGATGTCATTATACTATCTATAATATAAAGGGCAAAAATCTTTTTAAACGTATGTAGGTGTGTATGTTAGCATGTCTTCCTAAAACATTCCACAGAGGCGACGGGTTTTCACGAAACTGATATCGTTTTGGAGTTCGACCTTTCAGATGACAAATAACGATATATTGGCTAAGAACTTAAATTCCTTCACCCTCAACTGGACACTTTTCTACAGGGAGGGGTAGCAAAAAAATCTTTCCTTCATGACAATTTAGCCAAACACGCATGCACAAAAACATTCTTTCTTGAATTAGTTCAAATATTAAAAAACGACTTAACTTCCCTCATGTGATCGTAGACCATTCGTTATAGTGGCAGCGTCGTAATCTTAAATTGCACATCCAAGCAACGCCGGAGACCCCCGCAAATCTTTAGATAGAAGAGATACTACCATTGGATCCTAGCCAGAAGACCAAGAAGGTATATTTAGATTTGACGTATAGCCCACAACGGAGATCATTATTTTTAGTCGGTGCAAGCGACTCTATAAGTCACTCGGTCGGTCGGTCCGTCGGTCTGTCCGTAACACTTTTGTATTTTGGCCTTTTTGGTTGAGATTAAAGGTCTTGTTAATAGATGCTGTTCTGCTGTTCTTAGCATTTGAAGCTTTAAAATAATTCTTGGCCTTTTGGCCAAGATCAAAGTGTAGTATCTGTCCGGCAGATACTGCACTTAAGATAATTTGTACCAGTCAATGGAGGGGAAACCCTCTATACTGGGACAATTATTATTTTTGGTAACCAGAGTGACCCCTTTTAGGGGAGCTGGTTTTTACCTCACATTAAAAACGGCCTTGTGCCTAATTTGCTCAGTGGGGGAGCAAATAAATACCATCTGTCCGGCAGATACTGCACTTAAGATAATTTGTACCAGTCAATGGAGGGGAAACCCTCTATACTGGGACAATTATTATTTTTGGTAACCAGAGTGACCCCTTTTAGAGGAGCTGGTTTTTACCTCACATTAAAAACGGCCTTGTGCCTAATTTGCTCAGTGGGGGAGCAAATAAATACCATCTGTCCGGCAGATACTGCTAGCAAATATCATATTTGGGGGCGATCCCATATATAAGACTTTGATCAATGTAGGGACAACCCTTCATACCAATTGTGACTATCCAGCTCCCCTACTCCCCGGGAAGTTGATCCCCATTACCCCTTCACTCCTCACATTAAAAATCGGCCTTGTGACTAATTTGCTCGGTGGGGGAGCAATTAAATACCCACCCACATATAAGACCTTATTCAATGTAGGGGCAACCCTTCATACCAATTGTCACTATCCAGCTCCCCTACTCCCCGAGGAGTTGGCCCCCATTTCCCCTTCACTCCTCACATTAAAAATCGACCTTATGCCTTATATGCTCGATGGGGGAGCAAATAAATACCGTAACTTTGTGATATAAAGTGAGCGATCACTTTTCTGTATTAATTTAATGTAAAATGATCACCCACTTTACAACCAGTCAGTCTCAAAGCCATTCAAGTCATTCTTCAGATCATTCAAGTTTTTTTCGAAGGAGTCCTGTTATGTTATGCATTCAAGTCATTCTTAAGGTCATTCAATTCATTCTTAAGTTCATTAAAGTCATTCTAAGTCATTTACTTTTTATTTATTTAAGTCATTTTACCCCATTTTTCGGTCATTTTAGTTTATCTTTAAGAATTTCATGTCAATCCTACATTCACGCATTCATTCATTACACGAGAGCACGCGACTAATGGCTATCGGCCTTGTTATTTTTTACATAGCTTATTCAACGATTGGGAGATTCCATTTGATAAAGAAAGGGATAGAAAGTTACTACATACAATGAACATGAAATTAGCGTGTATGTATAGTAATGATTTGATGTTCGATTTAGAATGATAAGACGATATAATTCTAAAACTACGAATCGAAAATCCATTTCTTTCGAATGCTGAAAGTGTACACAACGGAGAGCTACTGGGGAAAAGGTAGAAATAATCATCGATTTTGTTTCAATTATAATTATTTCCAATTAAACATAGTTTTAAAGGGCGTTTAACTTATCCTGAGTCCATTTTTTTTATAAATCATGACACACGTACCATTTTTAGATTACAATTTTAAGAACAAATATTCGATGAGAAATCGTGTCAAGGAGACCTTAATACAGGATAATAAGGTATTTATTAAAAAGTAAACGTACAACTCAAAGAGAAAAAAACACGCCCGTTTTGGGCTCAAATCAAATAAAAAAATGTGATTAATGTCTCATAGCAGTTATCTGAAAAGAAAAGGATTAGCAGTAATACTAAAAATTGTGGTTGATTCTACACCAGGCCTTCACCATAATATATCCTCTGTGTTTATTATTAGTTGTTGTGGCGGAACCTCATACGTCGAAATCGACGAAAGAATCTATTATATATATATTTCAATAAGATAAAAAGCTATAGCAAACATGTAAATGAATATTTTAACCATAGTTCCTGAATTCAATATTATCTTTTTTTGTATATACATCAAACGTATATAGGCATTTTTCTTCTCGAAGTGTCCGCGGTTTTCACTTTTCGTGAAATCCTTTTCACATCATCAAGAATGCGTGTTTGCTTAGTAAAGAATTATGGGAAGATTTATTCAATTAGTGGTAAATTGGGTGCAAGAAAGGTTCATTAGGACTGCCGACAGGCGAAAAGTTAAACCGCGGACACTTCGAGAAGCAAAAACTGCTTAGACCATACACCTATACGTTTGATATATATATACATATACAAAAAAGATAACACGAAAAATTGAAAAAATACCATTCTATTGTTTTTAACAATGTTTGTTCGAATGAAAAAATGCTGCCTACATACACGCAATATATTTATAAGTATATATATATATATATATATATATATATATATATATATATATAGAGAGAGAGAGAGAGAGAGAGAGATTGATAGATAGATATACGTTCCATAAAATAACCAGAGATAAATTTGATAGAAAGATTTGTATAAAATCATTGATTGATAAATGAAGAGATAGCTAAATTGATAGATAGAAGTTCTATTAATCAGCAGTAGAATAATGGTGCTTTTTGATCAATAGATAAATAGATAGATAGATAGATAGATAGATAGATAGATACATATATATCAATAAAAGTAATAATGGGTATGTAAGGAGTTTTATTTGATTGATGAATATAGATGCATTGAAGTTATATTGAATAGATAGATAGATAGATAGATAAATAGATAGATAGATTGGATATATAATAGTAAGGTTATAATATTTTAAACTCAGTCAATTTAAGATAATAAAAACAAATGTAAAACAAAATCATCTACCAAATTCATCCAATCAGAGAAGAGAGAGAGAAAGAGACCCAGATTTTTAAACAATGTCGAAAGTATTGAATATGATTTTAAAGAATATAACTACATTGTTCTTCCATAGATTGAGTGGACAAAATACAACAATAATGCATTGATATTCTTAATAGGGCTGCTCCTGCTGCTGACGCTGCTGGTAGTTATATTAAGGCTGCTGCTGCTGCTGCTTGAGTTGAGTCTGTCGCCGCTCCTGCTGATAATCGTGTTCGGAGAACGGAGAAGGAGTAGGAGGATAAAGGCGGAGGGAGAAATTTGAATTAAATATAATTAGTTTGGCAAATACAAACGCACAGATATTTAATTTTGTATTTAAAATTGTATTCATATTCTGGCTATGCGCTAATTCATGGGAATAATTTATTTGCACTATTCTTCGAGAATTCGTATAAAGGAATGGATTCAAGGAAGGGGAGAGGGAGAGAGTGGGGGAATAAATGACAAAGAAATAGGATTGTCATTATACAAGTAAAAATCACAGATTTTAAAAAAGGGAAGTTTAATGATGAGATTGTTTTACGTATAAATGTATACTTATATATGTGTGTATGTATATACTTATATATAAAAGGAACTATGTGTGTGTGAGAGAGAGAAATAAAGTTAGATAGATAGATAGATAGATAGATAGATAGAGCGAGCGAGAGAGAGAGAGAGAGGGGGGAATTCAGTTCCAATAGACTCAAAAACAGCTAGGACCCATTTTTCTGAAATTTCGCACTAGTGTATTTTCTGTGCATAGAAATTTTCTTGGGTATGTTTTGTGGTGGAATACCTCCGTTAAATAACAAAATTCGATAATCCGAAACAACCCATTAAAGAAAGAACAGTCCGATTTTGCCCCAAATTAACACCCTTAATGGTCAAAAATCGCAAGTACATATGTATTATTCCTTAATTGGAATTCATTTTTTGAGATGAGCATTATATATTAATTTATTTTTATTTCGGACTATTAGTCTCATCTTTATTAGTTGTTGTTTTTTTTATCTTTTTATTGGTTTGTTTATTCACAACGTTTCGGCCAACTATTCCTCTGGCCTTCGTCAGGTGGTAACCGCGACGGATAGGAACTTCGAATCTCCTAACTGCATTCTCAGCCATCACTGCCATCCGTAGTTGTTGTCGTCTCACCACATTTTGACCAATTAACCTCTGGCACGCTTTGGGTGGGATTGAAACCACTACCTTCAGACAATGCTCATCTGGAACCGTAGAGATTCAACTGCGCCACGGGCCCCGAAGGGCGATCAAGGTTGATCAAAAAACAACAACTGATAAAGATGAGACTAATAGTCCGAAATAAAAATAAATTAATCGCAAGTACATTTAAGAAGTTTGATTACGATACAAGCAGAAACGGTTCGGCTCATAAAATCAACAGTAGATTCCTTGATATGACAGGGGCGTATTCGAAATAAATGTTTCTGTTTCTAAAATCAGCGGTAGAAATAATATCGCGGCTCAATTGAACCATGATACTTGACTTTCGCATTTTAAACTTTCATTAAAACTGATATTATCGTACAAACAGAAAAGCCCGGCGTATAAAATGAACAGTAGGTTCTTTGATATGACAGAGACGCGTTCAAAATGAATGTTTCTATTTAGAGCACACTCGAACCATGATACTTGTTTTGCATTGTTAACTTTAATTCAAGGTATTATATAACAATAATTTTATTGAATCAAGAATAGGTTCTCTACAGTGTAATGTAAAATTACAATGCAATGTGAACTAAGTCACTGCGGGGAGGCATGTGAATCTTCGTCGCGAACCACTGCGTTAGGTCCCTAACAAAAGCAGTCAATCAATCGATTTAATTTAAAATGAGTGCTTTCATCGATTTCGATGATGATAAAAGATTAGGAAAGAGGAACATTCGTTGATTCTCATTCAATCCCGGGCTACGTCGGGTCTTCCAACTAGTATATATATAGTAACTTATAAAATATATATGGCAATTAAGCTACACAGAATATTCCGCTAGGATTAAGCAGCATAAGACTGAGGAATCCTAGCGTGGATGAAACGTGGAATATTCTGTGGAGCTTAATTGCCATATATATTTTATAACTTACTACCTAGCTCTACCTACGTATTGAGCACTGTTGAAGTAAATACTTAAAGTTTACCCATAAATTTATACTTTCGTTTATTAATTTATGTGATTAAATGAAGTAGACAAGATCGATATTGTTGATTGAGTTCAAGTCCAGCGATTAGCAGTAATTTACACACGCACAAAAATAGAAATATATATACATACGCAAATGTTTTCCTTGTTTAAAAAAATATCTTTACTTAGCGGCACATATTCCGCCGTAGTACGGCTCATTAAAGTAGCTGAATATGTCAGGATTCGAACTCACGATCGCAGAGTGTTGCTTGCAGGCTTTATGATCATGGATGCGAATCCTTGCATTGTTTACCACGCTGAAGGACTGTAGCACGGCAAAGCACTTGTTCTGTAATATGGTAGTTTGGTACAGATTATATCGCAACTAAATGATTGATAGCTTTGAAATATTCAGTGAAGAATTCCGTCACTCTTAGTATTTAATCGCGTTTGTGTAATTGTGAGAGAAATGGTATATAAAGTAAAGGTAATCTAAATGCCTAAGGCGATGCAGAAAGAAATAAACAACTAGAAAGTTAGACGCACAAACAAAATTAAATAAATAGATAGATAAATACATAGATACATACCTACATGAAGACACATTTGTAACACAGCCACGTGTAGTGGTCGAATTTTATATTAATAACGATTATAATAGAATTAAATTAGACCATTTATTATGTGAACCATCAAGAGCAGTATTCGGTTGCCTTATTGACAAGATATATTTGGTCGATTATGCAACCAAACCGAGGAAAAGTAGCTTCAGTTAGCAGATTTGGGAATGTATAATAACATTTAATAACCATATTGTTTTACAAAGAAAACAACAGATTTCGAGTGAATAGTATAAAAAGGTATTTTTCTAAATTCGGGAACAGTATCTGACTCTGAGGTCATCGTCCAAGGACGGTTGGTGTGGGGAAAATTTGATGGAAATTTAATTCGATACATGCTTATGCACGGGGCCACTAAGAAAAGAAGGTAATGTGTCGTAACGACTCCTGATTGGTCGGTTGTGATCAGGGAAACTTTACTCCCGACCCATCCCAGTCATTATATAAGATTATGCACGAGCGGTTTGAGTTAGTTAAGGCCAGTTGAGCACTGTAATTGAGAGAATCCAGCTGACAGCGAGCTGAACCTTAAAAGCCCCTGGCCGCGTCTAAATTACGCCGATTTCGAAAGAAAGTCGAATTCACGTAATTGTGTGAACTAAGCCGCCATCTTTGTTCAACACAAATGTCTCAAAACTTAACATTGTGGCAACAGGTTTTCAATTTATCGACGTGTACGATATGCGAAAATTAATTCGGAATTATGGGTGACTGTTCTCCGAGTAAGAGCTCTGTCGATCGCAGATGAGGTTACACTTGTGGAATTGTGGACTCCAAAGTGATTTAATTTCGACTGCCTATACAATTATCTTGTACAGGAGTAAAATTTTAATACAAAGTGCTATCGATCGCAGATGAGGTGACACTTGTGGAACTGTGGACTCCGAAGTGATTAAATTTCGACTGCCTATATCTTATACAGGGGAAAAATATTAATACTAAGCGCTGTCAGTCGCAGATGAGGTGACACTTGCTGGACTGTAGACTTTGAAATAATTTGATTTCGACTGTTTTTACATGACAGTTGTCTTTATATACAGCGGTATTATATTAGAACTTTGCAGTCATATAGTTTCTATTAATATAATTTCTTTATAAAAAAGAAAACTAACGACTGGAGTTCCTTATTTATTGCTCCTACGAAGGAGTTTGCATTGCTTGTTGACCAGACTGTTAACTTTTCAGGAACTAATTAGCAGGTGAGGCGTGCCTACTTCGACTCCGAGAAGAGGGCCGTGGCCTGCGGATCAACAACAATAAACACAACGTAACGTGGGTCGCACCTGCCTCTTTGAATCGGCGGAATTTTGGTGAAACAGAATAATGAGAATCCCTCGTCAAACTTTGACCCGGTGTAGACGATCAGGCCAAACTAATGACCAGAATAACTAATAAACATTTGCGGGTGTCCCGTGATCGAAAAAGCCTAATACAAGTTCATATACCGAGCTAATCTTGGGTAATAGCACCAAACCCCATGTAATATTCGGGTGATATAACCTTTTCGTGTTATACACTTACATACCCGTATATACATGTATATCTATCTATCTATCTATCTATCAATCTATCTATCTATCTATCAATCTACTGTTATATAAAAGGAACTTCGTCGGTGAGTTGTTCCATAGACTCTGAAACGGTTGGACCATATTTTTTTTTTAATTTAGCAGGAACGTACTTGATCTGTCTGAGTGTGTTCTTACGTAGAGAATGCGTCCGATAAGCATCGAAAATCGATCAAAAAGGAAGTTCGATTTTGAACAAAGGTAACATTTTTACACAACTTAACGTCACAAATAAATTTGAGAAGTTTCACCGCAACCAGAAAAGCCTAGCGTATTACATACGCAGTGTATTCTTTGATAAAACAGAGGCGCGTTCGAAAAGAGTGTTTCTTTTTGGAGCACAATTAAATCACGATACTGAAATTTTACATTCGAAAATTTAATTCAAACAATAATATAAAAATTATTTTATAAAATCAACCGTAAGTTCTTTACAGTGCAATGAAGACGACAATGTGTTGTGGATTAAGTCACTGCGGTGAGGCGCGTGAAGCTTCTTTCCGCTACACAGTTGTGGATCATAAACCGTACCAGCCAATCAGTCGATTTGATAACAAAAATAGCCGATTGCATCGATTTTTGTGGACTAAAGCTGGGTGTTGTTGTCGAAGTTTCTGATGCATTTCATCCATTTTTTAACAGTACTTCGCCGCCGTAACGGTTTCGCCTGCAGTCAAAAAACTGTAATTGGATGAGACCGATCGAAGACTACCAAAAAGTCAGCATGACCTTCTTTCGGTGTAACTATTGCGTTACCTAGTGTCGTCGAGCTTCGTCTGCATCGAACCGTTGAGCTGAGCGTCGCCGATTGTCGTAAAGAACCCACTTTTCTTCTCATTTTCTTCTCAAGCCACAACCCGATCGACAAAAATATTCGTACTTGTTACGTAAAAGAAATAAAGATGACACTTCATAACGGCATTTCTTTTGGTTGTCGTTTTATTCGTGAGGCACCCATTTATCAAGTTTTTTTTTTGTTTTGTTATTCCAATCTCTCTCAAGTGGTTGGAAATCGTCGTATACGTTACGTCTAATTCGGAACAAAGTTCTCGAAGAGATGTGCATATATTGGTCTCCACTAAGGCTTATAAATGATAGTTTTCAACATCCGATGGTTGACCACTACGCTTATTATCTTCAAGACCGCCAAAAATTTCTAAAACCACGATTGTGCTACGCGTTCAGTTTTGGTTGCTGTATTCTGAACAGAAAATATACTTGTGTTACCGTTAAACAATTAGAAAGAGCTATAAACGCTCTTTAAAGTGATATGTAAATTTAAGGTATTATTCTTTACGAGTTTGTCCCCGACGAATTTGAATGATATTTTAGACGAATATTTCATTCTGTGTCTTGATGTGTGCTGAAGGGGGTAGCTGTATCGGAATACTTCCTATAATATCAAAAATCGATAATCGAAAAAATCAGATTTTTTTAAATTTCACTCAGAAGTACTTGATGTGCCTTGCAGTGTTCTAACGAATATATTGTTTCGGAATGCGTCAGATAAGTATTGGAAATTGATAATCGATAATAAAAAAAGTCTGATTTTGACCAAAATTAACATTTTTATACGTCCTAACATTACAAGTACAGATGAATAGTTTTATCTCCGCATTACTACAAAGGCCCGGTGTATAAAGTCAACAGTCGATTTATTAACGATATATGAAATGAAAGCTTTTGGTTAGAGTAGAAATAAGTGTCTCTGCTTAGAGCACAATCGAACCATGACATTGAATCTTGCATTTTAAACATTAATTCAAGCAGCTATATATAAAAAAATAATTTTACAAGATAAAACGTAGGTTCTTTATGCTGCAATATAGACTACAGTGCATTGTGAAGTAAGTCATTGCGGAGAAGAATATGAAGCTTTCCAGGTAGATACTATTTAAAATGCCTCTCCGCGGGACAGAGTTAGACACAAGAGTCGTTTTTTTAATGTGAAGAAAAGGAACAAAAACTAAAAATTGACTCAGTCGTGAAGGACTTCTCCTCCATTGACAGAAAACAAGAAATGCAGAATCTGGAGAACAGATACTACACTTTGAGATATTAAATTTTTGATTCACAGGAAAAAATACAATTGGGAAAATGAACAAAAAATTTAGGCACAAGGCCAACTCAAAAAGAAGGGGGGATGGTGAGGTTGGTTGATCCATCTCATTTCTATTGAAGAGTTGAAAAGATTTCTCTCTCGGTCAGCATCTTTTATCATGGTTACCCTTTTCAATTTGTATTTATGTGTGTCTGGTGGGAGGGCGGGGGTGTTCCTACTTAAACCCAATTTTAAAACATTTTTTTATTTATATAAAAAAATACAAAAAAGATAAAACTAAAATTTCATTTGTGGTGAGGGACATGGGTGGGAGAATTCAGCCCAAAAGGCCAGAGGTAGTTTCTCGATTACAGCAGGTAATCGATTGATTTGATGGGAGATTTAATCGATTTCGTTGATCATAAATGTATAAGAAGTGTGCTACATTCGTTGATACATACTCAATTAAAGGCAACACTAGTATATATATATATATATATATATATATATATATATATATATATATATATATACCCTCTTTCTCTCTCTCTCTCTCTCTCTCTCTATATATATATATATATATACATATATACACCCTCTTTCTCACTCTTTCTCTCTCTCTCCCTCTCTCTCTCTATATATATATACCCGCTCTTTCTCTCTCTTTCTATCTCTCTCTGTCTATATATATATACCCTCTTTCTCTCTCTTTCTCTCTCCCTCTCTCTCTCTCTATATATACCCCTCTTTCTCTCTCTTTCTCTCTCCCTCTCTCTCTATATATATACCCCCTCTTTCTCTCTCTTTCTTTCTCTCTCTTTCTTTCTCTCTCTCTCTTTCTCTCTCTCTCTATATATATACCTTCTCTTTCTCTCTCTTTCTCTCTCTCTCTCTCTCTCTCTATATATATATATATATATGTGTGTGTGTGTGTGTGTGTGTGTGTGTGTGTGTGTGTGTGTGTGTACACTAGCGGGAGGGGGCGGGTTTGCTCGGACGTAAAATATGCTTTAAATGATATTTTAATTTGTTCAGACTTAGTATATATTATAATAGAGTCGTAATTTCAAAAGTGAAAAAAAAGTTGTCGGAGGAGTTTGGTAGAGTTCTTAAAGGTCAAATCGTTGAAATTTGACCCCTTAACAGCCAAATTTCTGACTGACACCCGTCACATCGATTTTCCCAAATCTCAGTACCCGGTATTTCAAATTTCGAGTCTATAGACTAAAAATTGACAAAGTTATTGTGTAGGGAAATGTACACAGACACACAGACAGACAGACAGACAGACACGTTCACTTTTATAGATATATATATATATATATGGGAGAGGAGAGAGAGGGGGAGAAATAGATGAAGAGATAGATAGAAAGATAGGCAGCTTGATGATAGATAGATACAGAGAGAACTATATATGTATGACTATATATATGGGGACACACAGACGGACATATAGCTTTTTATATTATATATTTTTATATTATATATATATGTTTGTTTGTGTCTCTCTGTGTGTTTGTGTGTGCGCACGCGCGTCGTCATGCTTGATGATGTAAGTCAGAGTACCGCATATCTAGTTTCCGAGTTTGAAGGTCATTGTAGATAGTATTTGTAATCTTGCATAAAGAGATTGAGCATCAGAGGTTATCATGAATCGAAATTTATTTTCCCATCAGAACTTAACTGAATATTCATGTTATCATCAACAAAACATGTTTATGTCTATGTTATTTGTTTGTTTGCTCTTTAAATAAGAAAAAAAAAAGACTACATTAACGTTTCATACATTTCATCTTGTGCGATGACATTTCGTTTATTTTGCGGCCATTTGTTGAATTCACTCTTGATATGAAAGGGTTTTGATTCGAGCATAGGAATCTACACAGAGTTTTAAGTAGAAAAAAAAGTCAGATATACTTTTCGATATGGTATCACGGTTCTGAATTGTTGCAATTAACGTGTTGTATCAGTAATCGTCTGAAGTTTTTTTGTTTTTTTTTAATATTCGAAGAGAAAAAATATAACGGCGAATATATGCGCGGGTGAAGTCGCTGGTAAAGAAAATGAAATATACGGAGAACTCTAGCGTTTATTGGGAAAGTAAACGACCTTCAATTATGTCTTTTAATACTGCATTGCGCCATGGGGAAATTCTGTAATTCCCTGTATATATTTTTACAAAACATAAACAAAATTTTAAATAACTGTATGCAAAAACAGTTTTACAAAAACCACAAAGAAATAAAATGAAAAACATGAACACGCATAAAGATTAAAAATTTAAATTAAACAAAAATGACGTTATACAAATATTAATATTTTCTGGATAAAAATCTCACATTCAAAGAAAACTAATATTAGATGATAAACTTTTATAAAAATGGAAATAAACCATGATAATATCTACACAAGGATAAGTAAAGTAAATTCTAGAGAGAAACAATGTTCCACCACTTTTCTTAAATTTTGTCGGCAATTTTTATTAAGATGGAAAACTTCTTTAGTCTTACAATTAGAGAAATTTTCGTGTCTGCCATAGCTAGATTATAGTATTCTTATTTTACTATCAGCAGAAGTAATTATGCATTGTTGCAGACAACAAACAACCAAGTCCCATGAGATTATTGTATTTATATTTACTAGCAGGGCCTGTGGAAATTCTAAAGGGGACTCATTCATGTGTAATATATTGATGTTGGAATTCTGTAGATGTTCAGTGTGAATGGAGACGCTCCGATATCATTGTAGCTTTTTTGTTAAAACTGCAAAAGTATTTATTTAAGCTAACAAGAACACATGGCAAAGCCCGGTCATAATGTACGCTTAAATATGATATTTTAATTCTTGCAGATTTCGTATATATTATTATAGAGTAAATGTTCTATCGATTTTTATATATTATACAGTTGCGATTTCCCCGAAAAAAAAAACGAAACTTAAATAAAAACTTGTGAAAAAGATATATATATATATATATATATATATATATATATATATATATATATATATATATATATATATATATATATTGAACATTCCAATGAATAGTAGAAACTTACACGTTCCCACCTCTTGGAAACATTTCAAATAAACTACGAAAATGCTATTTTTACATCTCCAACACATTTTGAAAATAATTTCTGAAGAAGACGTTTCACAGAACGTCTGAAACGCGTTAAAAACGATTTCAATGATTTAAAAACATTATGACAATGATCTAAATCTAATTCTCAATGAAAAACCAAGACACGGAATAATAAAATAATGTTTAAAAAATACACATTGTTGGTGACTACCTCCTTATTTAAATATATATATATATACATCTATCGATTATATATATAAAAGTGAACGTGTCTGTGTGTGTCTGTGTACATTTTCCTACGCAATAACTCTGTCAATTTTAAGTCTACAGCCTCGAAATTTGGTCTCCAGGGTACTGAGATTTGAAAAAATCTTTAAAATTCTTTTTCGGTCAGAAATTTGTCTGTTAAGTGGTCAAACTTCAACGATTTGACATTTGACAACTCTACCAAACTCCTCCGAAAATTTTGGGTTTAAACACTTGAAATTTTAAAAATAGGTTCCTTGGACATGGATCTAACTTAACTTCATTTGAGCCCAAAACAATAAATGTTAAGGGGTCATAATAGAGGTCAAAGTTACAAAAAAATTGACCTTTTTTTTTGCTCAACATACACCTCGAAACACCCGGGTAACGCCGGGCTGAAATGCTAGTATATATATAAACTTGAGTTCCCTCAGCCATAATAGAAACCGAAACAAAAAGTTATGAAGAATTCTTGATAAAATTATTTGTAAAAAAATAAAATAGATTACTTAAGTGCCATCAGCTATAATCGTAACCGAAAGGAAAACTTATGAAGAATTTTTGGTAAAATTATTTATGCCAAGAAATAGAAGTACATAGTTAAACGCCCCGGATGTAAGAACACACATGCTATCGTATTAATATATAGGTAGGTCATTATACGTATTCGCAAAGATACAAAGAAAAGGTAAATATGAAAGATATTAGTAAAAGTGAATTCTATTGAAGCTAAAAGACAGAAAGAATAAAAAAAGGAGAGACAAATGAATCACGAAATAAGTATAACTAAATGAACAACGTATAGTTCTATACACGTATTATTTGTATTCTGCAGATTACTCTTGTTATCTTTAGTGTCATTTTCACAATGTTTCGGTCGATGTAACCTCCGACCTTTTTCAGGTGTGGTTTGTCGAATTCGGGAATGATTTTGTCGAATTCGAGGATTTTGATGGATTTTCGAACGGAAACCTTTATTTACTTCACGGAGGTAACATGCTCTTGTGGTTACTAAGTTTATATAGTGGAATCTCTAGATACGAAAAACTCAGTTTATGGATTTTCAGCTTGCGAAAAGTGATGCGAATCTTTTTTGTTCCTGCATGGGAAAATATTTACAGATTCTCGTAACAAATTTACTAATTTTCAGGTTTTCAATTCTGCGAAAAAAAAAAAATTTTGAATGGAAGTTTTATTCGCTTAAACATTTTAGTAATTTTCTATAATGTTTTTTTGTGTTGATTTTCTTCTGAAGAACATATTTTTTTAATGGACTTGAATTTATTTCGACTACTAACCATCCTCATCCATAAATTAAAATTATTTTTAAAATCGAAATCTGAATGTACGCATTACAACCAAATACGAAAAATCTACGTATTCGTAGAAGTTGCAACTTAGCTGTAATAAAGAAAATTACTCACTTCATTTCAAGACCTTTTTTTCCTCCGCGCCCATCAATTTGATTGACCTTATGTCTAACGATTAAAAATTATCATATCTCAGTCGTTCTTTTTTATGGGGCGGGGAGGGGGGGTAAATAGAATTTTATTTGATTTGGATATCAAATAAAAGTAGAAGTTATAATAATTAGGTTATTTGGCTCTTATTTCATTCGAGTTTTACCCTTATTAAAAAAAATGTGATGGGTATTTTTATAGGGTTTACTACAGATTATACGATTTATGTGTAAAACGATTTCCAGAATACGAAAATTTGATAGCGGCAAAAACCAAGCCGAAACCAACTAGTTTCGTACATATAGATTCCAGTCGTATTTTGACACTTTTACGATAAATACCATATATATATATATATATATATATATATATATATATATATATATATATATATATATATATATATATATAGGGTGACTAAAAAACAAAACAAAAGCTAAATGGATGCCATCTAAAAATATGCTGTAGAACGGAGATAAAAATGCCAAATACCCTAGTGTTTTGATGTGATGTTTTGAATAAAATAAACTAGTTGTGACTAAAGCTCCATTTCAGTCAAACAAAACACTAAAAAACGGGGGCCTAATTAGAGTTGAGGCCCGTTTTTTTGGTCACTCTGTGTATATATATATATATATATATATATATATATATATATATATATATATTTGTGTGTGTGTGTGTCACTTTGTGTGTGTGTCTGTATGAGAGTTTTTTTCCTTATAGGTTCCAAAACGGCTGAGCTCATCTTTTGCAAATTTCACACAAAGCTAATTTACACGTCTGGCAGTGTTTTTAGATACGTTTTCTTTTTTTACAGAAATTTATCAGATAAATATCCACAATCCTAAAAATCTAATCTTAGAAACAGCCTTTCTCTCTTATAGATGGAAAAGAATCATTTTTGCAGGGGAATATTTACGTTACACCGGCAAGGAATATAAGAAAATTTTAGCAAATGATTTCTTCTTTAAAAAACATTTATTATAATCTGGGGATGTAGCTTAGTGGTAGAGCATTCGACAACAACCGACTGATCCCCTGTTCAATCCCGGGTGGACCTCCTCATTTTATTTTTATTTTTTCTTATTCATGAGTTAAATTTACGATCAAAGAAGATTTACAATTCAAAATCGACGCAAATCATTTCTTCGTTTGCATATTTAAAACAAACGAAAATGTAAACGTTAATTAGAAGTGACTTTCCAGGGCATTCATCGTCAAGCCTAGATGCAGATGGAATTCGTTGAACGGTATTATTATTTAGATCTTTTTTTATTGAGAATTAGTCTACCGGGAAAATTATTTCTCGTAATCCCTATATATATATATATATATATATATATATATATATATATATATATATATATATATATATATACGTATATATATATACATATATATATATATACATATATATATATATATATATATATAATAAATTCCATAGCCAAACTACGTCGCAGCTCACAAGAGCCATGACAGTCAAAGAACCGGAAGTCCAAGACTAGTCTTGGCTGTGGAATTTATTATATAAAATCTCTCACATTCTGAAAATCATATATATATATATATGTGTGTGTGTAATGAACTCATTTTCCCCTCTGATTTTGACCTTAATAAGATTAAAAAGCAAGACATTTCATGCGAATGTGATGTGCACAAACTGAATCACGATATCTGAGGTGTGTTATAGGCCCATTACCTATCCACTTCCTCGATAATCGTAGATTCCTATATGCTTTCTGTTGAGAGTTCACTGCCTAAATCGGTTAAAGTCAATGGACGTGTTAAAATCTTTCTTTCTAATAAATTCCTCCTTCTCCCACCATCACTTTACACCGTTGCGGGATCGTCCACAAGGGACAGTTACGAAAGAACACGGGTTAGGGCTTTCTTTACTTCGTAGTTGTTTAAAAAACTGGAATGGACGCACAATGGACTTAACCGAATCGAAAAGTTATTTATGCCATTTTTTTCGCTGTGTATTTTTTTTCCGAACACGTCCATCATTTTTCCTCTGATTTATGCTTTTTGTTTTTCCGATTTCTTTTTTTAAAGTTTTAGGTTTGTTCGCTGAGTTTTTTTTTTGGGGGGGGTCCGATTTCTTGAAGAAGTTTAACATCGTTTTTTTTATATATTTAAACAGGATTATAACTTCGTTTATTCTTCACTTTACCCCTCCTCCTTATACACACACCTCCAAGCAACCGGGCAACGCCGGGTACCCCCGCTAGTATATAATAATCAATAATGGATTGATTCTATAATAATACATAGGCAATCTGCATAAATTAAAATGTTTAAGCGTATTATATGACCGGGAAACGTCGGGCTGCCAGCTACTCAAGCAACGTTGCAGCTCAAAAGACTATGACAGCCAACAAACCGGAAGTCCAAGATTCACGTTTCGCCCTCATTTGAGTTCATCACATCTAAACTCTGGATTCGAAACTCGACTCTCTTGCATACGAGGCGAGTATTCTGTCACTTGAGCAACCGCGCAACACACAAGAAAGTCTGTTAACCAACACAAATCAAGCAAACTGCGGTGAAACTCGACTATATAATGGACCTGCTTTGTTTCGAACAAGGGGTGTAGACATTCAACTAACTAGAACCCAAGCTGATGTTTCACAATCAAGAGTTTTACACTCGCTATCCAACATGCTAACCTAGCACTCTATCAGTCTCCTTCTCCTCTTTGTTAAAATCTTTGAGACCATAATCGACTAGTTCACCATCTTGCAAAAGCTAATCTTCTCTTTGACAAACAGTATGGATTTTGAAAATGTTCTGCTGCGGATATTTTTACAGTCATCGCTGAACGCATATACCATACACTGGATAAGGCGGACAAATCCTGGGCTATAGTCCTTGATATATCCAAAAGCCTTTGACAAAATGGGTACAAAGGGCTGCAAATGAAAATTAAATCGTATGGTGTAACTGAACGTATACTAAATATAATTAGATACTTCTTAAACAATAGGGTCATCCAAGTTGTTGGTGATGGACTTACCTCCAAACAGCATAGCATCAATGCGGGAGGGTCTCAGGGTTCGATCCTTATACCACCATTATTCCTAATATTCATTACCGACCTCACTGATAATATTGTGTACGAGATGGGTATATTTGCTGATGATACAACGATAACATGCACGATGGAAGAAAGACCTTACTGAAATGCGGCTGTAAATGGATGCTAACAATTTAATGCAAGATGAAGCTGTTCTCCTTTAACAATTACAATAAGTCTTTCCAATTACCGATATCCATGACAAATAACATCCTACCTGAGCATTCGTAGGGAGTTGGAGCAAATCGCCCAGGACCGTGCACGTAGGCGGGCAGTTTTGGATGGCCTATGTCCCACCAGGCTTAAGTAAGTACGTAAGTGAGCATTCTTCCTTTAAACTCCTCGGCCTAACAGTCAATGGCAATAGGAACTGAAACAAATACATGGCGGACATTGCGAAGACTTTTGCAAAGAAGGTGGGTTCCCTCTATCGTGCTAGAAAACTACTCACACCTGAGAGCATCCTGTACTTCTATAAGGTCACCATTCTCTTATGCATGGATTATTGTCGTCACATCAGGGCTGGTGAATCTACTACTAGTGTCACCCCTTTGGGTAGGGTCCAAAAAGGAGTCTTCACGTTAACAGGTAAAAATTTGTCAGCTAAGCTCTAAGTCTACCTCATCAACACAATGTTGCATCCATGTGCCTGTTTTACAAGTATTAAAATGGAATATTCTCTGATGAACTCTTGGCACTTGTGCCCCCCTCAACGTACATATCTCTTGACAACCCCGCTTACGAACAATATCAGACAACTTCACTGCTGAGGTCCATAAATGCCAGAAAGCTTTCTACTCTAATGGTTTCTTCTCTCGAACAGCAAGAGTTTTGAATTCTCTTACTGCTATCAGCTTCTCTGACTGATATTTAAAAGCTTAAATGTCATGTAGCCAAACATCATTTAATCTTTCCTAGGTCACGAATAATAGTCCGTTACGTCCAATTAGCGATATGCCTTGGTAAGGTTGAAAGTGAGTACATAATAGTACTGGCATGATCCTCCATGAGTACACAGTAAACTAGACATCAAAAATTACTAAAGTCAGCATCCCCCTCCATTAAACCCCAAAAGCCCCTAGAGGACTAAAATCCTGGTGAAAATGAACACAGGGTGCAGTTTTAGGCAAAAACATATGTAAATGTGAGTTCTACACGATGTAAAAAAAGAAATGACTAAGTCCATCATTTGCCGCCTCCCCATTTAGCCCCAAAATTCCGCAAGGCCTTAACATATTTTAATTTGAGTTCAGCACCATGCAAATCCCCTAAATAGACATACACAGAAGATCTTGGACAAATATGGTAAAATAGTCCCAAAGATAGAGTGTTTTTATTTAGCCTAAAAGAGCCCCTGAGGCACACTCAAGGGTCATCGCAAACAAAATTATATAGAAATAAGTTAGTAACAACTTTTCGGAAAGTTTTATAAAAATCCAAGGAATCAATTTATTTTAATGAGCACAAAAGTGTAAATTTTAGCCATTTTAACCTGAAAAGCACCCCCTAGTGAAGGAAACCGGAGTTTCCCCGGAAAATCCCTCCCGTTACTTTTTTTAGTCATATCATGTTTAATGTGTGTGCAAAATATTTTAAATTCCAAGGTGTTGTTATTGAGAAAAGCGCGTACAGACGAAAGGACGAACGTGAATTTACAGGTTCGCCCTCCTTTTGTCGGGGGACTAATGTGAAAAAGACCCGCAATATTAATATTATACTTTTGCTGGTGATTAGTAGTTGCACTTAGGGTAGGTATGTCAAATTTTGTATATATATATATATATATATATATATATATATATATATATATATATATATATATATATATATATATATATATATATTTATATATACTCCTTTAAAATTGTTTTTTTTGTTTTGTTTTGGGTATTGATATTCATATTAAAAACATTTTTTCTATTTATTTAAAAAAAAAATTATAAAGCGTGGAATTGCATTCATTTGCAAAAGATCTAGCTAATTTGCATATTTTTTAATTAATTCCCAATTAATTTTTTTTTGTTTTCTTATGGTGTGATTACCTTTAGTTAACTATTACGTATAATTATATTTATGCATATTTAAATATATATGAATAAAAAATCAATACGAAAAATATATGAATGGTTATATATTTTATCAATTTATTTCCTGTGTGTTGACGTGTAGGAATACAAAAAGTCTTTTGAAAAAAACAAGAATGTTTCCTTAAAAAGCGCATATTTTCGACCGACCCTTCGATCTTCCTCAGTGTATATTTATGCAGATATTCTACATGATTTATACTTGCGTAATATTTGCGTAAAAAGTTATAGTAAACACAAACTACTTTCTATATATATTTATGCATGCGTATATATATATTTGTTTAAAATGTTGCCTACCAAACTCCTCTGTCAATTTTTGGTCTACAGAAATGAAACTTAATATATAGGGTATTCGAATCCATGAAAAATTTTATATTTGGGTTTCAAATGGGAAACATCTGTACAAAACTGGGAAAATTAAATTAATGGAATTTGCCAACTGAAAGTCGAACGACAGCATGACGAATATGCATGCGTGATGTAATAGCTATTGGTTTATGTCTTAATTTTTAGCTTTGCAACAAACATGTCTCCATAGCTCAGGCGTTAACGTCAAAGAAAAAGTAAATCGTAAGCTAAACGTTTTGGTTTTGATTCTCGGTTATGCCGCATGAGTCATTTTTTTTTAAAACTTCTATACTATATTGGGTTCAATATAAATATCACCTGTCTTTTTAAATGTATGTATGTATGTATGGGTGTATACATAGACTGAGATGAAGTGGTCATGTGGGGAAGATGCAAGACAGTCGACTTCTCAAACAAATCATTTATGGCGAGCTTGTCGAGGGAAGGCGTTTGGCTCAAAAGCCTAAAATGAGGTTCAAGGATTGTTTGAGGCCCATCTTGAAAAAATATGAGGTCGATGAGAAAACCTGGGAGAGTCTTGCTTTGGATCGTGGAGAGTGGAGAAGGACCTTGCGGAGAGGTATGGGCAAGTTTGAGGCTGATCGAACCCAGTATGAACGACTAAAGCGTGATATTCGGAAAGGGAATGTACAAGAAGCAGTTGATGAGCTGGGGCGCCAAATTGGTCAGGAGTGTGAGGCATGCGGGAGATAATATTGGAGCAGAGCTGGGCTGATAATCTACCAGACTGCTCATCAGCGCAATGGGCCACAAAACAGTTTTGTGTTTCCAGATCTAACTTGTGTTAACTGTGAGCAGACGTGCAATACTGCAGGCAGTATAGAGTGGCCATAAAGCACGTGCTGCTAGTGGCGCGCATGTCTGCACTGTGTGTCAAGGAATGCCAGAGTTTGGCCGGGCTTAAAAGCCACTTTGCTGCAGCTCACGACTGATCTGTCTTCATGCGTCCATTTTCTAACGCTCTATCAAATAATAGCAATATTCGAGAACGAATTTGCTGCCATCATGCATGCATGTATGTATGTTTGTATGTCTGCCTACAACTTTCGACTGAGGCGACGGATTTTCAGGAGCTCGGTATCATTTTGCAGGTCGACCCTTTGGACGATGAATATTCAACAATTGGCTAAAAACATTACTTCTTTCACCCTCAACTGAGCACTTTTTTCTGGGGGGGTCGTTTTTTTTTCGCAGACATTTTCTGCAAGTCATTCGACCCTCGCGTTTTACAATGTCGCTTAAAAAGCGTTATTTCGACCGCCCGTGAAGTCACAACCACGGTAGGTACATCGTTTTTGTTTTTTTGGGTTTTTTTGTCACCTTTTTTTTCTTCTGGCGCGTTCGGGTTTTAGCCTGCTTATTGCTCCTATTTTGTTTTATTTTTATTTTTTACGCTCGCAATTTTCCTTCTTTTTTTTTTTTTTTTTTTTTGCTCAACCAACACGCTTACACACATCTCTACTTTCTTTTCCGCCTTCGTATCACGGGTTCGAGCCTACCTAACACTTCTTTTCCTTTTTTTCTTTTTTTTTTCTTTTTTGCTCAACATACACTTCCAAACATCCGGGGAACGCCGGCCACCAAGGCTAGTATAAAAATAATTACGAAATCTGCATTAATCAAAATATCATATTTATACGTATTTTACGACCGGGCATTGCCGGACGGCCTGTTAGTAGGTTATATAAATAAATAGATGTAGTACCGGGTGATTGCGAAATGCGTAAACACAGCATTTCGCATTTCATATTTGCGTGTGTATTGCCATTTGTTCGGCACTTATAATATCATCGTACAATCACCAATAAAATCATAAACAAAACCTTTTTATAACGAGGGAGAGAAAAATGACATGTCATGAAATATATTTTTGATAAATTGTTTTGCTATTCATAATGGAGTTACCATCTCGTACGCTGGATTGCAACAGCGCTCATGTGGCGACTCCAGTACATACGCCCATGATAAAACAGGCGTATGTGGCGGGATCACCTTTCATATGACGTATATCTACATTTAGTTTATATGATAGCAAGAAAATTTTAACAAACAAATACTGCAAAACGTATTGTATGCTTCGATTGATGAACAACACAACTCATCATCATATATTATATATATATATATATATATATATATATATATATATATATATATATATATATATATATATAAATCGTTATTTTCATGGCAAGTGCTCAGCTATGGTTCCGCCCCCTTCCTCGCCAAACTTCCACGAAAAACACTCGTCTAGCCAAAACCACTGTCAAAAATTTCCCACACTCTTTGTATACGCCTACACCTAAATGTAGATTCCATGAACAAAGTTTCTTTCTTAAAACTATACGCCTATGGAACTCTATTCCGATTCCCTGCTTTCCATCTGACTACAATCTGATTGTCTTCAAGTCTAATGTAAACAAATTTTTGATGAACAGTCCCCCTAAGCAATCCAACTGACAAAATTCCCACTACTTATGCTTACAACGCTATAATCTCATTGACTAATGTATACCTCGTTAACTCTTATCATCGAGTGGCCTCCGGGCCTTGATAAGTCGTGATTCCTATATATATATATATATTATATATATATATATATATATTAGTGTTGGGACGATTACTCAGAATCGGGAATCGTAAAAATCGGAGATTTCTGGGGTATCGGAATCGGTATCGGAATCGGAAAAAATTTAAGCTTATTTTCCGATGCCAAAATTGATTCCATAAATTTTCTTTTTGTTTGATTTTGGTTTAAGAAACATCTTCCACTGCTTGTAGTAATAATAGGATAATAAATGTTTATTGATTTAAACTTTCAGTAAGACAAAAATCTCGAGACCATCTCCTCACAAGTGTGTTTTTACGTTTGAGAAAATATATGCACATTTAAGAT
>NC_136497.1:124090304-124102804 GCF_053919585.1 Euprymna scolopes | reverse complement strand
GTCAGATGCAGGAATGCATGTGTAACTGAGAAACGTGATCAGGAAACGCGTGATCCATTATCGATAGCAGAGTGATCGACAGGTGGCGTGGCGTGGAAAATCACCGAGAAAAAAACACATGGTAATATATAAAAGGTGATTTTTGGAGTCCAACAGTAGAAGAAGGAGAGGTAGAGAAGAGGAGAGGAGAAGAAGAAAAAAAGGAGAGAGAGACGCCGATAGGAGACGTGCGTTGTCGAGAGCATAACGTTTTCACCCCCCTCTCCATCACTGAAACGAACAGTAAGCCACACCGTTAAATTTTGAACTGTTAAAAATCTCTATGTACAACGAGGAAAATAATTTCAAAACAAAATATATTTTTATATAAAAAGCCAGCGTGTCTTCCGTCTTGATTGGTATGCTGAGTTACGTCTGATCTTTGTGTCCATGTTAATTCTCTTTCAGCCGGCAACATTATTATAACAAGCGAATGACAGCTGGAAAAACCCGAGAGAGAAAAATGCACGGTCAAGGGGGAAATAACTCTGCTGTCTTGGCCTTTACCATAACAATCGGAAAACTAAACAAAATAGACGATCAATAAAAGACGGCTGCTTGGTTTTGTTGCAGCGGGGAACTTACTAACTACGACCGTTCCCAACCTAGGGGTCCTGGCGCTATATAACACTTTGGGCTGATTTTCTTCAGTTGTCGTCATGCAGTTTTGTTTCATTTAAAATTTGGATTCTTTTATATGTTTCCGTTAAAATTACATTTAAATTACTTAAAATAGTTTAGCGTCTCGTGTGTAAAATATGTTTTTGACGTGTAATATATATATATATATCATATATATCCGTATATATACATATATATATATAATTTTTAAAATGTAATTACCCACTGACACGTGTTTCGTCGTAGCTGAATATAGCGAGATTCGAAATCGGGACCCCACGGTAATGAGCCGAAGCCCCTTACCTCTGACCCATCTCGCCAACTGTCTGGATGCATCGCGATTTACTTAAATGTTGTTTATTTTGGTTTTAGCGATATGTTTTGAATGAATTCAATTATTTACGAAAGCGCATTTTTACCTAAATGCGCGCTGGGAATAATTTTCCCTTTTAACCAATTTGGTACCCCCACATGGGGAGCGGTATATATTATTTTTAAAATGTAATTATCCACTGACACGTGTTTCGTCGTCTACGACTCATCAGAGTGGCTGAATATAGCGAGATATATATATATATATATATATATATACATACATATATATATATATATACAAGGAGAGAAAGGAAGAAAGAGGAAGAGAAAGAGGAAGAGATAGATAGATAGATAGATAGATAGATAGACAGACTAGACACAAAAACCATCGAGTATCTTTAAATTGCTTCTATTAGTTTAGTTCGAAGCAATACTTGTTCATTCTCGTATGGAATGTAAATCGCCATTGAACAAATCTCGGATTATTATTTATTTTTCTTCGGCGTCTTGCTCACTCGATCGTTCAACAATGCGGAAGAAATACGAAATCTGAAGAGAGTCAGCCGACCTAAGAATGGAGGACAAGAAAAGCAGAGGCAGCGCACCGAAAGAGGGTGAGGCGAAGTTGGTCAGTTGGAACCAGCCGTGGCTAAAGACATCTGCAGACAAACAGCGGGTCAGTCGCTTTTCAATGATGGCCACGAGTGCCGCTTCAGGGTCAGACGTGCGTGCGCTGATATAGACTTGTAAAGGAGATTTTTCTTTCTTTCTTCTTCGTTTTTTTTTTTCGTCTACTAAAATGTTTGGAGTACTTAGCTTTCATACATCTATCCTCTCAAAGTGGGTATATTTACACAAAAACGTATGTTTTCTTTGGTAGCATAGATAATTGGAACGACAGACGACCAGAAATACAGATGCACATGTGAACATATTAAGATCGTTAAGAAAACATTAGTATATATATATATATATATATATATATATATATATATATATATATATATATATATATATATATATATACTAGCACATGCCTGGTGTTGTCTGGTCGAAAGATACGTTTAAATATGATATTTAAATTTATGAATAATACGTATTTATTATTATAGAGACAATGCTCTATCGATCTTTACAGTAAACTTAATATATAGCAACCGGATCAAAACTCCATATCTATCTCTCTCTCTTCCCTCTCTCTCCCTCTCTCTCCCTCTCTCTCTCTCTCTCTCTCTCTCTATATATATATATATATATATATTACAATAGAAAAATCAACGCATGAATGGTTAAGCTTAAACATGGAAAAGAAAAGGACAAGATATTCTAGTAAAAAATATAAATTCATAACTTAAAATATTGCAGCATTAAGAATTGATTATATAATGTATAATTGAATTTAAAAAATTCTTAATGCTGAAATATTTTAAAATATAAACATCATCATATTTTTACTAAAATATCTTGTTCTTTTCTTTTTCATATTTAATCTTAACTATATTTCTTTTCATACTCGCATTTTTCTTTCATGGTTTTTGCAGGCGTCCAGTAAATTCTTTGTTCTTTGTTTAAATTCAGTCTATTTCTTGCGCCCATAAACAAAACATATACACATGTGTTATAACAAGGTGCGGCACCCGTCTGCTTTCATTCTTTCTGGTTCACTTGTTACTACTCTTTTAGCAAGACCGGTTAACTAGTAGGGACAATAGTCACTGAATCGACGTAGTTGCTACGGAAACCAGTAAATAAAAACGTCGCTCACCTCCTTATGTTTTTTTTTTACGATTTTGAACACAAGTAAAATCATCGTAACTTTTGTTTTACTGAACGAAAATTGATTTTTTTACTGTATAGCTAAGAAGGTGATCTATTAACTGTAATAATTGTTTGAGATTTGATCGACAAATGGGTGAGATGTAAAGCTTGTAAGCAAGTCCAAATGACTAAAAATGACACTTTATCATATACCGTGTATGAATGATACACACACACACACACACACACACACACACACACACACACACACACACACACACACACACACACATATATATATATGATTTTGGATCTCACTGCTACGCATGGACATAGTATAACGATGAGATCACTATCACTGACGCAAAGAACATTTAAAATTAAAATGTTTCAATTCAATTTTTTCTCGCGGTTAATGGTAGCCGATTGGATACGGTCGTGTTTCCGGGTTCGAATCTATCGACTGGTGTTAATCGTGACACCCTGCACTGATGATTCCCGAACAGGTGAAACAGTAGTGTCTGTAGGTATTTAATTATTATAGTAAAAGAATAATTTTTATATATAATTTTTTAATAATTTTATATCTATCTATCTATCTCTCTGTCTATCTCTCTCTCTCTCTCTCTCTATATATATATATATATATATAATTACTTCATTTACTCACATAAAATCAATATACGAAAGTATAAATTTATGCGTAAACTTAAAGTATTTACTTCAACAGTGCTCAATACGTAGGTAGAATTAGTAAATTATAAAATATACATGGCGATTAAGCTACACTGAATATTTCGCGTTTAATCCACTCTAGGATTCTTCAGGCTTATCTTATATAAAGCCTGAAGAATCCTAGAGTGCATGCAACGCGGAATATTTAGTGTAGCTTAATCGCCATATATATTTTATAACTTACTATATATATATATATATATATATATATATATATATATATACTAGCAAGAGTATCCGTCGTTGACTGGGTTCAAAAATAGCCTACAGAAAATGGACTCTCATTTATGAAAGTATGATAGGTTATGAAAAGGAAGGATTGTAAAGAAATAGCTTTGACTTTGCGGGTATCGAAACCAAAGCAAAATATGATGACAGTAAAATTAAAATAGATAAACCCCATAATTTATTATACCATACCTGTTCCCACTGAAACACTTATCACAATATTCTGCGGATCTTTATTAAAAAAACCTTGTTAAACTTTGTGACATATTTTCATTATATGGAGGTCAGGTGCGAACGAACACCCCATAATTTTATTATACCATATTTCTTCAAACTGAAACATAATTATCAAAGTATACTTACTCAGAAAGATATGAAAAGTCTTTATAAAAGTTTGTGCCTATTTCCATTCTATGGATTCCAGGCGCGAACGAAGACCCTACAATTTTATTTATTTTATTATACCTTTTTAAGTTAAAACATACTTATCAAAGTATTATTATGTACATCTATAACAAAAACACTTGTAAACTTTTTTTTTTAATTTTTTAATTTTTTATTTCCATACTTTGTGGACCAAGCGCGTACGCAGACCCCACAATTTTAATGGATCCTCATTATGCCAGATCAAACATAACCATTCCTGTGTCTCGATATATCTTCTATCATTATATGTAATCAGTGTTCTATAATAGTCAACCATATAGGAGCTTATTTGTGACCAGACATACACACAGACGTTCAGTCTTATATATATATATATATATATATATATATATATATATATATATATATATATATATATATATATACTGTGTGTGCAAAATCAAGACTTCAAGACAAGGTGTTGATGGCAACAAAAAGTGTATTTTATTTTACGTTACAATTGTTTTAATGTCTAGTTCGACAATTTGGAGCATTATATCGTTTGAAAATTTTCAAAAACCAGCATTTCTTCAGACTTTATGAATAAACACACTTTAGGCAATGTAGCATTTTTTGAATAGAAATAAAATTTAAAAAAAAGGCGGGGGAATCCTTAACGGGAAAAGCATGCGAGAAACATTTACCTTGGTTGTGGTTACGAAAAAGCCCATTTAAATATTAATGTATCGCCTAATCTTCGTATCCTTATTTAAGAACAGAGTTAGGTGGAGTTTTTACGGGGAGCACTTAGCCATTGAAAAAGAGATTTAAAAATATATATATATCCCATTTGTTGGGTTCCAAAACTCCTTTATTTGTCAATGATTGATTTTTTGTAAAAAGAATTTTTCAACGTTTGGTATCTATATTTATATTATGGCCGTAACAACCTTGTAAAGATGCTACGGTTAGTGTTAGTTTCGTATTAGTGACAAGTAATGTTTATATATTATCGTTCTATTGGTACATGGATTAAATACCATTTCCGGTTTAAAATTTGATTGAATATGAAAATAAAGTAAGATGGGTGTATTAAATATTTATAAACCTTGTAAGACATTTCGGGTGAAGTGTTCTAATCTATTTACTGTCTGAAGATTCATAGTTATTTTACTTGAAAAATGTTTTTATGTCCATGCTTAGGATGATTTGAAGCGAGATAATCCAATTAAGCTGTTAAGTACTGCTAGTTAATTCTGTTTGAAACTGGTCGATTTTGTTTTTAATCTAAATGAATGGGTTGTGAATCACTTATGCGTTGTGTTTAAGGGTTGTCTAAATAAATAAATTATTGTATGTCCTCTAATTATTATTCTGACAGCAAAACCACCCATGGCTCCAAGTGTGTTTCACTCCGGTGGGAATATGTCTACTCCTGCATTTATGGGTGAAAAACACTTAGACCATTGAGTGAAGTAGTAGAATAAGTAAGTCAGCATGGATTCTACCAACATAGGGTGTGTGATGACAAAATCAACTCAATTAATATTTAGAAGGATTAACAGCCCCCAAGTTGCTAATTTAATTTTTAATAATAACTAGATTAATTGCTGAGTTGTTTTATTGATTTGAAGACGGTGTTACTTATTTTACCGTTAATACTGCTACGACTGAATACAAGAATGATTGCCGTTATGGAGAAAAAAACAAACATTCCTAGATGAGCTATATACTTTATTTATATTTCTTACCCGGTTAAGAAGAAAGGAAACTATATTCGCATGTTAGATTTAGATCCTTCATTTATATTGTAACAATTCTACCTATTTAACTCTACATAAAAATTTAATCCTATCATCCGATTATCCTTATTGTTGTAAAAAGGTTAATTCCTCAGTTACATTTAAGGCATGATAGCAGAAATCTATTTCTATGAAGGCATCCCTGTATGGCATCAAGTCTTTTATTCAAAATTTCCTCTTTGGAATTCACAATGTAGAAGGCTTCTAATAAACATAGATTGCACCTTTTTGATTTCCCAGAGCTGTACTTCCTCCCCCCTAATTCAAAATTTTCATTATTTCTGTTAGGTTCCCTAATCCAGTCCTCTAATGCAGTGGTATTTTTCATTTGGTTTTATTTCTAATGCTTATTTTTGTGCCCCCCTGCTGTCGTTTACGCCATCTCTATTAGTTTCTATCCAAATTTTTTTTTTAAATGATACTCGTGATTTATGTATCTGTCCTTAAACACTGTTCCCGTGGCTCCCAGATATATCTTCTTAGTGTTATCGGTTTTTATCTCGCATTCATACACTATTTCCGAGGTTAGAAATTTCCCATCCAAGGAACAATTTTGAGGCATTCTGCAATTACATTTTCTGTTTAGTATATTTTCGTTTGATGCTAGTTCGTTGTTGTTCCTTATTTTGCTGATTTTTTTCTATTGTTGGAGCTAATTATAGTGTTAGTTAAGTTTCTGTATGTTGAGAAAGATAATTTTACAGAGTTTCTATTTATTATTTTGCTTAGTTTATCATCTGGGGGGAAGTTTTGGTCTATTATTCTATAGAATTCCTTAGGTATATTATTTCTGATATGAATGGTGGATTGAACCAAACTTGTCTCTTGTGTCTATTTCTCTTATTAATGGTACCACACTTATTCTTCCCTGTGTTGCTGTTATTATTTCCCCCTCCGTTTCTGTTCTTATGATCATTTTCAACGTTTTCCTTATTGGTCTTAGGTTCTTTTCTAACTCTCATTGCCATGGTGTATGGGATTACGTAGTTAGGTTTGTAGTCACTATTATTGTTGCTGTTATATTCAATTTTTCCTTTGTATCCTGATCTCCTAAGGACCTCATTGTAGTATTCCTTGCTTTCTTTTCAAAAAGATTCTCATCCTTAGAAAGTTCTGAAATATATATATATATATATATATATATATATATATATATATATATATATATATATATGCCATGTTGAAAATATTCAAAAGATTAGAACCATTGAATTCCAGAAAGATTAGTTGATAATCCTCAATCAAGGAAAGCAAATTCATAGCTTGTTTTCTGTATGTTAATATCTTGTTACTATGAGCAGAATGTTTCGATTATTATTGATCGTATCAGGTAAGAAAATATTTGAAAATTAATAAAAGCTCAATACCTTTTTATAATTTCAGAGGAAGAAACATTTTAACATATACCAACGTTTAAAGATCTTTTAACTAGACATGGTAAAAGATTTTATTCTTTTAAAATTATAAAAAGTTGGTAATTTTTTTTAATTTTCAAATTTTTTCTTGCCTGATGAGATTAATAATGATCGAAGCGTTCTGCACATCGTAGAAAGATATGACTACATTAACATACAGAAAATAAAAAATATATGTATATAATTATATTCACAGCCAGATAAAGTTGCAGATCACAAGAGCCAAGAAAACCAACAGACAGGAAGCCCAAGACTCGAGTTTCGCCCTTATTTGGACTCATTAGTTAGACACATCCGAACTCGGGATTTGTCTGGATGTGGAAATAGTTATATATTCTCTCACATTTTGAAGATTCTATTACTGATTTCTCGCTAGGTTAGCTTGTCGTGCTGGCATCGTCCTTACGGGTATAAAATTCTTACTTGTGAGACGTCGGCCAGGGTTAAACTGGTTTGATACCTCGTCTCTTATTTTGTATGAGGTAGGTTCATTCAACTCTCGGATCTGTGCAAGTTAATTGGCAGTCTTGTCTGTGTGGCGTGTTTGCTCAATTGGTAGAGTGCTCATCTATTTTTAAAGAGGCTGGGGTTTCAAATCCTGAGTTCAGATGTGTCTAACTGATGAGCACAAATGACAGCAAAACTCAGGTCTTGGTTTCCGGTTTGTTGGCTTTCTTGGCTCTTGTCAGCTGCGACGTTGTCTGGCTGTGGAAATAATTATATGTTCTCTAATATTCTGAAGAGTATATATATATATATATATATATATATATATATATATATAGAGAGAGAGAGAGAGAGAGATGGATGGATGGATGGATGGATAGATAGATAGATTGATAGCTAGCTAGCTAGCTAGCTAGCTAGATAGATAGATAGATAGATAGATAGATATAGATAGATAGAATTAAATCGAAAAGAACTTGGCATAGGATGTTTGCTATGCTAAGCAGAAATGACTTCGGGAGTACGTGGATGTTGTACTTGGTTCTCAAGGAGTTCAACTGTTTCTCAAGATCATCTGGAATTGAGTCAAGCATCTTATGATGATTGGCAGGATGAAGTTTTCTTATTCCACAACTTATACAATCTCCATCCTCAGTTTCTGATAGTTCCGTATTTTCTCATTCTTTTGGCCTTTTAAGTTAGTGTCGTTTGGGCAAGCCATATCAATAATTGACATTCATAAGTCTTCTCGTTCACAACTACTCTATCCAGTTTCCTGTGAGTTATCTCTCGGCCCGACTGAATAAAACCCCAGATAATCTCATTATTATTATTATTATTATTATTATTATTATTATTATTATTATTATTATTATTATTATTATTATTATCTATATATTAATACGATAGCGTGTGTGTTCTTTTGTGTGTCACTCTTTCCGGCAAATTTCATTGGTTGAGATTTAATTCCGGAATACACATTTACGAACACTCCAGGCGACATTCGATTAGCGTGTTCTCACAGCTAGATTTCTTTTTAATTCTATAAAATCTAGGTTTGTTATCAAAGCTGAAGGCACTCAAGTCATCTATTTTTTTTTATTTTACCCAATATAATATATTTTACCTTCTTATCGAATCTATATATTAATACGCTAGCGTGTGTGTTATTTCTCTCGTGTGACTGTCGTTTAATAGTTATGATTTTCTATTTTTTGTAATAAATAATTATGCTAAAAATTCTCCATAATTTTTAGTTTCGATTTCGATTATAACTGAAGGAACTGAAGTGTTATATATATATATATATATATATATATATATATATATATATATATGAATAAAAGTATATATATATATATATGTATATATATATATATATATATATATATATATATATATATGAATAAAAGTTTGGTTTTCGGTTTCGATTCAAGCTGATGAACCGAAGTCATTTGGATATATTTTTTAAATTGTTTTGCAATCACAACTATATATAAGTATCAGTAGAAAATTTACTCTGTAATAATATACATATACGAAATCTACATGAATTAAAATACCATGAAATACTTAGATGAATACTTCTGCAGTTTTAATAAAATACGTCTCCATTTACGTTGAATATGAAAGAGTCCGCTGTGGAATTTCCACAGGTCGCGCTAGTTATTATTATTATTATTATTATTATTATTATTATTATTATTATTATTATTACTTACTTACTTACTTACTTACTTACTTACTTACTTACTCACTCACTAGGAGTTATCACAAAAGCCATCATCAAAGATTGCTTTTTGGGAACAAATTGTGGTCCCTCCAGGTGTCTGAGTGACAACAAGTCTCCCCATATTTCCGATACTCTCCACCTCTTTCGATATCATTTGTAAAAGAATTTGCGTTTTCGCACTAGCTGCTTACCATTAATATCTAGTTGGCGGCGACGATTGGTCTTCACTGGAATTTGGTCGGCAATAAGTCTTCCTAAGGTCCCAGTCCTCTTTGCACTCATCCAGCGGAGGTCTGCCTAGTGCTTTCTCTCCTCGGTCTTTTCATTCTGCTTGACTTTCTCTCTACTATTTTCCAACACATAACGGAACACAACGTAATTTCATTTAAAATGTACATATTTTTGGTTCCCCCGATTTTAAAATCCTCCATACAGCTTTGGGACAGCGAGGGAGAAACCGGTTAGCTTATTTTTTCTTTTTTTTTTTCTTCCCCGCCCCCTTTTTTCTTTATTTTTCAATAACTATAATTGCCTTTAATCATGAATTATAAAAATCCTCCTTTCCATTATTTCGATATATCTCTCTCTCTCACTCTCTCTCTCTCTCTCTCCCTCAATATGTGTATGTGTGTATTTTGTCATTATTCAAGTACATTTGATTGAACATGACAGAGTTATTCTTTTTTTCCCGATTTCTCTGGATAACAACAACAATCGCTCCTGACGGATGCACCAATAGAAAACGCTTGAGAAGATTATGCCTGAACAACAACATATGGGCCCCATTATATACAACATACCAGCTGAAATAAAAAGACCGCTCGGCGAATTGAAAAGATATCCAGAAAATCGGAAAAAGGAATAACTCTGTCGTGCTTAAGCAGACGTGCTTGTATATATATATATATATATATATATATATATATATATATATATTACGACCTCTAGTAGCTTGATAAATCGGCATTTTCTAATGTTTATGCTTTTACGATATATATATATATATATATATATATATACATATATATATATATATATTGGATGTTATCGATTTCAATATATGCCATTTTTATTAAATATGTTTAAACTGTTACAGAAAAAAAAGAATAAGCATTAAATAAGAATAAACTCAATGCATCTGTTTTATAGTAGCATTAGTATTAGTTTTAAAGTAGTATTTTTAATATATATATATATATATATATATATATATAGTTGCTTATCTAGCCGAACTAACGAGCTGTGAAATAGCGAAACAGTACTGTATGTGGATGATTATAATGTTCCCTGTCTTGGGTTGAGCATATTGGGAAGTGATATACAAATTACCATTAGCGTATGAAGCGATAGTCTTTGTGTAAACAAATTGAGTTCAGGTATTTGGATTATGCCAATACATTGTTAATTCACTGCCCGCATAAAATGTTTATCTCTCTGTTCCAGAGTCTCTAAGACAGACGCCTCTTCCATTGATATGCGTCAGAGGCCAAGATGCAGCATTGAATTCCTGGCAAACTTGCAATGAGAATAATTATGATTATGTAGAAAAATAAATTCTGGAGCAAAAAAGGTCACTTGTTTTAATGGTACGACCCCCGTCCTCATAGTTCTTCAACTTTTCGAGTTAAAAACATAAGAGGCTTCGCTTTTGAAATAACAGTCATATATATTAATAATTCGTTCCTTCAAGAATTTGATATTACTGAAAATGTAGTTTTAAATAACGGTTTTATTGCAGTTCTTATCTGAGAGAATTTCTGAGTCATGTTTGTGTTGGCTATGCTTCGTTATGGGCGTTCTTTTAACTAAATGTTACGGATATGGTGACCTAAACACACGTGCGTTTGATGTTTTGTTTATATTTGCTTGGAAGCTGTTTATAATTTATCGGACATGGAAGAAACATATACAACGTCTGTTAAACATAGTAATAGTTTGTTTTGTTGTTTTTTTTCATAACGAAAAACGTATTCTCTAAACTAAATAGAAATATGGCGTATAAAATTACGAATCACTAGCTAAAGTATCTAACTCAGTTAGGGTTCTGAATTTTTCGGGAACGTAAAAACCAGCTTATTTTTTTACAACTTATCAAGGCCCGAAGGCCACTCAGGGATAAGGGTTATTGCGTGTACAGTATTCAATGAGATAGTATTGTAGTAATCATTAGTAGTGGAGGTTTGATAGAGTGTCTTACTTAAGGGGGCGGTTTGTCATGAGTTTGTTTATGTTGGACTTGAAGACGTCCAAGTTGTAGTAAGTGGGAAACATACAAGCGGCACAGAGTTCCACTAGCGTGCAGTTCTAAGAAAGAAGCTTTGCTCATGGAATCTACGTTTGGATTTAGGCAGAGATAAAGAGTGGGGGAAATTATTGATAGTAGTTTCAGCCAGACGGGTGTTTCTCATGAAAGATTGGCGAGGGGGGTGGAGCTCAGACGAGCGCCTGCCATGGAAATAGCGATAAAACAAAGACAGGCTTGCAACGTCTCTTCTCTGGGAGAGAGGTTGCAGGGAGGAGAAAAGGCCATCCCCGACTAAACCACGAAGTCTATTTTGTACTCTGTCAAGGCAGGATAAGCTGTTTTTAGTAGCTCCTGCCCAGATGTGGCAGCAGTACTCCATCCTTGGACGTGCTTGGCTTTTATAAAGATAGAGAATTGCATCAGTAGTGAGATATCTTCTGGAGCTGTAGAAGGATCCCACCATTTCCCAGAGTCCCTGGCAACAGATTTGATGTACGTGTTCCATTTCAGATCAGGAGTAAAGATCAAGCCCAGAAGCTTGTCAAAACATGGAGCCTCTCCAACACGAGAGCCATCCATTTCAATTGATGCTAGATGGGGATCAGAGCCTTGATGATGTAAAGATTGAAGCTTGGTTTGGATGCATTAAAAGTGACAAGCCACTTCTTCCTCCATTGTACCACATCTTCAAGATCAGAGGAGAGAGAATTAGAGAGAACTTTGTCATTTACGGTCTGTGATGTGTTGCAATAGATGGTCGTGTCATCAGCATAGATGTCAACGAATGATTTAAGTGT
>NC_136497.1:123967804-124085304 GCF_053919585.1 Euprymna scolopes | reverse complement strand
TATACTTTGTTATTTTCTTTAATTTAATCCCTTTTTTAGAATTTATTAGACAAAATGTAACTTTTATTTTACCGTGCCAATAAATATGATCATCACTGTATATGCCGATTTCGTAATATATCATATATTATATATATTTTATATATATTGTATATTATATATCATATATATTATATAATATATGTATGCTGATTTCGTAATATATTATTATATATTACATATATATATATATTATATATATATATTATGTATATTATGCATTACATATGTATGTGCCGATTTCGTAATATATATTATCATATATTATATATATATATACTATATATTCAATATATTATATTTACATATATATGTATGCATATATATGTATACATATATATATATATATATTATATAATATTATATATTATATATATGCCGATTTCGTAATATATTATATATTGGACGCAACATATAGTTATGATTTTAAAAGTTAAAAAAAGAATGAATAATGCAAGAATCTAAACCAAAACGTTTACCTTACGATTTACATTTTCCTTTGATAAGACATGTTTGCTGCTATGCTACACAGACAGCGACAGAGAGAGACTAAGAGAGACAGAGAGTGAGAGCTAGAGAGATAGAGAAATAGAGAGTAATAGAGAGAGTTAGATATAAATAGAAAGCGGGAGAGGTTGATAGAGAGTGAGAGAGAAAGAAAAAGTAAGAGAATTAGAGTTTGGAAATATGGAGACAGACATATATATATATATATATATATATATATATATATATATATATATATATATATATATATATATATATATATATGTGTGTGTGTGTGTTTTCTGTTTTTGGAGGAAAGAATTCCAACAAAGTTCTCGATTACAAGGAAAATCTTTTTCGATATAAGAGCTTAATATTTATTTATTTAATAGTACAGAAGTTCAGTAAAACATTGGTACCGTCGGTTTCAAGAGGAACCGTTAATGGTCAAACGTAAATGATGTTAGGCTCTCGTCAGCCATGTTGTTTCTGTCTATTTATTTATAATGATGTTCATTTTATTTACCTGTACCTTATTCCTATCATTGTATATTTTACTTAATTCTAATATGAATTGTCTAAATTTTTTATTTTTTTTAATACATTTTAGTAAATATGTACTGTTCTGTGTTTGCATGGTTTCCGGTCTGCCTTCTGTAAATTTAAGCTGTTGAAAGGTAGATAATTACTTTATCTCATTCCAGTTAGGGGGAGATAATTAATGCTTCAGTTGGTCACAGGGAAATAATTAATCCATCTTATTTATTTTTTAACATTTTTTATTTTATAATATTTTAAGTAGTTGAGGGATGAATGCAGGCTATTTGATTTCTAAGTCTTTTATATATGTTTGTTGTATTCTTTAAGGTAGCCATAATTTTCATACTTAATTTATACTTAATATTTATACTTACAGTTGTCTAAATGTCCATTTTCACTTTACTAATTTATGCGCTAAGTTGACTGCATCTAGAATACTCATGAAGAAATTCCTTTAGGTTGGGTCTTCGTTCGTTGTTCGGTCCACCCAGTTTATTAGAAGCGCTTGTCTCCTATGTAAACAAGCTTTGAGGGTCTCACTGCGTACGTTCAAACAGGTCTTTTGAGGATCATTAATAGTCGTTATTATGTTGTACTTCTCCGCATCACAAAGGGGTGCCATATTGAGGCTGGTGAGTATGCTGGTCTTCTCTCTACGATCCTCCATTTAATGCTGAAAAGTGGTCCGTTATCTTTTAGCTGCCATACACGGGCGGCTAGTGCTGTCTTTATCCTTGTTTTTTCCCTGAAAGAACTTTACAGTATTGTTTTGCTGTTTCAACTACCTCAAGCCAGGATCGAAACCCGATCAGCCAGAAGACAGTCGAAGCTTCTAACTGTCACGCCATACAGCCGTTGCTATGCGGGCAGTGAATTAACAATGTTTTCACATTGTCCAAAGTACCTGAGCTCAAATTGTTTACACAAAGAGAATCGCTTCATACTCTAATAGTAATTTGTATATCACTTCGCAAATTCTAAACCTAAGAAAGGGAGCATACATTTTCATCCACATATAGGACTGTTTCGCTGTTCTACAGCTCATCAGTGTGTGTATATACATATATATATATATATACATATATATATATATATATATATATATATATATATATATATATATATTAAGCTGAACGTCTGTGTGTGTCTGGTCACGAACAGGATTCCTATATGGTTGACTATTATATAAAACTGACAAAATATAATGATAGATGTATCGAGACACAGGAATGGGTATGTTTGATATGGCATAATGAGAATTCATTAAAATTGTGGGGTCTGTGTACGCGCCTGGTCCACAAAGTATGGAAATAAAAAATTTAAAAATTAAAAAAAAAAATGTTTATAAGTTTTTTTCATTATATATATATATATATATATATATATATATATATATATATATGTACATAATAATACTGTTTTAATTTAAATAGAGATGGTATAATTAAATTGTAGGATCTGCGTTCGCGCCTGGCCTCCATAGAATGGAAATAGGCACAAACTTTTATAAAGACGTTTCATATCTATCTGCGTTAGTATACTTTGGTAATTATCTTCCTTTTTGAAGAAATATGGTATAATAAAATTATGGGGTGTTCGTTCGCGCCTGACCTCCATAGAATGAAAATATGTCACAAAGTTTAACAAAGTTTTTTAATATAGATCCACCGAATATTGTGATAAGTGTTTCAGTGGGAACAGATATGGTATAATAAATTAGGGGGTTTATCAATGTTAATTTTACTTTCAGCATATTTTGCTTTGGTTTAGATACCCCCAAATTCGAAGCTATCTCTTTACAATCCCTCCTTTCATAACCAATCATACTTTCATAAATCAGAGTCCATTTTCTATAGGCGATTTTTGAACCCAGTCAACGACAGGTACTTTTGCTAGTATATATATATATATATATATATATATATATATATATATATATATATATATATATATATATAGTAGTAAGTTATAAAATGTATATGGCGATTAAGCTACACTGAATATTCCGCGTTTCATCCACTCTAGGATTCTTCAGGCTTATGCCTCCTAGAGCGGTCGAAACGCGGAATATTCAGTGTAGCTTAATCGCCATATACATTTTATACCTTACTAACTAGGTCTACCTACGTATTGAGCACTTTTGAAGTAAATACTTAAAGTTTACGCATAAATCTAGACTTTCGTATATTAATTTCATGTGAGTAAATAAAGTAGTTTTATATATATATATATATATATATATATATATCATATATATATATACCATTTATGGTAGCACATCTAAGACAGTAAACGACCAAGTTCTCTCCAATTCTCTCTCCTCTGATCTTGAGCACGTAGTACAATAGGGAAAGGAGTGGCTGGTTACTTTTAATGCATCTAAAACCAAGCTTCTCTCTTTACATCATCAACATTCTAATCCACATCTGGCATCAATTGAAATGAATGGCTTTCGTCTTCAGGAGGCCTCAAGTTTTGACAAGCTTCTGGGCTTGACCATTACTCCTGATCTTAAATGGAACACGTACATCAAATCTGTTGCCAAGGCCGCTGGAAAAATGGTGGGATCTTTCTATCGATCCGGTAAATATCTCACTGCTGATGCTATTCTCTATCTATATAAGAGCCAGGTACGTCCAAGGATGGAATACTGTTGTCACATCTGGGCAGGAGCTGCTAGAAAAGACTTGTCTTGCCTTGATAGAGTTCAAAATAGATTTCGTAGCCTCGTAGGAGATGTCCTTTTCTCTTCGCTGCAACCTCTATCTCACAGAAGAGATGTTGCGAGTTTGTCCCTGATGTATCGTTATTTTCATGGAAAGTGTTCGACTGAGCTTCAATCTATGGTCCCCCTCGCCAAACTTTCAAAAGAAACACTCGTCTAGCTGTAAACACTATCAATAATTCCTCCCACTTTTTATCTGTGCCTAAACCTAAACGTAGATTCCATGAACAAAGCTTCTTTCTTAGAACTGCACGCCTGTGGAATTGTCTTCCGTTTTCCTGCTTTCCGGCTGACTACAATATGGTTGTCTTCAAGTCTAACGTAAATAAGTTCTTAATGAGCCGTTCCATATAAGTTATCAAATTTACCAAATTTTCATTACTAATGATTACTATATTGTCCAATTTCTACTGTACACTCTTTAACCCTTATCCTTGAGTGGCCTCTTGGCCTAGATAATGTGGTGATGCCTTTGTAAAATATATATATATATATATATATATATATTCTATTCATAATCACCAACAGCTTAATCACTTTGCAGTTCTCCTCCGACCTCTATCAAGGTTACCTCCGTGTCGCCAACTGCACTCAACTGTCATAAATTCTAGACTATCTCTAACGTAGTAAACTGTCGCAAAACTCACTTCCGCTCTTAAATTCACTCTAGATAGATTGATTTGTATTTCCCGACGTTTTGTCCCGCTTACTGCCACACCTTGATTAACAATAAGATTTCAGCTGCCTTGGTGAGTTTTGATGAAAAATTTACTTTCCATTTTTTTTCTATCAATCTCACTTCATATACCTTTGTTACGCTGATAAACTTATTTCTTCGTTTTAATTATAGCTATTCCATCTGTTTATAATTTCTACTAATAGGGAACGTCGATATAATCACTTACGAGCAACGCTGGATAACCCTGCTAATATATACTATTTATTGAATACGAGTTTATGTTTACTTGGAGTGGTTCCATGCATACGAAAATAAATATTATTCTTTTACTTCGAATACAATGCATTCAAAGTTTTTGCGCGTCAAAATGGCGGAGAGATATGACAAAACGCCTACGGTTGAAAAGTTGTTTTTACTTTTATTCTGTTTGCGTTTACCTGTGTGTTCTTATGTTTTACAATGCTTTTAAATGCTCATAGTGTTACAATGCTTCTTGGTTAGAGATACATAAGTCAATTTGAAATGAAAGCAAACTAGAATAAACAATAGGATCTGTCACTAAAGATGCGTTTGCAGATACTTTGTAGCATCTTTGATAATGGACATTTTATGAAGGAAAAAAATGTCCTTTCTTTCTAAGAATTGTGTAAACAATGGCGGATTCGTCGGCATTTTTGCGGTGATAATGATCGAAATAAAAATAAATTGACAAAGAATTCGGTTTCTTCGGCATGCGGTTCGCTTTGTGATTAAATAAATGCTATAAGAAACTGAACTATTGCTTTTGATAACTATCCCCAATCAAACGCAGCCCTCAAAACAATTAATTTTACAAACTAATTAATCGACCATTATGATTTTTTAAATATCTATTATAAAAAAAAAAATGCGGCGAGAAGACAAAAGCTGCATTGACCTAAGTCGGGTTAAACTAGCTTTCTTCCATGGGGGAAGTTTAAAAAAATATAAATTCAAAGCAGTTACCAGTCGCTTGTATATCCCTTTCATGCTAGATACTGCCATTAGAGTTTTGTAGCTCTTGCGGCGTCCTCTAACATGAAACGCCACCCTCCTACATGCAACGACATCCTTCTAACTACAACAACATCATTCTACATTCACGACATCATTCAACATACAACAACATCCTCCTAACTACAACAACATCCTCCTAACTACAACAATATCTTTCTACATACAATGACATCCTTCTACATACATCGTCCTTCAACATACGACGACATCCTCCAACATACAGCAACATCCTTTTCCCCACAACATCCTTCTACATACAACGGCATCATTTTACATACAACAATATCCTTTTACATACAACGACATCGTTTAACATACAACATCCTTCTACATTCAATAACATCCTTCTACATACAACTACACCCTCCTACATACAACGAGATCATTCTACATACAACATCCTTCTACATACAACTACACCCTCCTACATCCAACGAGATCATTCTACATACAACATCCTTCTACATACAACGGCATCATTTTACATACAACAATATCCTTTTACATACAACGACATCGTTTAACATACAACATCCTTCTACATACAACTACACCCTCCTACATACAACGAGATCATTCTACATACAACATCCTTCTACATACAACGGCATTCTCCTGCATGCAACGACATCCTTATATATACAACAACATTATTCCATATACAACGGCATTCTTCTACATAGAACGCCTGCTCTTTACTATCTAGTAGAGACTATGCTCAGCATTTCTTAACCACCAATTTTCAGAAAATTTCAATAGGATTTTATGGCGATATATATATTTTTTTCTTATGTTTTTTGCTAATTCTAATATATTCAACTTTTCGCTGGGTATATGTCATAATGCGTCTATATATATATATACCCACTGGTAATCGAAGATGCTTTAATATTTAAATAAAGCGAGTCAATTGCCGACATACAAAATTCGTCCAACGATATTCCGATTATCATACTTATGTCTTGAGTCGAAAGAAGCCAGGACTCTCCAAACTTGCATTTCCAACAAGGGAGTGCGCAATCCATAACATCTTGTTACAGACTTTCTGACCAAGATGGGTATTAAAATACTCCCTAACCCTCTCTATAATAGAGACCTTGTACCCTGTGACTTTTGGTTATTCTCTAAGGTCAAGGAAAACCATAGAAGTTGTTGTATTGACACAACAGGGGAGATGTGTGCCCCTGACAAAATTTAAATATCATCTTCCAAAAATCACGTAAATTAATCATATAGGTTGATTATAATAAATAAAATCATTTAAAGCCATTAACATGCTCCAGCACGAAGACTTTCATGGAGGCCTCCAGAGTTGCAACTGGAGGAGATTACTTCGAAGAGGACTAGAGTTCCATGCGTATACTATCGATAAAAGTGCTCATACAAAAAATGTCAGGAAACTTAATGAAGGCACCTCGTAATAGTAGATATATTGCCAAGTCTGTTAGAAATTGCATCGCTACCAAGCTAGTAAGATTCTCATACCTACTAGTATCCGATATTTCGATAAAGCCTCCATCATAACATGAGGAAATTCACAAATATCAATGATAATATTGAAAATATTAATAGAAAATAATAATCTATTATATAAACGGAAAAATTGGCACGAGCGTTTGTATATGTCCGCGAAAGGCTTTTTGCAACGGTGTTCTCGCCTCAGTTATATTCTGTGTTTGTGCATGTGTTTGTGTGCGTATGTTTATGTGCGTGTGTTTGTGTGGGTGCGTGTTTCTGTGAGTGTATGTTTCTGTGTGTTTGTGTTTGCGTGTGTGTATGTGTATGTGTGCGTAGCGTATGACAGCAAGAAAGTGCCACGGTAAATTTGCAAGTTCAACACTTATATATACCACCATATAGTGTGACCGGAAAGAGAACACTCTTGCTAGTTATAAACAGGCAAGCAGATATTTCTAGCATGACAGGATTGTATGAGGAGAAACAAACATATAGTTTCTTTTTCAGAATTCTACATATATAAAAAAAATAAAATCTGTATGGTGTACGTACCCGTGACAAAATTAAAATATTATGTTGTTAGTCTACCGAAAACACCGGAAACAAATTATAATCGTCGATGATTATGATCGTTGTAATATTTGGAAAAATAGTATGTTATCCTAACATAATAAACATTTACAAAAAGATTATTTACGTTAAGATGTAAAGAATTTAGAATGTAAACAATCATTTAAAATAATTTGACCTCTAGAGTTTGTTGACGCTTACGTAGAGGTCATTATAAAGTGCTGTGGACTTTTGTTAGAGTTTAGTGAACAGATACGATAATTTTGAGTTAGAGATCGGGAGCGAGAGGGAGAAGACGGAGTTAGAGATTTGAAGGGAGAGAGAGAGAGAGAGAGAGAAAGAGAGAGAGAGAGAGCAAATCGAGTCGGACCGTGATGGTTCCAACTAGAGAGGATCAGAATGCGTTAGAGTAGGACCAGCGGCAGCTTTCCAAATTAGGGAATATCGAACACAAAGTTGCTGAAAATAAAACCCGAGGTCATTGTTTTGGGGGCTTTCCGTCAAACGAGATCAAGGATGGACCAGATGTGTTCCCGATTTGGCCGGATGTTACGACCCCAGATAAGTCTTATTTGTCCTTTATATTGTAAAGATATTTATGCATATTCTTGTTCCGTTATATACTGTAATTAAAAGTACATACACACACAACGAACTCTAAATTAGCCAATCACAACGCTAGACGGTCGTAGACGAACATAGGTATATGCACATATCATATAGATGACTGTGACACGTATATGCGAACTTCTCTTGAAGTAGAAAGGTGCGATACAATGTTGCACACCTTTTTCTGCATCTATATAAACCCCCACAACGTAACAATATCATATTCCAAAAATTACGTAAATTAATCATATAGGTTGATTTTAAAAATCATTTGAAGTCATTAATGGGAAATTGTAGAAATAAACATATGTCTGAGAAGTATAAAGTATTGTTGATCTATGTCTTTGTGTTTATTTAGTTTCTTTTCGAAATGACGGGCGAGACAGTTACTCCTCGCATACTCATAAAATTTTATTTTCTGACTTAAAAAGTTGAACTACTGGATTAATTAGCATGATTTTTGGCACATGATATTTTCCTCTCGTCATGGTAAGTACATCAAGCAATTTTTTTTTAGAATTCTTGACAACTATGCTGTTTGTCAAGGCAGAGGTAATACTTTGGAGGGTGAGATCATTACGAACGAACTTGTACTGCATTATCTAATTAAAGGAGAAGGTAATGCCTGGAAGATAGTCTAATAAAAAAAAACAGACAATACATTACACCATCACCCTACAAATAATTTTGATGCAATGCCTGCATTAACAGCATAATCACTGCAGAGCAGATGCTACAGTACCTCTCCCACCCAAATGTGGGAGATAATGCCTGGATTGATAGTACAATAACTATAGGGCAGATATTTACCACCCCCACCCCGAAAAAGGAGATAATGCCCGAGAGCAGTGTATCACGAAAATCGAAGATATACTACACTATCCTTCCAAAAGTCTGAGAGGACTGTCACATGACAACAGAACAGATACTATAATTCGACTTCTAAAAAAAGGGGGAGGTAATGCTTAGATTGATGTTTTTTATGTAAACAGAACAGATACTACACTACTTTAACCCTTGAATTGAGCATTAAAGAATAATGCATCTCTTGGAAATAGAATAAACTGAATTGCGTATTAAAAGAATAGTGAATTTACTAGCGGGGCCTGTGGAAATTCCACAGGGGGCTCATTACTGTGTAATATAATGATGTTAGCATTTTGCAGATGTTTAAGCTCACGTATGCAGATCATGATGTAAGATTCATAAGATCTATCTCGTCATATTGACATTTAAGCTTTATATACATGTAAATTGGTCCCCCGACCGAAGGAGGGTGAACCTGTAAATTCACCCTTATCCGTTCGTCCGTCAGTCTCTCCGAACTTTTCTCCATAACTACGCCTTGGAATATTTTATAATTTTGCACAAACATTAAACATGATATGAGTAAAAAAGTAACAGAACGGATTTTCTGGGAAAACTCCGGTTGCCCCACTTGGTGTGCCTTTCTGGTTAGAATAGCTAAATTGACACTTTTGTGCTTATTAAAGAAAATTGATGCCTTGGATTTTTATCAAACTTTCTGTAACTAGTTGTAACTGATTTCTATATAATTTTGTTTGTCTATACTTCGCGATAACTCTTGGGTGTGTCCCAAGGGCTTTTTTAGGGCTAATAAAAACACTCCATTTTGGGGGCTATTTTTCCATATTTGTCCAAAATTGGTTGCGTGCATGTCTATTTAGCAGTTTTGCATGGTGCTGAACTCAAATTTAAATATTTTAAGACCTTGTAGACATTTGGGGCTAAATTGGCGGCGGGGGGGGGGAATGAAGGAACTTAGTCATTCCTTTTTTGCATAATGCGGAACTTACATTTACATATGTTAAGGCCTACAACTGTACCGTGTGTTCATTTTCACCAGGATTTGACGTCCCCTAGGGACTTTTGGGGCTAAATGTAGGGGGGGTGAATTTAGTAAAAAAAATTTATAACTCGTTCACTGTGCACTCACGGGATGGGGGCCATACATGCTTCACTTGTTTCAACTGTATTTCTAGCGGCTAACGGTTGGCCGTATGGTTTTCTCCTTGCTAATGGAGTCAAAGATGACTTCATGACCGGGGCCGAATCTCTCGACTCTATGTAATCGTAACTTTATCCACTGATGATTGCAAAAAAGATTACACTCGTGTGTCAATAGTTATTTAAATAATTATATATATATATATATATATATATATATATATGTGTGTGTGTGTGTGTGTGTGTGTGTTTTGTGTGTATGTATATATATATATATATATGTGTGTGTGTGTGTGTTTTGTGTGTGTATATATATATATACATATATATACATATATATATACATATATATATACACACACACACATATATATATACACACACACACACAAACTTGTGTTGGGACGACTAATCAGTCTCGCGAATCGGAAAATCGCAACTTTGGGGGGGTATCGGATTCGTTGTATGAATCGAAAAAAAAATGAAAAAATATTTTCCGGTGCTAGAAGCAATTCTTTTAATCACCCTTGTTTTAATTTTTATTTTGTCTTTAAACAATCCTCCACTGCTGATAATAATAATACAATAATAATAAAATCAAAATCTATGGAACACCTCACAACACAAATGCGTTTTTACGTTTGCGAAAATATATGCACATTTAAGATGTGTCTTTAGGGGGGGGTCAGGCCAAAATAAATATTTTTTTAGTTAGAGATTTTTTTTTATATTTTGTATTTAGAGATTTATAAAGAACCCTAATCCGAATCGATAATTGTATCGGATTCGGGAATTTAGTACAGAACCGGTAATTTTATCGGAATCGTGAACAAATATTGCATCGTCTCATCACTAATATATACGTGTTTTATTTTATTTTATTTTATATATACATATATATATATGTATATATATATATATAATATATATATATATATATATATATAATGCTTTTTATTTTGTTCGCGTTAGTCTCGAATTGCAGTTGAAGAACTGGATATTTCTTGCATTAGAAGACCGACCCTGTATCTAACTCTGTCCCCGTAGGGTAGATAAGTAAAGAATGTGACATCTCTCCCTCTTTATACACACTAATTTCTCGTTTTTAAAGTGTATAACTAAATTTATTTCTCTCTTTTCCTTTATTTCTTTGCTTCTTTCCCTGTCTCTTTCTTTCGTTCTCTCTCTCTCTCTCTCTCTCTCTTTCTATCTCCTCTTTTTCTCCTGAGACATTCTACACAGTTATGTTTGTCATGTAAGAGCGATCTTTGCGCCTGTCGGCCACGTTCTGAACGTCGGCGAATATTCCATCAAAACGCAATGGTTAGCGGATCTAGAAACTGAACAGACTGCCGGACATCTTGCTTCCGTGTTAGCGTTCGCTTGACAGGATTTCTATACACAAATCAATATGATCTGTTATTGTTCAATATAATTTCTGGCTGTGTTGATCTTTCGATCTGTCATAGGCAGTCGACTCTTTGTGTTTGTTCTGATCTCGGATCGCTTCATCCACGCCCCGAGGGGAGAAAAGGGCATGTCCATCTCAAGGCGACGGAAACTGTGCCAGGCAGATTCGGGGACTCGTGCGAGCGAGCGTTCGTAAATTTTCTTCACATCGAAAGAAAAACATCTGATTTCGTTTATCATGTACTACCTGAAGTATCAACCAACGTAAGTTCGAATGTTATTTATGTTAATATTTGAAACAAGTACTTGTTTTATTTTATTCATATAAACAACTTGAAAGCATTGTGTGCAGTGAGTAAAAAGTTGTTGAAGTTTTGTAACGTAACTTCACACACGGTTACACACGGGACCCACACGATGTATTCAGTCTCACTCGCAAAGTAGACAAAGAACACGAAAGAACCTCAACTCGCTTTTTCACTTTGAAACAACGGCCCTGTCGGTGGGGCATTAGAATACACCGACTGCCCCCCTGCAGAGGGTAAAAATCCCTCAATGGGGGTCCTGGATATGACCTTAAACTATATCCAGTGGTGAGGCCCCAGCTTGTGGGCTCTGGGGAGTGTGGAGCCACCCTTTAATTACCATTGCTCCCAGGTCCACTCTGACCCAGAGTGGTAGTACCTGTTAAGGTTTCAACTATGGGTTAAATAGAAACTGACTTGAAAACAACAAATATATTCTATTAAAATTTTTTTCAAAATCTTTGGATTCGGCATTAAATAACCCGAAAAGGGTTGATATGCCGTAAAACAAAAACAAACAACCAACCAATCACTTTGAAACAACGACATTTATCTTCTCATTCTCCCGTCACGCGTGACTTCCCGTAATGGCTGCGACGTGTCTCGCGTGCTTTCAAACGTCAGCCACGCCTTTAACGTGATCGCCTTCTCGACCCGTGTTCTCTTCTATTTATAGTATTCTTTTTTATTTGCCCTGACGTCATTTCGCAAATGGCTCAGTATTTGCATATAGCTGTCTGGTCTATGTTACAGTAGGTAAACACCGGCACAAGAAAGATTTCAAGGATTATGAAAATATTGATTATTTTATTCATTTTTAACTATAAAGTATTTATTAACGACCAAGCAGGAGTGCACCCGACCTTACTGATTGTAAAATACGTTAAATATATTTTAATTCATGCAGATTTCGCATTTATTATTACAAAATCAATTCTCTATTAAATAGTATATACCTGATATCAAAATTAAAATAAATGACTTGGGTGCAATCAGCTAGTGCAACGTTACCAACACGTTGTAGCTTCAGTCGCAAAGTAGACAAAAAATTGAAACTAACTTCAGCTCTCTTTTTTTTGTTGTTGTACAACGGCATTTAATTTCTCATTCTCCCACTACGTGTGACTTCTTATGGTTGTGACGTCTGTCACTTGATAGTCTTTTCTCGTACCTCTCTTTGAGTTTTATTGTCTTTTTCCTTACAGTGACGTAATTTCGCATATCGTATGCATTTATGTATGTGCTTCTGCTCTCCATTACACTTGAATCGAAACAAAAATATTTAGCGCTCCAATCGCTTTAGGTACCATTTGAGCTAAACCGTCATATATATATCTATGTATAAAACGTGATAAAACTAACACTCATTTAGCTGTGATTATTTTACGTTGTCGCAAACTAATAGAAATCTTGACAAGTTGAAATAAAGTTTGCATTTTAACCTACCGACTTCTGTGTGCGTTATCATCATCATCATCATCATCATCATCATCATCATCATCTGCATCATCATGCAGTCCATCAGCCTTCACGATGACTAGTCGGAGCCTCAGTGCTTTATTCTTCGCTACAGTACTTTCCACCTTGGCTCCTAACTTGCTTCCGAAGTTGAGGTGCAGTATCTGTTGGTCATCAGATGAACACGCTCTTAACCTCCAATGCTCATTTCCAGTAGAGCGAACCCGCGACGACTGGCAGCAGAGGAGGCCGCAGCTTCTAGCCGAAAGTAATCTCATTGTGGTAGACAGTCGTCTTATCGTGTCCGCTACTACGCCTTTTCTTTCTGGATGAGGTTCCATAACCTTTTAAGGAAAACTGCAAGGCAACAGCAGGATTTGAAGTCAGAGTCCCCATCTCTTAGCCTTTTGCTGTGATAAGGCGCACAAGGCAGTGGCGTTTGATTTTGGGGTGGGTTCCCCCTAGTTTTCGTCCAACCAAGTGGCACCCACAAGACAGTGAGGTAGGGGTTGGTAGTGTGCCAGGGCGTGTCCACACATCTGTGGGCCATAACGCCCTACCTCTGGGGTCCCCTACTACTCCGAGATCTCCTACGGCTTAGCCTGGGGCCGCAAGGCACCCAGTTACCGTGTGTGGCCAACGGTGAGGCACTGTAGGAGTCTTGATGTTGGAGAGGCTATGTACTGGCAGGGAAGACATGCATATCTGCTCCCTTTTCACCGTCAGATTAGCCAGCGGTATAAGCTGGAAGCGAGATGACATGCAAGCATGAACTTTACACTAACTTATACCTAACAAACTAGATGAATCACACATCCCTGTCGGATTAAGAATCACCCATCCCTGTCGGATTAAGAATCCAAACGCACAGGCTGTACGTTATATATCCACACAAACAATGAGTATACTCATTATAAACTATACTTGGTGTATAATGACTATTTCTTGTTAATTTAGTGTTATGTATCCAATAGTTTAAAAGTTTACCTTTTTAATATTTACGCACAGACGGACACACATATATACGTGTACTGTTTTATTTATATTGATATAATGTGTCGATCGATGTTGGTATGAATTATCGAGGTATATCTCATCTTCAGAAATGAGCAATTTTACATTTATTTTTCTGAGTCAATAGACAGAGAAAAATCGTTTAAATTTTTTGGATTATACGAATACTATTTGCATCTTACATATCGTTCTTATAACGTTTCACTCCACCGAGATGTGGCACAGCAGTGCTAAATAATAACCAGTTTTAAGTCATAGCCTTCTACAGGTTGAATGTTTGATTTTTAGAACGAGTAATATTAAGAATACACTTACGCATTACTTCTACCTGCTTATGGTTGACAGAACGAGATCATACCGTATAGATGGGGCCGTATATGCGTTGACACACTGGTTCTCGCATGATTACCGAAGTTAAGCAACGCCAAGCCTGGCCAGTACCAGATGGGTGACTATTTAGGAAGGCGAGGCGCTGTATGTGCCGCGAGGTAAAATAAAAATTGGGAAACTGGCGCGGTCTATCTTTCTCTCGAGGACAGATGGCCCTCTCTTAGCTGTGGTAGAGAACACATCTAGTGATGGCTTCACGATAAAAATACACTTGATAGCCTTGGCGGACAAGATTTGAATTATACTATAAACTCATGTAGTGATTTCAATCTCAGCTGCGGCCGAATGTTAAGTTTACGTTTACTCTTTGAGGATTAAAAAAGCGTACCGTTCGATATTCCGTACTGATTGCCGGCATAAAGATTCCACAGTTCGATAAGACGCACCAAAGTAAAAACCAAAGGTTACATCGGCTGAAACGCTGCTAGAAGAAAATCAAAGATAATTATCAAAATAACAAATTATTTGAAAAACAAAGTTACCGTTGTTTTATAGTACATGTTTTAAAAAGATTGGCGCACGTAACGTTGACTCTATAATAGTAAATACGAAATTTGCGTAAATTAAAATCATATATTTATGTCTATTTCACGACCAGACACCGCCGGGAGACCCTGCTACTATATATGCATCATTTAAGGAGTGAATAATTGAAAGTAATAGGTAAAATATAAGGGTGTAGAAAAAATACATCCACGTAAACCAAATTTCATATTTTTTGGTTCTGATTTTAGGTCAAGACGATTAATATTAAATTGACCGTTAATTTTTCCAACATTAAATTAACATATGTCAACTTTGGTGTTGCAAGTCAAATATAAATATAAATATGCCCCAATAGCATCCGTAGGGTACAATATTTTTTAATGATCATTTTATTATTTATATTATAATTTTAACTAGCGGCTGCGCCGCATCGGCACACACAACGCCGAGTCAAACACAAAACCGAGTACACTCAACATCAAGTACGCTCAACATCGTCTTACCATCAACGCTTAACCTGTGAACTCGGAGTATGGGAAATTCCCATATATGCACAAAACAAAATCACTGAAAAAACAAAAATACCCAAACAAAGGGTAAGGATAATGAGTAAACGTTGGATAAAAGGATTCGAACCTAGAATTCTGACACGTTTTCCATTGCGCTACAAGTCCTGTCCATATGCCGAAAGATGTTACTGCGACTGTATATAGGCACTGCTAAATTCCGTTGACATGGGCAGGGAACTTTTTCGACAATTGCACGAAACGGCCCAAAAACCCTTATTTCGGGCTCTGTGTGTGATTCACAGTGTTCGTTACGAATCCTATATATATAAGGACCATCTAGGGACTGACCTGTCAGGAAAGAAAGTTCGAAAGTTTTATTGATATACACACACGCACACACATAAATAAATAAATAAATAAATAAACATTCAGAATTGTATTAATAGTATAGAGTTTAGATAAACTTCGCGGTTTCATAATTTTTTGTGCATAGTTTCTTCGTAAGCAGTATAAAAATGTTGGTAGGTTCTAATTTCGTAATATCTGAAGTTGTGATATATTTAACAGTGAATTTCATCTGATTAGTTTTTTTCTTTTTAATATTAATATTTTACCAAAAATGTTAACTAAAGTTTATTTCAGAGAATCCTTACTTAAAAAAAAAAACAAATATCTGAAAATATTGTTAAGTCAGGATTAATACAAATATGGCGCTATATGCGTATTTAGTGTTCTCGTGTGATCTGAATTAAAAGTGCTTTTGCCAGCGGAAAGCTTTAAAATATTCAATAATAGGTTATACTTTTCAGTTTAAATATAAAACCAAATATTTTGTTTCAAGGTACATATACATGTCCCTGGAGATTTGTTTGGGAAATTTCTACCATTCAATGAAACACGTGTAAGATGCAACATATCAGACATAAAAGAATATGAATGTGAAATAAATTAATATGTTGCTTGGGAATGTTCACTATCGATATATATATATACATATATATATATATATATATATATATATATATATATATATATATATATATACACACACGAGAAAGAACTAAAATGGTGAAAAATCTGATAAACACGGGACTAAATATGGTAGCAGTAACATTTCGCAGACTTGTTAGTCACATTACGAAACAATATTGTAATGGAGACCTTTTGGAAAGTAATGAATGACCAACTGAAAAACTTGACAGTTGGAACTTGGAGAATTATATCACACCATATATGCGCTGGAACCCAATAAAAAAAAGCATTCATTGAATTTTTCCCAAATTTATATTAAAATTTGTTTTTATGGTGAAAAAATTTATTCATGAGAAGGATTTTTTAAATCTATTACGATTGGTATGTACAAACAGTGATCGTTTCAAGTAATAGAATATAGCACACACACACACACACACACACACACACACACACACACACACACACATATATATATATATATATATATATATATATATATATATATATATATATATATATATATATATATATATAACGGGTGAGAGGCAGACATTCATACATAGAAAATTGTGCGCGTGTTTTTTTTTTTTTTTTGATAATTATTTTGCATTTTATTTCTTTGCAGATTGTAATGCTGGGTACGGGGCAGCCAGACCAGCTGCCAACATTTCCGTTTTTTATTGAAAACAACCGAGAAATCTTTTTAGTATCCTCGCTGTTCCCTTAAGTGTAATTATCTGGATCTCTTTTGCACCTCGTTCACCAGGGATATTACTTAGGTATGACTTCAGGTTCTTCTTCATAAGCCCAGTAGATCTTTAATAACTGGTATGATTGATATCTCCCTACGATTCCTGTTTCCTTTCATATCATACATGAGACCTTGATATTTGCTTAGTATGTATGTGTGCAGATGTGTTCTTAAAACCACATCGAAAGATTTGTTTCGTCCCCAATACTTATGTTTAATCATCCCGGGTTTATTATCCTTATTGTTCTCTACGGCTTTCATGCTGCGTACATTACATAGCTGGGAAGGTAGATATATATCCCAGTTGAGTTTTATATGTATACGCGGATCAGCGCGGATCTGTAACCAATTTCCTTCAGGAAAAGAATGTTTATTTGTCTTACCTTCTGTCGTTTGTTTACATTCGCTGAAGCAAAATGCCAAGAAAATTTCCAGTTTAGTAATTGATACCAGGGGATGCAGATGATTAAAGCAAGACTTAAATCTTTGTATGATTTTCTAACGATATTCTTACTATATTTCTTATGATGAAAATTATGCCGGACAAATTTCACATAGTTTGGGTTATAATTTCCAAATAATTTTACTTTTCAAGAATATATATATATATATATATATATATATATACATATATACATATATATATACATATATATATACGTTTTACAGAAAGTTTTTGTAAAAGTCTGAGGAAGCTACAGACGGCCAAAAAAACGACCGAGTAGCTGAAACAATAATGTAACTTAACAGAAAGATACGATAATAAAAAATAAAACGCATATTTGCTCTACAACTGTATTGAGCACTTTCTTCAGTTTTTATTAATTGCCATCTCCACTAAATATATATATATATATACATATATATATGTGTGTGTGTGTGTGCGTGTGTGTGTGTGTGTGTGTGTTAAGTGCCGGGAAAAAGAAAGTCCGCACTTGTATTTTTATCAAAAACCGCAAATTTAGGATAAATGTAATGCAGTTGTTTAAACAACCCATACTTCATTTTATTCGCCTTTAATTCCTCTATAATATTACTTGTTTATACTTGACTATTAATTGAAATATTCCCGTGTTCAAGTCAATTTAAAACAAAATAACTTCAAACTGAGAAGGCAAAAAAGAAAGTCTGCAGCAACAAATTCGCTTAAAACCAGCTTAAATTATCGCCCTTAAATCAGTTTAAAATATTCACCAACAGGCAACAACGCATCTTTAATCGTAATTGTTGTTGGTCCAGGTTATACAGCGTAACATTTAGTCCATATGCCACGGCTTTCTCTTAGTGATCTTCAGGAGCTCATTAATGTCCATTTTTCTGGTTTATCCAATCGAGAAATCCGCCGCAGATTGAAATGTGATGAGGAAACGGTACGAAAGACTGCGCAAAAGTACCAAAACACCTGCAGTATTCGTGATACCCCTAAATCTGGTCGTACTAGACCAGGAAAGACAATACTATCAAGATCCGCAGCCTAAGAAACAGATTTGAAACCGCTCCTCAAATACAACAACGGTGCATTCTTATTAAAAATAACAGATTAAAGGAATTAAATTTGCGAAGATATGTTGCAAGACGCAAGTCAATGATTTCTGTAAAGAACAGAAAACACCGTCTGGACTTCGTCAGATGCAATGAAGATCATGACTTTTCATATTGGTCAAAAGTGCTTTTTAGCGAGGAAAGCAAGTTCAATAGGCTAAGCAGTGATGGTAGGCAGTACGTCCGTCGGAGGAAAGACGAAGAATTTAATTCTAAGTGCTCAGTTTAAACATTGCAATGTGGTTGACGTTCAGTTTTCGTGTGGGGCATTATTAGTACCAATGGTTCAGGGACTATAATTCGCTTGCAAGGTCGAATCAATTCGACCAAGTACATTAATATGTTGACTAAGCATTTTCCTTCATTTGTTCGGAATTTGGATGATAATTCCATCTTCATGCAGGATAATGCTCCCATTCACACTGCTGACAGTGCAAAGAGGCTCATGGAAGAGCATGATATTCCGTGTTTGGAGTGGCATGCACAATCTACAGACATCAATCCATCGAAAACGTATGGCATTACATCAAGCAACTGCTACGCAATTATACAATTTCAAATTTGGAAGAAATTTGGACAAAAATTAAAGTAAACTGGGATGTCCTTTCTCCGGAGTATTGCTTCAGTCTAATTCAAGGAATTCCAGAAGATTGCAGGCTGTCAAATCGCAGAAGGTATATGCTACTAAATATTAACTAGTTCATTGTGTTCCTGTTGTATTTGTGTTGCATTAGTGTCCTAAAATTACATTTAAATAACAATTTTCTATTGTGAGGACTTTCTTTTTGCCTCCTTAATTGGAAGTTATTTTTTTTAAATTGACGTGAACACTAGAATATTTTTAAAAGTCAAATATGAACATGTAAAATTACAGAAAAATAAAAGGCCAATAAAATTAGTCATATGTGATTATTAACATAACACTGGATTTAATTTAGGACTTCATTCTCTTTAAATAATTATTTTCGTCTTTCGGATTACCTTCAGAGAATCTTCATGCAAGCTGAAATAGCGTTGTTGGCTTTTATATTTTTTTATATCCAATATTTTTTCACTCGTTTTTGTTGGAATTTTATGACTATAATAAATTGCGGTTTCAGTCGATGTTATAACCATCAAATTCTAGAATTGCTACAAATATAGTTTGCTGATTTCTTTCCGTCCTTTGGCGAGAATAGCAAAGAATAGCATTCTTTGAAACTTCGCGGAATAAAGACTTTGCAAATAGTGTTTTGGGGTATTCAGTCCAACAATAAATTTTGATTGTAAATTTAAACTTACAGTTTTGATTTTCTTTCTCTTATACACACACACACACACACACAAACACACATATATATATATATATATATATATATATATGTATATATATATATATATATATATATATATATATATATATATATATATATATATATATATATATCAAGCACGTTATAACGCAAAACCAAAGAACGAGAAAGATCAAAAATAAGGGGTTAGGATAGGAAAGATAGAAACCTATATATATATATATATATATATATATATATATATATATATATATATATATATTAAAATAATAACATTATTTTTGCATATGTATTTTTGCATATATATATATATATATATATATATATATATATATATATATATATCAGGTTCCTTCAGTCTTTGACAGACTATGGATACCCACAAATGGGGTGCCTGCGTGTGAAATTTTTTTTTTTTTGTGGCAAGGGATGTGCAATCTCCAACCGCACCTCACCTGAGTTAAGATTGTTAAATACCAGTGGCAAGTGAAATGTATGTACGGAACGACTGGAAACAAATGCCGAGATAAGCGGAGAGCATATACAGCGGTTAGAATTTACAAGTGATTACTCATTTGATACAAAACAAGCTCAACGTTGCTTGGTCTTGGATATGACCTTAAACTATATCCGATGGTGAGGGCCCCAGCTTGCAGGCCTTAGGGAGTGTGGAGCCACCCTTTAATTGCTATTGCTCCCAGGTCCTCTCTGACTCGGAGTGGTAGCACCTGTTAGGGTCCCAACTATGGGTTAAATAGAATACGACTTAAAAAAACAAATATACTATATTAAAAAATCGGTCTCCAAAATCACCAGATTCGGCATTAAATAACCTGAAAAGGGTTGATATGCCGTAAAACAAAACAACCAACCAATCAACGTTGCTTAATTTCGGTCATCTGACGAGGACCGGCGTGTCAACGCAATTACGCGATTATAAATATATACAACGTCAAAAAGGACATTATTTTTGCACCAAGCTAATAGCTGTCAATGTAGTAACTGATCTGATACTACTGTCCTGCGTCCTGGTCAGTTAAGGTGCATTATGTTTTGAGAAACAGAAAAGATGTCGAAAAAGAGCAAGACGCACAAATGACATTAAAGGATGTAACAATATTAAATACGTATCGACTAGATAAAAGCTTAAGAGACAATATATTAAACATGTGAAACTAAAATGAGAGATGAGGTGGAAATATCACGTGCTGCATGTAAGAGAGCTCTCTCAATATCTCAACCTTCCCAGTCGTTCTGGACTTCTATTTGCCACTGGAATCAAACAGTGCCGTTTCAAGAGAGATACGGTCAGTGATTGCGCAATTCTAGCTTCACAATTGATCTCAGCGCAAGAACACTTCTAAGGATTTACTAAACGTAGGCCTTTGCTTAGTCTTGGCTATTTCTAAGAACAGTTATCGTTCATCTTTGTCGCATATGTTCTCGCTCACGGTTTACGCGTTATTTCAAGTTTGATTAAGTTTACGCTTGATAGATATCGATTTGTGACAGCAATGCCTCGCATAAGCTTCCTAGATTTGAGCTTTATCGATATGGTCATGTGTCAGATTATACAAGGTTTTTCGTATCTCACTGGAGAAATACGCAAGTAGCTTTAAGAAATCACTTCCACGGCGGAGAACGAATTGTATTTCTTTACAGCACGTTGAAAGAGTGATTTTAAAGTTTTGATTTCCAGAAATTCATTTATGCATCTATAATTCAGATTATGCATGTACCCATCCCGTGGAAAAAATAGAGTCGCAAACCTGATAGGCCCTGAACTGGCATCTAAGCTTCAGCCTCTGTCCAATCGACGAAATGTTGCATCCCTCTGCCTTTTCTACAAGTATTTTAGTGGTGAATGCTCTGACTAACTGCAATCACTTGTGCCCCCACGACGTGAGCATCCTCAACAAACCCGACAGGCTGCTAAATCCCACCCCCACACAGTAGAGATCCCTAGATGCAAAAGATCCTTCTACTCCAGTAGTTTCTTCCCCAGAATCGCTAGACTCTGGAATTCCATTCCAGGTCCCTGCTTCCCTAACAGTACTGACGTGCAGAAGTTCAAGTGTAACGTGAACCGACATCTTGCTGCCCAAATCCCTACATAGTACCCGAGTACCTGTTGCCCCTGATAGTAGCCCCCTACACCAAAGTGGCAATTTGCCTTGTTTGGGGTGAAAATGTAATAAAAAAAATAAAAAAATTTTTTTAAATAATACATTTGCTTCCGCTAATATGAGCGCATTTGCAACCAGCGATGTATGTTTATGAACACACTGAAGAACATACCCGGTGAACCAAGTGCAAAAGAGATACAACCAATTGCGTTTCAAACGTGGTTTTGACTGACGTCCAGATCTGGTTGCGGTGTACTCTTGAGGGGTGAGGGTGTGGCATGCGTTTCTGGCGAGTTCTTCCCTTGGTGGATTCATAGGTCTTCGATTTGTGAGCCTCGACTATTTCTGGTGGTTTGGGTATGATGTGTCTTCGATTGCGTCGGATTATTGTCCCTTCTTCTTCTTTGGGCTGTAGAATATAGGAACGTGGTGTGTTTGTTGTTCCAACAACGATGTCTTCTTGGTTTGGAAGGTTGAAGCTTCTGACTCATACTGGTGTGCCATTTTCAAGTGGTTCTAGCTCTTTAGCTTTATGTGATAGGCAGTGCGCGAGTCGTTGTTGGGCCTTCTGGTTCCCTCCCTCTGTCTAAAACTCTCAAGATCGGGCCATCTGGGTTTAATGTATACGAGTGAGTCTACTTTTAAAAATATTTCGCGGTTGAAATGTATGAGATAGCCAGGTATTGTCTGGCATTCTAACGGATGCATCATCTTAAGTGGGAACAAAATTCTAAGAAAAGAAGAGAAAAAATAAGAGAGTTTTAGTTATAGTCAATCTATCTTTTATCATGCTGTTATATATTGTCTCGTCGAGTTTGTTTGTTTTTCTTTTGAAATTAAGTTTTAATTCAAAATTATTAATCGTTTTACTCTCTCTCTCTCTCTTTATATATATATATATATATATATATATATATATATATATATAATTTAAAGGCGGATAGAACAGCAGTCTAAAGAGCAGAGTGTATTTTAATGTGATAGTAAAATCACTAATTTAATTAAAATACAAGAAAAGAAATGTGCTCGTTGTAATGCATATATATAATAAGCTCGATAGGCATATATCCTAGAGCTACATTAATTTTTAATAAGATGATTGATAATTCATAATTCAAATTCAAATTAAAAATTAAATATCCGTGTTATAAGAAAGAACACAACAAAGCCAATACATTGTACGATCGTTTCGGAAACGATGTTTTTTTATGTAGATAGACATTAAGTAATGGACAATAATTTTAACATATATATATATTTTTTAAACAAAGTATTGGGTGTTTTTTTTATTTGTTTTTATTAATAAAACACACCATAAATAAACCTACCATTTTTTTAAGTAAGGCAGATGTATCTGGAAAATATTTAAATATAAAGGAAAATAGTTACTTACTGATATTGATAAACAAAATAGGTTAAGTTGAAAATAAAAATTAGAATAAAATTATAAAGCTGAATTTGGTTTAAATATAAGGTTATATAAGATGTTTTTAAAAAAATTAACAAATATATATGTGTGTGTGTGTGTGTATGTGTGTGTATGTGTGTGCGTGTGTGTGTGTGTGTGTGTGTTTACCTTCTAATGGTTAGCCATTTGAAAATCGTAATTATCGTCAAAGCATTCATTAAGCTTATAAATGCTTGAAATGTTAAATTTTCAAAGTGAACGCCAATGTAATATTTTAAACGGCTAATTTAAATTAAATAATAGATTTTAAAAAATAAAGTAAGACAAACGTATTTGGCTAGGAAAATGATCAAAGGGAGATAATCATCCTTTATGCTTTTTTATATAATATAAAGGAATCTTATTGAAAGTAATTAAATAAAATTAATAATATTTTAATCATTTATTTATTTATTGAACTTAATGAAAATAGTAATGCAAAGATTAAATTTAAATATATAGTTTAATAAGATATAAAATAATAGTAAATATATCAGATAAACCACTACTACTACTACTACTAGTAATAATAATAATAATAATAATAATAATAATAATAATAATAATAATAATAACAATAAAAATCCAAATTTTATTAATAAAGTTATTAAATTATAAATTATAAATTATAAGATAGTTTATTAATAAGAAACATTTTTAATGACTTATGGTGGTTTATATTTGTTAACTCTAAACACACATGCATGGTGAGAAAAGCTCATCTTTTGAATTTAGGAGAGTGGTTTTTCCTGCATTTTATAAAAACAAACAAACCGTTGAACAACAATTAAACAGACGTGTTCCGCCGAAAAGTACAATCATAGGACGAATGAGAAAAACGAAAGCTGACAAGGGCGAGTTTCTTTGCCGAGATATATCGAGAAACATTTTTTTTTTAATTGTTTTTGTTTTTTTTTGCATTGGATGGCGTCAAAACGTATTTTTTATATACGTGTTCTTTTTCATTTCTTATTTCCAAAACGCTTTCAAAAACAAACGAAAAGAAAACAATATATATATATATATATATATATATATATATATATATATATATATATATATATATATGGATTTTCCTGTCGATTTTCCTTTCGATTTTGACATATGACATTCCGCCAAAACAACTAAGTTGCTCGAAAATCTACACAGACAATTTGTTTAATGTGGTGAAGGCTGTGTATAGAACCATCCATATTTTTGGTATTACTGCGAATCTCTGTGTGTGCCGATAACTGCCTAACCTTCCCAAATGGTTACCCATCTGGTACTGGCCAGGCTCAACATTAGTTAACTTCGGTGATCTGGCAAGGATCAGTGTGTCAACCTGATTGTGCCGTACACATACGGCACAATAACGGTGAATATATGGTTAAGTGGCAGTTTTAGTAATTTAGCTTCACTGCTCACTTATTTTTCGGCCAAATTTAAACAATTATTAGAGTTTATAGATCACCTTCTCAGCTATATAGTGAAAATTATTTTTCAAATGTTCGTTCAGTAAAACAAAAGTAACTTTTAACTTTAAATATTGCTACATTATTTTTCAATTCAATTTAACATTAATAATCAATTCTTAATGCTGCAATATTTTAAGTTATGAATTTATTATATTTTTTATTAGAACATCATTCTTTTTCTTTTCTAGTTTTTACAACGTGTCCTTTACTTTTCCATGTTTTAGCTTAACCATATTACTTTTCATGCTCGCATTTTCTATTATAATATTTATATATCTATATATCTATATGTATATCTATATCTTTATCTATTTCTAATAATTTATATATATATATATATATATATATATATATATATATATATATATATATATATATATATATATATATATATATATATATATATATATATATATATATATATATATATATATATATATATATGGGGGGTGCGTGTGTGTTGGTCGTGTGGTTTGTTCCTTGCTAATGGAGTCGGAGATGACTTCGTAGCCGGGTTCGAATCTCAAGAGCGGTAGTAATCGTAACTCCCTTGCACTGATGATTCCTCGAAAGGTTTGAAGGCATTTAAAAACAATTATAGTAAATAACTATGTCATCCCCATTTAGAAACTCGTTTCTTATTATTGAGCACTTTAAAGTTGTAATGTACGTCGGTCACTCTAACTTGTACGCATTGATCATCATGTTTTAATTATTAGATCACTCTGGAGGTACATCCCGACATTTAATAATAAATGCTAAATTTCGACTTAATTTCTCGCGGTTTACTTTGACCGTGTGGTTGGCCCCTTGCTAACGGAATTAGAGATGGCACCCTGGCCGTGTTCGAATCTCGAGTCCGATATATATTTTCTCGATATATATTCACCGGTCATACCTTTTTTAAAAGATAGAATCGATCGATCGATCGTTGAAGTCATATTTCAAGCAAGCAACCCCAGATGGTCCACAGAGTTTTATAAATGTATAAACACATACACACACACACACATACATACACATATCTACATAAATGTGTATCGTTGAGCACTTTCAGTTGAATTAAAATCGATCAATTTAGCTCTTATGCATAGATCATCGTATAACGATTAAATCACTGTCTGACTGACGTAAATGAACATTTAAAATTAAGATGTTTAAATTCAACGTTATTTCACGCAGTTAATGGTAACCGAATGGATTAGGTCTCCAATAATCGAGCCAGAGATGTCTCGTGTTGCGGGGTTCAAATCGTTCGGCTGGTATTAATCGTGACCCCCTGCACTGAATATTCCCGAAAGGATGAAACACTAGTGTCTGTAGGTATTTAATTTTGATAGTAAAAAATAATTATATGTATATATATATATATGTGTGTGTGTGTGTGTGTTCAGTAGTAAAGTATATAAGTTAACATTCTTTTTCATATATGTATATTCATAGTTTTTGCAAAATTAACCAATCATTAGTCAAACATATATAAAAAATTTAAAGAACAGAAGAAGCAAGAAATGCTTATTTTATAACTAAAAAAAATATCCATGTTTGTAGACTCTTAACTACTTTCCATTAGATGAAGCCCTTATCAAGCTAAATCAAATCATTAACATTGACAGTTTAACCATGGAACATGTAATCTAATATAAGGAAACGAAAATGCAACGCAACTTAAGAGAAAGTGTTTGCCTAGGCTCATATTGGTTCGCGCATTTATTTCAAAGCGAAGTATCTTTTTTTTTATTGATGTTAGCATACTAATTAAGATTTAAACTACTGAACTAAGAATATATTCAAATTTAAACGCCGTGAGAACATCACTTGGCTTTTAATAATTGGTCGCCATTTAACAGGGCCAAGGTTATTTGAGGATTAATGAAAAAGATTGATCTTCAGACAAAACATGAATAATATTAATATACGATATGAACTTGATTATTATGAATTAAATAAATATTGGTAGAAAAAGATGAAGTTATTATTATTATTATTATTATTATTATTATTATTATTATTATTATTATTATTATTATTATTATTATTGGCTCATATGGAGCTTTCACCCAAGTCAACAAACGATCTGATTGGAAACCTGTGGTATTCTCTGGAAGCTGAGTGACAACAAGTCTCCCCAGACGTCCAGACCTCTCCACCTCCTTCGATAGCATTTGCAAATGAATTTGCATCATCGCAACAGCCGCTTACCATTGATTTCTCGCTGGTAATGGCCATTGGTTTTTGCTGGAATTTTAGTGGCACTCATCCTCCCCAAGGTCCCAGTTCTCTTTGCGCTTGTCCAGCCGAGGTCTGGTTGGCGCTCGCTCCTCGGTCTTTCAGTCCTTATTGACCCTTCTCGGCCCTTTGGTACCATTTTTTTTTTGGGGGGGGGGGACCGGTGATTAAACAATGGGGGGAGTGCATGATGGGGGTTTAGAACTTGTAAATATGCAGTTTCGGTGTTCTTCATTCCCTGTAACGTTTATTCGTTATATTGTCTTGTATTATTCTCCGCATTCAAGATTATTATTATTATTATTATTATTATTATTATTATTATTATTGTTTTTATTTTTATTGTTATTATTGTTATTATTATTGTTATTGTTATTATTATTATGTTTATCGTTATTATTTTTGTTATTATTATTGTTATTATTATTATTGTTATTATTTTAATTAATATTGTTATTATTATTATTGTTAATAATGTTATTATTATTGTTATTATTATTGTTATTGTTATTATTGTTAGTGTTATTATTATTGTTATTGTTAATATTGTTATTATTATTGTTATTGTTATTATTGTTGTTATTACTATTGTTATTATTATTTTTTTAATTATTATTGTTATCATTATTATTATTGTTATTATTTCTGTTGTTATTATTGTTATTATTATTGTTATTATGGTTGTTGTTATTATTATTATTGTTATTAATGTTGTTATTATTATTATTGTTATTATTATTATTATTATTATTGTTGTTGTTGTTATTATTGTTATTATTATTTTTATTATTATTGCAATTATTGTTGTAATTATTAATTTTATTATTATTGTTATTGTTATTATTATTATTGTTATTGTTATTGTTATTATTGTTATCATTATTCTTATTATTTTAATTATTATTGTTGTTTTTATAATTATTGTTATTAATGTTATTATTATTGTTATTATTATTATTGTTATTATTGTTGTTATTATTATTGTTATTATTGTTATTATTATTGTCATTTTTATTAATGTTATTATTGTTATTGTTTTTATTATTGTTATTATTATTGTTATTGTTATTATTATTATTGTTATTTTTATAATTATTATTGTTATTATTGTAATTGTTATTAATCTAATTATTATTATTATCGTTATTATTGTTATTATTATAACTTTTATTTTTATTATTATTATTATTATTATTATTATTAATATTATTATTATTAATTAGAGTCAATGCACTTGTTTTATAATATTGGGTCTGCATTTCTTAGAGCAAGAGCCACTCGGGATAAGGCCGCATGAGACAGAAATAAATTTCGGCCACACTATAAGGAGCAATCAATACTATGAACTAGGTTTGACTTATAACTTGAATAAACTTGGGAGGCAACCTAAAATAGGTATTAGTATATTAAATCTTTATCAATAAACGGCTTTTTTACTATCAAGTCAATACTCATGAAGCCTAGGCAGAAATCGAGGAATAGGTGTTAATTCGATGTAAAGGAGTGCGTCGCAAAATTAAGATTAAACAATTGCATGGGCTAAATTTGATGACTGCAAACAGTGGACGAAGGAAACAAAATAAATAAGTAAATAGAGAAAGAAAGGCCTGAACTGAAAGGATAAATGAAAAAGAGAACAAAAGCGAGATAAATACAGATACAGAGAGAGAGAGAGAGAGAGAGAGAGAGAGAGAGAGAGAGAGAGAGGAGAGATTGGTTAGAAATGAAAGAAAAATTAGGATAAATGGTTTGCGTATGAAAGAACAAGAAAAAGAAGAAGAAAAAGAAGAAGAAGAAAAATAAAGAAGAAGAAGAAGAAGAAAAGGAAGGAAATAAAATAAAAATGAAGAAGAAAGTTAAGCAGATGAGGAAGAAACAGACGAAAAAAGATGAAGGTGAGAGAGATGAAGAAGAAGCAACAAACAAGTAAGAAATTGAGATGGAAAAGTTTCTACTTCCTGTAGACATTGGATTTAAAAACGACAACGTCGTAACCTGCAGCAAAGTAAGCCGTTTCACAGGGGACGTTTTTCGCCTCCATTATACTTTCATCATATACTTGCTAAAATATGATTTAGTTCTGAGATTGAGTTACGTTAGAAAAATCCGTTTGCGACGTTCTAATTAGCGATAATAGTTGTGATCAACTGAACGTGTCACTCACCTATCGCTTTACAATATGCCCCATCGTTTGACCCCCGCATTCTTTTGAGTATTGCAGAGTTTGTTTCCGTGCTGTTTCGGTTGCTTCGAGAACTAGGTAAAAATTATCAGTAAAGAATTCGTACTTGACATTAAGCCCGATAGGTGCGGGGCCGGGAACTGGCCCAATACCTGCCGGACCAAGGTAAGCCGCTTGGGTATTACCTAATAGGTCTACCGTCCCAGGCTTAACCATCTGGCCTTCGGCTGGGGCAAGTTTATCGCCTGCTGCCTGAGGCGCACCGACACCAACCGAGAAATACAGACGAGGATGCGTAGGAAATTTTTGATAGGCCAGAGGGCTCGTCTTTTAGGGGCGCTGACTTGAACACCCTACCTTCTGACCTTGTGTCACATCTTGCTGTGGTGCGCATCAAGTAAATATCTACGATCTATGAATTTCTCTCGCTTCCTTTATTTTGATTCAGCCGCTGACTAATGTATTTAAAGGTATTACTTAATTGGATTTTTTTAGATGAATATTGTTGTGATATTTATCCTTTTATTTATTGCGGGCTATCATCCGTTTGCCTGCTTCCCACCTGACTACAACTTGGATGTCTTCAAGTCAAACATAAACAAATTCCTGATGAACTACCTCTTTAAGTAAAACACTTTATCAAATTTCCAATACTAACTATTACTACGATACTATCCCATTGATTACTGTAGACGCAATAACCCTTATCCCCGAGTGGCTTGGGGCCTTTATATGGCTACTTCCATGTAAAAAAAATATCCTTATCTTCTAGTTGTTGTTTCACGACGTTTCGGCCAACTATTCCTCTGGCCTTCGTCAGATGAGAAATTGTGCATAACGTCGTGAAACAACGCCTTCAAGATGATAGTCCGCAATGAATAAATGAATAAATATTAAAGAGAGTTTTTAGTGCAATTCAAATTTTGTCCCTAGCTGAATACTTGATGCTTTGCCAGGGCTATCAAGGGTATTTTTTATCGTGACGCCACCACTAGATGGGTTGCCTACCACGGCTTAAGAGAGGTTCATCTATTCTCAAGAGAAGGATAGACCGTGCCAGTTTCCCAACCTGGTTCATCTATTCTCAAGAGAAGGATAGACCGTGCCAGTTTCCCAACCTGGTATTGTACCTCGCGGTAAATAGAGCGTCTAGCCTTCCCAAATAGTAAACCATTTTGGTTGACGATTATTATGATCGTTCAAGCGAAAAACTTTTGTCAGCTAAAAGATATTTTATAGTAATTAAAATATTTCGAATAATATTTATGTACATTAATTTAGGAATGTAACTAAAAATGTTATCATAACAATTTAGTTTACAACTTAGAATAATGACATGTAAAAACATTAGGTGATTATCTTAGTAACATATACTAATGATGTCATTTAGAAGGGAGTGATATTTTTGAGACATGAAAATTAGTTAAGTCACTCATTGGAAGTTAGAGAGAGCAGACCTAGTCGACAGCTAGAGGGAGAAAGATGGTCCACGGAGAGTAATAGCTCCAAGCAGGGGAAAATGTTCAATTTAAAAGTCTAGAACCAACGTTGCAGCTTTCACATGGGGGGGGATTCGGTAAATAAAGCTGCTGTAAATATGACCAAGATTTTGAATTGTACGAATCGTCATTTGCAAAGGTATTTGTGTGTTTTTGTCTAGTCATGAACTATAATTAAATATTCATACACACACACCGAACTCTAGACTAGACGATCAAAACGCTAGACGGCCATAGACGAACACGCGTATATATACGCATCATATACAGGGTGGTCAAAAAGTCAGGTAACATGTTAAAGGTAGAAAAAACAATATGGAATATGATCCATTATAATCTTATATAGGGATCTTACCCCTCCTGATTTCTGGCTTTGGGGCTATGTAAAGGATAGCGTTTATGGCAAGAAGCCTGATACAATAGCGTCTTTAAAGTTATTTATTGAAGAGGAGATTGCGATGTTACCTGACTTTTTGACCACCCTGTAGATGACTCTGACTTGTATATACAAACATATATACACTCTCATGGAATCTAACCAATGGAAGACACACGTATACATTATATATAACCCCTCTCCGACAATACGACACTACTGAAAAGAAGTTTACAATAAATTAATGTTACGTTTCTGCAGATGATTATTTGTACTATTTGGGTGAATCGGATCACTGTTATCGTCTTAGATGTTATTTTTACAATGTTTCTCCCGCGGATTAAATAAAGGGTTCGATTCGAAATTCGGTGCAGATTACTGAGTTCGTGGAGATACGCTTAGCGAATGCTGGAGGTTACACCCACAAAAACGTTGTGAAAATAACACCCACGCTGAGGGGAAAGATGCAAATAATACGACATGATAAAAAATATGATCACATCTCTTTCCTTCTCATAACTTTATATAAAGTTAAGTATGAATATATATATATATATAGAGAGAGAGAGAGAGAGAGAGATTTACTCCTAAACTAATTAGTAGATCATTATTGGTTGACAATTCCTGCCGGTCATAAGATTCGAACCCAGCCAAGAAGACAACTGTTATTACATTTTCTCAAACATTTACCTCATGGCAACTAAACAATTGCCACATAAATGAAAAGAATTAAGAACTATTGCACTCTGATTCTGGCGAATACATTAGACAATCTAGCGTGTTCAAACAAGCGCTAGTCGTGAACTTTACATAAACACTGGTTGACTGCTTTTTAATTATTATTCCGCAATGTCCACCCTTAAGTATTTGTAAAGGAACTTGATAATTATAATTAAATAATAAGTATTATTTTATACCTACAGACACTAGTGTTTAATGCTAAGTTCATGTGGGTTTGCTTGGAACATTGCTGATAACTCCCCTCCGATTGCCTGCTTTCCAACTGACTACAACCTGATTGCCTTCAAGTCCAAAATAACCAAGTTTTTGATGAACCGTCCCCCTGAGTAATCCAATTTACAAAATTCCCACTACTTATGTTTAACTAATGTATACCCATTAATCCTTATCCTCAAGTGGCCTCCGGGCCTTGATAAGTGGTGATTCCTGTCTAAAAAAAATACACACATGGCTATTTATAAAGGCTGGTAGCAATGCAGAAAACACGAACGGTGTAACCTTTAATTTATTTTTATTTCGGACTATTAGTCTCATCTTTATTAGTTGTTGGTTTTTTTATCTTTTTATTGGTTTGTTTATTCACAACGTTTCGGCCAACTATTCCTCTGGCCTTCGTCAGGTGGTAACCGCGATGGATAGGAACTTCGAATCTTCTAACTGCATTCTCAGCCATCACTGCCATCCGTAGTTGTTGTCGTCTCACCACATTTTGACTAATTAACCTCTGGCACGCTTTGGGTGGGATTGAAACCGCTATCTTCAGACAATGCTCATCTGGAACCGTAGAGATTCAACGTCTCTATCAACTGCGCCACGGGCCCCGAAGGGCAAAAAAATGTGGTGAGACGACAACAACTACGGATGGCAGTGATGGCTGAGAATGCAGTTAGGAGATTCTAAGTTCCTATCCGTCGCGGTTACCACCTGACGAAGGCCAGAGGAATAGTTGGCCGAAACGTTGTGAATAAACAAACCAATAAAAAGATCAATAAACAACAACTAATAAAGATGAGACTAATAGTCCGAAATAAAAATAAATTAATATATAATGCTCATCTCAAAAAAATGAATTCCAATTAAGGAATAATATATATATATATAGGTGTACCCTTTGTCAAGAAACGTCCTAGGAACGGTACCCAATTTACGTTTGCTGTTATTATTGTTATTATTATTGTTATTATTATTATTATTATTATTATTATTATTATTATTGCTATTATTATTTGGAAATCAAAGGGTAAAGTCGCACTTGGAATTTTGATGTGGCTTTCTCTGTGCTGGTTTCTTAATTCACTTAGAATGATGACTTCATGATGGAGTCCCTTCAGCCTCAGGCATCATTTCGACATTTAAGGCATTTAAGGCGTTTAGAGCAGAGCAAACTACGCAACACGAATCGTACTCTATACGAAATTCTTAACTATTTATCTATATAATAACATATAGTACAATATTTTAGAAGTTAAACAAGCACACTCAGAACAAGTAACTTGGAAATATCCAACAACTTAGCTATTTCTAACTAGTGCTAGCGAAGAGGGGGATTTCCTCTCTCTTTTACAGAGAGGCAAAATATGCATCCTCACGTCATATTTTCCGGCTGAGCAAGAGAAGGGGAATTGTCGAAATTGCATTGCAGTCCCTTTTTTCTGTATCTCTCCGCGCGACTTAATAACCTCTCTAGTAAAGTGGACACAACACAACAATGCCGGGGCACTATGAAATAGTGCCACAATGGTAAAATATTGAATGGGCATAAGGAAATAATCGAATACAACATTTGAGGTACAAACTTCACAATATCTAATTTCTTTTGTATAGATATTTCACGTACAATATTAATACATATGTGAGATACTGTTAGTATTTGTAAACCTCGATATTATTGAAAAACACTTTATCTTACACTAGAAAAATGCGAGTATAAAAAGTGATATGGTTAAGTTTAAAAATGGAAAAGTAAAGGACTAGTTGTAAAGACTGGAAAAGAAAAGGACGAGGTAAAAAAATATAATAAATTTATAACTAACTAGCATTTCAGACCGGCGTTGTCCGGGTGTTTAGAGATGTATGTTGAGCAAAAAATAGAAAAAAGGAGCGGTCAATTTTTTAAACTTTGACTCCTATTATGACCTCTTAACATTTATTGTTTTGATCTCAAATCAAGTTATATATTTCGATCCATGTCGAAGGAACATATATCTAAAATTTCAAGTGTTTAGACCATAAATTTTCGGAGGCGTTTGGTAGAGTTATCAAAGGTCAAATCGTTGATCCTTGACCCCTTAACAGCCAAATTTCTGGCCGAAAACGGATTACAAGTATTTTCCCAAATCTCAGTACCCTGTATATCAAATTTCGAGTCTGTAGACTGAAAATTGACAGAATTATTGCGTAGGAAAACGAACACACACACAGACACACACAAAGACACGTTCACTTTTATAGATATACTAGCTTGGGTGTCCGGGGTTGCCCGGGTGTTTGGAGGTGTATGCTGAGCAAAAAAAAAAAAAAGGTCAATTTTTTTAACTTAGACTTCTATTATGACCCCATGACATTTATTGTGTTGGGCTCAAATCAAGTTATTAAGTTAAATCCATATCCAAGGCACCTATATCTAAAATTTCAAGTGTTTAGACCCAAAATTGTCGGAGGAGTTCGGTAGAGTTCTCAAAGGTCAACTCGTTGACTTTGATCCCTTAACAGCCAAATTTCTGGCCGAAAACTGCTCACAAAGATTTTCCCCAAATCTCAGTACGCTGCACATCAAATTTCGAATCTGTAAACTAAAAATTGACAGATTTATTGCGTAGGGAAATGGGCACAGACACACAGACACACAGACAGACACACACAGACACGTTCACTTTTTTAGATATATAGATAGAAAATATTGCAACGTTAAGAATTCATTAGATTATGTTATAAATTGAATTCTTAAACAAATCTTAATGCTGCAATATTTTAAATTACACATTTATTATATTTTTACTAGAATATCTTGTCCTTTTCCAGATTAAAAACTAGTCATTTACTTTAAGCTTAATCATATTACGTTACATGCTTACATTTATCTATTGTAACCCATGATTTTTCCAGGCTTCCAATAAATTAATGTGTTCTTTGTTTAATTTCAGTCTTATTTTTTGCCCCCATAAACAAAACATACGCATATGTAATAAGCAATAACAATGTGCGACACTTGTCTGCTTTCAATAAAATCCTCCAATTATCTCCCTTTCAGCAGGGAATTAGTAGAAACAGTAGTCGCTGATGCGACGTGGTTGCTATGGAAACCAGTCATGAAAAACGTTGCTTACCTACTTCCGTTTCTTTACGATTTTGAACACCAGTAAATTCATCATAACTTTTGTTTTACTGAACGAAAATTGAATTTTTTTTTTTTTTTGATATAGCTGAGGAGGTGTAATAATTGTTTGAAATTTGATCGTAAAATGAGTGAGCGGTGAAGCTTTAAAGCAGTTCTAAATGACTAAAACTGCCACTAAACTGCATATTTAAACATTACCGTGTTTGAATGATTTCGGGAGAAAAGTCATCTCTTATGAAAAAAAAAAGAAAACAAAAGTTAAATCCGTCTAAAGGTTATATATATTTTTTTAAATTTTACAACAAACTTTAACAAGAGTTCGATACTAGTGGTACAATGTTATAATGTTAATCTTAAACTGCTGAGCGTCGCATGCATATGGCGGAACAAATACAAATACAGATTTAACTTTCAGTTGAAATGCTCAAGCAGAACGGCTCAAAATAACAATTTGAAATCGGATATTTTCTTGGAAAGCAAAGATTTGATAAGGCAGAAAAAAAAAAAAGAACTCGACCCAAGTGCTACCCCGGCTTATCTATTATTAACAAGATGCACTCTTTATCTAAGTAAGGACACAACGAGCTGATATCTCTGCCGAATATTCTGTTTCCGGTGTGGAGTTGTAAACATGTCTCGTCTACTACGTTGGATAATGATTTATAACATTCGAAGAAAGGTCATTCAGTAATCGTAAAACTAAAATAAATTAAACTACCATTTTTGTTTGCAACAAAACTCTAGGTTATGCGGGTTTTAACACAAGTTTTCAGTCAAAACTTTTAACCATTATATTAAACGAGCCTAGGTACCCGGAGTTGCCTGGCTGTTTGGAGGTGTGTGTTGAGCACAAAAAAGTAGTAGTAGGTAGGCAGGCTCGAACGCGTACCGTGAAGGAGGAATAGAACGTGAAAAAAAAATGTGAAGTCTTTGCCGTTGCGTTCATCGCCAAACCGGAAGTGGCGAAGGTTTAAATAAAGGCAAGTCAATTGAAAAGAAGACGATAACATTCGAAAATATTGACGAAAAAAGAGACCCCCCTTCTTGTAGAAAAGTGCCAGTAAAGAGTGAAGAAAATAATTTTGTTAGCCAATTTTTCGATATTTGTCGCCAGAAAAGTCGAGCTTCAAAAGGATATCGATCTCGTGAAAATCCGTCCCCTCTGTCAAAAGTTTTAGGCAGATATACAAACATACATACATGCATACATTTAAACAGACAGAGGAGATTTATATAACTTGTGTGTTTGTAAATTAGTATGCAGGACGAATTGTAATAATAAAGAAAATACAGAAGAACCCCAAGATATGGCATTTAAAATTAGTAACAAAATACAGTAGTGTAATATAACATATATATAATCAAATAACATTATAAATAAATCCGCAAGAAAAAAAAACGTATCCTATGGCAACCGTATCCCGAAGGTCTTCTGTATAATATAATTTCAGACAACCCTTCTTCACTCTATTCTCATAATGAGGCGTTTCTCTTCTTTCCCCTTTCTATGCACAATTTTACTTAATATCTCCTTTTGCATTTTCCAGTTTTAAACGTTTTGTTTTTAACTTTACTGGTTGAGACGTTTATTTTATATGAGCATAAATATCAGAATAGGATTTGACGAAAGTTAGTAAATAGATATTCGAGACTAGCAAACGTGGAAAATATGGCAACCTTTATTCATGTGACTAAAAATGAATTAAAGTAACCCATTTTTTCGCAAAAAACTATCCACTGCATCACAGTATTTTGTGAAATGGTTGTAAAGGTTATATTATATATTGACTGAAGGTTCAATTATCAATGTGGATGAGCTAAAAATACAACTGCGAATTAATTACTTAGGACTTCTAACAAGTCATGGCTGACGGGACGAGAGTATGCTATTCCTGTAGATTAGGCACCGCCAAAACTGGGGGGGGGGCAGGTCAGTACTTTTTGACGGGCCGTCTTTTTAAAAATCTACCAAAAATCAGGTAATTATCCGATCAATACGAAATTTTCAGCGATTATTAGGAGAAGAATGAACTTTATAACAGTGTACTTATTTTTCATAAACGATATATATATTTTTTTTTTTTGCTTACAAAACCCCCCTTGTTTTGAAGTGGGAACAAATATGCTTAAAATAATCATCTGAAACTGAACAAAACATATTGTGTTGTTGTAAGGGACAGAATTATAGATTAAAAAAAAATTGTTTGCATACCTTATTTTGACGTCTGAATATCAGAACTTCGATTGTGTTTAATTATCCCGCTTTTGAGTTTTGAAGTGTGAAATTCGGTGAATATGTTAAGTAAAATAATTAATTTAAGTTAAGCAAAACAAAAAAAAAAATTTTTTTAATATTTATACGAAAAAAGCCATTTTAAAATGTTTGATAAATAAATTAACAATTTTTTTTTAGCGAGCCGAATAATGCATGACCATTATTAAACAGGGCATGCTTTGAATAATCGATACAAAAAAAAAAATCGATAAATGTTGTGCCCTTTGTGTTAAAAATAGCATCATTTTTTTCGATACCGTTTGAAAACGTTTGCCGCCTTTCGACTACGGTGGGCCAAACGCGCTGAAATAATTTTTTTTTATTCTGCTTTAAATCCCCCCCCATTTTGGGGAGCCTGGCCCCCACACACATACACATTAAAAACCAAACTCATACAAATGGTCACCCATCTGGTACTGGCCAGCCTCAGCTTAATAATACATTGAAATTTTCGTCACTGAAAAATAAGTTTTTTTGGCCTGTTTGGTCTTCCATAGTTTGCTTCTTATCAAACGCAAACGTAAACAGTGTCGATCTAGACTCTAGATCGACGCGAAATAACTGGTTACCTATATGAATAAGTGGAATTATTTGAAATCCAGGTACTTATATTATAATATTTTTGCATATTCTCTTAGAAAATCATCCTAAACCTTAGTTAGACAATAAATAAATAAATTAATTATTTCAAAAACCTTTATTTTTTTTAAATGTTTATGTACGTTTTTTGTGCAAGACAAAAATGTCAATTGTTAACTTTTGGGGAAAATGTAACATTTAAAATTTAATTAAAAATAGTAGAAAAAGTTTTACATTATTCTGTTTTCTATATGATAAACTTCAGGGTTTTATCTTTCTGGAAAAAAAAGTTACTCAGAAATAATGGATTTTAATAAATGTAATTTCGTTTTAAAAAACAACAACAACATCATTTTGCGGCCATTTTTGGCGATGCCTAATATATATATATATATATATATATATATATTACTGTTTGGAGAAAAGAATTCCATCAAAGTGCTCGATTACAAAGGAAAATTTTCAATATAAGTGCTTAATATTTATTTATTAAAAACTTTAGAGACAGTTAGAAAAAACATTGGTACCGTCGGTTTCAAGCATAATATAAATTAAAAAACAACAACAATTTGATTTTGCGGCCATTTTTCGCGGTGCCTACTGTAGATTAAATAAAGGATACCGTTCGAAATTCTTGCAGATTGCTCGAGTTCGACATAAAGATTCGCGAGTACGACGGAAAGTTCGACGAGATGCGCTTGAAAAGGTCGAAGGAAAAATACAATAAAGACGAGAAGAGAATCAAAATAATACAAACCTCTCGCAAGTTTTGTCCTAAGTTTTAATATTTAAAATATTTTAAAAGAATTGAAATAGTTTATACGGACCTAATCTCGTATTTGAAATTTCAATTATTTAAGATATGAATTGAATGTGATTATTAGTTATGACTGAGGCTATGACAAGAGAATATTCTTTTCATTATTAGTCGTGTGAAAGCGACTCTATAAGTCACTCCGTCGGTCTGTCCGTAACACTTTTGTGCTTGGCCTTTTTGGTTAAGGTTAAAGGTCTGTTCTTAACAGATGCTGTTCTTACATTTAAGCTTTTTCGTGGCCTTCGGGCCGGGATCAAAGTGTACGTGTTCCCCGCCTAGATGTGGAACGCGCAGTTCTGTTAAGTTAAATTAAACAAGTAGTCTCTCAGCTAGCTGAGTGTGTGTTCCATCCCTCCCCGATTAGGAAGCCTCCAAGATCCCCATCCCCTCTTACCTGCAATTTTTGTTTTCACCCCTTCCTCTAAATTTTACCCATCTTGGAGAAAAAGAAATACAAACTAACCTCCATCCCTTACCCAAAAAAATTTTCTTTTCTCCATTCACCCCCATCTAGAGGGCATCCCCACCTAGAGACTGACCCGCAGAAGCGAGGTTCCTTTTACAAACCTAGTGGAACGGGCAGTCTATCAACTAGACGGGGTTGGGAGGGTCCTACTAATCACCTTTTGTTTTTTCTTCCCCCTCCCTCGACACAAATGAATTATTGTTACCATTTTATTGTTATCTTTTTTGTTTTTACACGTCAATAAAAAATGTTTTAAAAATTGGGAGTTACTAGGACGTCCCCCAATATGAAAGGGTGAATGCGGTATTATGGTGAAAGAAGATACTAGCTGGGAGAAACTTTTGACTTTGTTTAGTTCTGGAGTGACAAGGATGACCAACGACCCCCAAAATTCCCCCCTTTTGAGTTGGCCATGTGCCTAAGTTTTTTGTTCACCGTTAATTTTACTGTATTTTTTAACATGAATAAAAGATTTAATATCTCAAAGTGTAGTATCTGTTCCGGCAGATACTGCAAGCTATGACTAGCTATGACTAGCAAAGACCAGATGTGGGGGCAACCCCACATGCCTGACCTTTAACCAGCTCCCATTTCCCACCTCTCGGGAGCTGGTCCCCTTTTCCCTTCCCCCTCCCTTCACTCCTCACATTAAAAATTGGCCTTGTGCCTAATTTGCTCGGTGGGGGAGCAAATAAATACCATCTGTTCCGGCAGACATTGCAGGCTATGACTAGCAAAGACCAGATGTGGGGGCAACCCCACATGCCTGACCTTTAACCAGCTCCCATTTCCCACCTCTCTGGAGCTGGTCCCCTTTTTCCCTTCCTCCTCCCTTCATTCCTCACATTAAAAATTGACCTTGTGCCTTATTTGCTCGGTGGGGGAGCAAATAAATACCATCTGTTCCGACAGATACTGCAAGCTATGACTAGCAAAGACCAGATGTAGGGGCAACCCCACATGCCTGACCTTTAACCAGCTCCCATTTCCCACCTCTCGGGAGCTGGTCCCCTTTTTCCCTTCCCCCTCCCTTCACTCCTCACATTAAAAATCAGCCTTGTGCCTAATTTGCTCGGTGGGGGAGCAAATAAATACCATCTGTTCCGACAGATACTGCAGCAAAGACCATATGTGTGGGCAACCTCACATATAAGACCTTGGTCAATGTAGGTGCACCCCTTCATACCAATTGCCACTATCCAGCTTACCTACTCCCCGGAAAGTTGGTCCCCATTTCCCCTTCACTCCTCACATTAAAAATCGGCCTTGTGCCTAATATGCTCGGTGGGGGAGCAAATAAATACTATCTGTTCCGGCAGATACTGCAAGCAAAGACCCTATATGGGGGCGACCCCACAGATAAGACCTTGGTCAATGTAGGGGCAACCCTTCATACTAATTGTCACTATCCAGTTCCCCTACTCCCCGGGGAGTTGGTCCCCATTTCCCCTTCACTCCTCACATTAAAAATCGGCCTTGTGCCAATTTACTCGGTGGGGGAGCAAATAAATACTATCTGTTCCGACAGATACTGCAAGCAAATACCATATGTGGGGGTAACCCCCACATATCAGACCTTGGTCAATGTAGGGGCAACCCTTCATACCAATTATCACTATCCAACTCCCCGGGAATTGGTCCCCATTTTCCCTTCACTCCTCACATTAAAAATCGGCCTTGTGCCTAATTTGCTCGGTGGGGGAGCAAATAAATACTAACCCCACATATAAGACCTTGGTCAATGTAGGGGCAACCCTTCATACCAATTGTCACTATCCAGCTGCCCTATTCCCCGGGGAGTTCCTCCCCATTTCCCCTTCACTCCTCACATTAAAAATCGGCCTTGTGCCTAATTTGCTCGGTGGGGGAGCAAATAAATACCCTGTTCTTGGCATGTTGGCCAAGATCAAAGAGTATTATCTGTTCCGGCAGATACTTCAAGCAAAGACCATATGTGGGGGCAACCTCACATATAAGACCTTGGTCAATGTACCAATTCATACCAATTGTCACTACCCAGCTCCCCTACTCCCCGGGAATTGGTCCCATTTCCCCTTCACTCTTAACATTAAAAATCGTCCTTGTGCTTAATTTGCACGGTGAGGGAGCAAATAAATACCTTTTTCTTGTCCAAGATCAAAATGGAGTATCTGTTCTTCATGCAGTACTTATGTTTGTAACTTTGTGATATAAAATTGGGGATCACTTTTCTGTATTAATCTAATGTAAAATGATTACCCACCTTACAACCAGTCAGTCTCAAAACCATCCAAGTCATTCTCCAGGTCATTCAAGTTGGTTTTGAAGGATTCCAGTAATTTTTTAAGCATTCAACTCATTCTTAAGGTCATTCAATTCATTCTTTAGTTCATTAAATCATTCTAAGTCATTTACTTTTTATTTATTTAAGTCATTTTAGCCCATTTTTCGGTTATTTTAGTTTATCTTTAAGAATTTCATTTCAATCCTACATTTACGCATTCATTTATTACACGAGAGCACGCGACTAATGGCTATCAGCCTTGTTTTTACTCTCGGGTATATATCAGTTATTATCTTATATGTTTTTAGATAGAATGATGTGGTTTTCAATTGATTAACTGTGTCTAACTGTGTATTCGGGAGTAAAAACCATGATAAGAATGTTCTATTGTCATAACACTAGGTTTTGGACAAGAGAATATTCTTTTCATTGTTTTGACTCTCGAGTATATATCTGAAACATTTAGACACAGTTAATCAATTGACAACCACATCACTCTATCTAAAAGCATATAAGATATTAACTGATATATACTTAAGATTTAAAATAATGAAAAGAATATTCTCTTTTCATAGCCTTAGTTATAACATGGACTATGACAACAAAATATTATTTTCATTATTTTGACTCTCGAGTGCGTATCTGTTGATATCCTATATGCTTTTATATAGAGTGATGTGGTTCTCGGTTGATTAACTGTGTCTGTGTCGGATATATACTCGAGAGTCAAAATTATAAGAATATTCTATTGTCATAGCCCTAGTTATAACACACCAACTAAACATTTATTGAATTTAAACTTCCCTAAGCTTAAGTATCCAATTTTAAACATTTTCTAGAATCTAAATCATATAACAGATTTTCATCAAAATCTGAATAATTATTCTAGACATGAGGTTTAGTATTATTATATATTTTTTTAACTTTTGCAAATGGAGGGAAATGCATGGCCAGGAATTTATTTTACCCGATTTTGTTGCTTATTTGTCTTGGGTTTGAAATTTTGATACTTAATAGTAAGTTTTCTTTTTTAAATTAGCAATAAAACACTAAATATAAATGTTAACTAGTGGGGGCTGTGGAAATTCCACAGCAGACCCATTCATATGTAATATATTAATGTTGGAATTCTGTAGATGTTCAGAGTAATTTTTTTTTGGGGGCGGGGACTGCAAATCTAAGCTAGCACTAACGAACTTTTGCTAAAATTGCAAATCTCAGTTAGTACGAACGCTCAACACATCCCGGTCATAAAGTACGTTTTATATATATACTAGCGGGGGGTACCCGGCGTTACCCGGTTGTTAGGAGGTGTAAAAGAAAAAAAAGCTTTAGTAGAAAGGTAGGCTTGAACCCCGAACCTTTGACGCGGAGGTGGAAAGGAAATGGGGAGAAAAAAACCTGCGACCTAACCATCTCTCCCACGGGAATTGACTGATTGATAAGCGTGTTGACCTTTACAAACCGAAATTAACAGGTGCGAGAACTTTAAGTCGCGTGATGTTTGACCTAGTTTTGCGCTGGAAGCCAGTTTCTGTTTTCCCCGCTATCAGCGATCAAAAAATATCTCGAGAATAGCTTGTAAAAGTCGGGTAAATTAAAGATTGCTGCGAGCTGAGTTCCTTAGTCGTAGATATTATTATTTAGACAGCATATAAAAGGTTTTAAGAAGGAGCGAGCCAACTGAGAATCACGGCGAAAAAGCCTTTTGTAGACATACACAAAAAGCGAACACACATACATACATACATACATACATTTTCGCTCATATATATATATATATAGAGAGAGAGAGAGAGAGAGAGATAGATAGATAGATAGATAGATGGGTAGATGTATGTATATATATATATATATATATATATATATATATATATATATATATATATATATATATATATATACAGATCTTTTACAGGTTATAACTATCTTCAATATGGTTATAACAAAACATGCTAGTATGTATAAACTATTTTTTATTGTCCCTCGTTCTGTTGGGCTTAATATTTTCTTTTCTTCCCATTACACTCCCCCCGCCCCGCTTTTAGTATAAATGGGACGAACTTAAATCAATTGCTTTGTTTGAAATACATTTCAACAATCAAAATGATCATAATCATGTCGTGTTTCTTCCAGTAGAAAATGAATAGAAATGTGTATTCGTGTGTATCTGCATATCCATACGGTTACAAAATCATTTTTATGTCTTTAGGGGAAGAGGAAAAGCAAATAGCTATTCAGACATCGCCTTTACTCTATCTTTCAAACTAGGGGTAGAGAGAAAGCAAATCTTTACTCCACCTTATAGGGGTAGAGAGAATGTAAACTTTTAGTATATCTCTTATGGGAAGAGAGAAAGCGAATAGCAAGACAGAACGGGCCTTTACCTATATTCACGCCTTGCGAATCGAACGTCCAGTGTCGAGGAATATAAACTTGTAAAACTCCATTTTACGGAATGCTCTATCTACTCAAAAGAATCCCTGACGCAGCTAACAGTTGTTTCTTTGTTATATTATTTTCATACTCTTTTATGAATACTTCCTTTTACGTTTTCTAGTTTTACATGTTTTCTTAACGTTTCAGGTTGTCTAAAAGATTGAAACCTTACTTTATATGCATATAAATATGAGTGTGAATATTGGCGATTTATAGTATTTATTGCGTTATGGGTTACAAAAGGTGTACACTTGTTAGTAAGTCGTTATGCGATACGGGTGAAATTGAAAAACGGTAGCTTTTTGCGTTGTCTTTCTTCGTCGTTTCATCTTACTTTTTTATTTTCTTTTATTTTTTACTTGTTTTTTTTTTAACTACCTCTACTTGGCAATCTATTTTGAGTCACTTAAATTAATTGCTCTGCACGAATGTCGACACAATAGCAGTGCAAGACCCCAAAGTAAAAACGGTAGAAAATATTATCTCATCAGTAGTTGTGAACTCGAAAATTTTAAACAAATTGCTGGCAATTTTCTTACAGAAGCGCAAATTTGCTAATCGATGTCTGCTCACTTATTACTAGAGCTATGACAACAGCATATTCTTTTTCTTGTTTTGGTTCTCAGGTATATATCCGTTGATATCATATGTTTTTATGTAGAGTGATGTGGTTCTCGGTTGAGATGTGTCTAAATATGTCGGATATACAGGGTGTCTCAAAAAATGTACTCACACTTCAACCCTTGCTAACGTGCTGTCTTTTTTGTGTTGCAGGTGTGAGGTGTGAACCACAGCATGGCAGGAAATCAACTTAGCTTGGAAGAGAGGAAGTTTGTCCTGAAATGTTATTGGAAGACAGAAAACGCCATTGAAGTGCAAAGACGATTCAGAAGGGAATTCGCAAGACCGCCACCAACGCGCCGGACCATTGCTCACATCAAAGAGAAATTTGAAGCAGATGAAACCGTCCAGAACGTCAACAAGAAACGTTCTGGTCGACCTCGGACATCCACGAGCCCTGGAAAAGAAGAGCAGGTGCAGGAAACACTGTTTCGATCACCACAGAAATCACTTCGACAAACTGCTCGGGAACCCCACATCTCAAAAGATAGCGTCCATCGCATCATGAAGCGTCTGCACTGGAAATGCTACATTCCAACACTAATTCATGCTCTCAACGAAGACAATCCTGACCGGAGAGTCAAATTCTGTGAATGGTACCTGGCAAAATGTGCAGAAGATGCAGGGTTTCCACACAAAATTGTGTGGAGCGATGAGGCAACCTTTAAATTAAATTGCACCATTAATCGCCATAATTGCACGTACTGGGGTCCTATAAATCCTCATGTAACACTTAAACAGCATGTAAACTTGCCAGGAGTAACAGTGTTGTGTGGGATATCCGCACTGGGCATCATAGGGCCATTTTTTTATTAACGGAACTGTCACTGGTGAGAGATACCTTAACTTGCTTCAGGAGTTAGTTGGTTTACAAATTTCTGAGATGCTTAGTGATGAGGGCGAGATTTACTTTCAGCAAGGTGGAGCACCTCCCCACTACCATCGCGATGTATGAGCTCACCTCGATGCAGCCTTTCCAGACACATGGATTGGACGATGGGGTGCCATTGAATACCCTGCACGTTCCCCGGACTTCATGCCCATGGGCTTCTTTTTATGGGGATATCTCAAAGACAAAGTTTATCGCACCAAACCAAGAACAATTGATGCATTGAAAATGGAAATTGAAAGACAATGTCGTAATATTCCTAATGACCTGTTTCGTGACGTTTGCGAATCCCTTGCTGCGCGTTATCAGCGTTGTCTTGACAATAATGGTCGTCAATTCGAACATTTGCGAACATGATTCTTTAATCACATGTGTCTTCTGTATTCGAAGCTATTCCATTTCAGTGTATGTTCATTCGAAGTGTGAGTACATTTTTGAGACACCCTGTATACTCGAGAGTTAAAACAATGAAAAGAATGTTGTTATCATAGATCTACTTATAATCAAGTCATCTATTGAAAAATTCCTAACTTTTCTCACTGAAGATCTTTTCTAATATATAAAGAAAAACAATGAACATTAACTATTATTACTTTTACTGAAATAAATTTTACATAAATGAGAGGAGAAGTTTTGCTTACGATTTATTGACCCGTATAACACATGGCACTTAAACCATCGTCTCTGAATTCTTCAATATCTCAAATAATTATCCACAAGGACTCTAAAATATATGTGCCTTAATCTAAACGCAGATTCCATGAACAAAGCTTCTTTTCCATAACTGCTCGCCTGTGGGACACTGTTCCGCTTGCCTGCATCCCAGTTGAATACAACATGGTAGTCTTCAAATATAATGTAAATAAGTTTTTGTTGAGTTGTCCCCATAAATAATCAAACGCTATCAAATTTACACAACGATTACTACCCTACCACCTGACATTCATTAATCCTAATCCTCGACTGGCCTTTGGGCATTGACAAGTGGTTACTTCTAAATAAAATAAATAATATTATATTGACGAACTTTCTATGTTCTTCCTCTTGCTGTAAAGCTTCATTTTAAACACATATAAACTATCTTTTGTGGATCATCCTCCACAAGTGTAATTTTCACGTTTAGAAATATATCTGCATATTAAACATGTGTTTTTTATAGTTAAACAAATAAGAGATTTATAAAGAATCGGAGTCGGTAATTGTATCGGAATCGGGGATCAAGTACAGAATCGGGAAAAATATTGGAATCCTGCCATCACTACTTATAATATATCTGTTTTGTAGTATCTTGGTCTGATAGGATTTTCATACAAGAATTCCTCTAGTCTTGTGGAGTATCCAGCTTAATGTTGTGCTTATAGGCAACATCACTTGAAGCTGCACCATTCTTCGTAAAAGCCAGTGTGGGTTAACCATACTGTGAATATCTTACTTGGGTGTTGAATGCTATGTGATTTTAGTAAGGCTTTACTTTTAGGAAAAGCATCCTTATAACACCTGTACAAAGAGATCTTAAAACTAGAGGGTAAGGTCTAGTAGGCATTCAAGTTTATAAGTGTCTTTATTCAAAAGTTGTTTCAAAATTTTGTTTTAAACTATTGTCTTACTTTCTTAATAACATATTTCGCATTTGGGTTCAAATCTTCCCTTTTTACAGAGGTCGATATATTTTGTTAGAATAAGTTGCAGGTGAAAACTTATTATTTTGATTTTTTTTTTGTTCATCGTATAACTTGTACATCGTTTTCTCACATTTAATGATAAACCTAAAAATATTTCTCCGAAAAAACTGGCTTATTCTGCAACAAGTTCTATCAAATTTTTTTTCTTTTTAATAACAGTAAACAAACTGAAAATTCAATAAAGTAGAACCTTTTCTCCTAAAATTCGCACTACTGTTCTCATCTTAAGTGTTATTTTTACATATTTTCGGGCGATATGCGAGTGCGTCAGGCGATAAGCAATAAACCAACCCTTTGCCATAAGGTAAGAAAGTAAAGCTTTGGAGGGTGACCCTCCTAGAACTGCACATGAACACATCACAGACAACCGAGAACACGCAACCTTAACAATGGACTTGACTATGACGGTTTTGATACCGATAAAAACAATACGAGTGCCATTCCGTGAATATGACTTGATGCAGAAAGATGGATACCAAATGTCAACGATTGACCCGGTCTAAATCATTGATGTTTTAGTTCATCTCTCGCGCGAATATGTCATTATCTGACATTTTTCGGCTCTTGTCTCTCCATAATTTCACACTTCTGTAAAAGGTGTTAATATTTCTGTTTCAACAAACGCGGATATTGTCAGTAGAGACTTTCGCCGCCTTCGACGATGAAACTTTCGCGCTCTTGGCAGCTTAACCTTTCAAATCTGATATTTTTTTTTCTTTTAATATAATACAAAAAACTAAAATTAAAGTTTGGAAATGAATGCTTTTAAAAGAAAGGTGATTATTTAAAGACAAAACAAAACGTAAAAATGAAGACTCGTATTGATTCCATATTATCAGTAATTACAGACAGTTAATCAATCATTATTTTTTTAATATGCATAAATGTTATAATCGATAATAAAAAAAAATGCAATGCGGTTGTTGCTTTTCGCTAAAAAAACATAACATGATATAAAGCAAAGCAAAACAACAACAATAATAATAATAATAATAACAATAATGATAATAATAATAATAATAATAATAATAATAATAATAATAATAATAATAATAATAATTTCGAAAAAAGAATGGCAGAAATTGGAATCAGAGGAATAACTGCAAAAATACAACGCCTAACGATAAAGAAAACGGCTGAAACATTGACTAATGTATACCTATTAACTCATCCTCAAGTGGCCCCTGGGCCTTTACAAATGGTGAAAGAACCCCCTAGAATGTGGGGGAATAACACAAGACAATAAAACAAAGAAGCGTTACAGGGAATGAAGAACTCCGAGGCTGCATATCAACAAGTTCTACACCCCCCCCCCCATTGTCTCATTACCGCCCCCCCAATAGAAAAGTGATACCAAAGAGCCGGAAAGGGTCAAGGAGGATGGAAAGACCGAGGAGAGAGCGCTGGTCAGACCTCCGCTGGACAAGCGCGAAGAGAACTGGGATCATGGGGAGGCTTAGTGCCACTCAAATTCCAGTATAATCCAATGACCACTACCAGCGAGAAATCAATGGTATGAGGCTGTTGCGATGACGCAGATTTATTTGCAAATGCTATCGAAGAAGGTTGAGAGAGCTGAACGTCTGGGGAGACTTGTTGTCACTCAGCTTCCAGAGAACACTACAGGTCTCCAAACCGATCGTTTTATTGACTTGTGTGAAAGCTCCATGTGAGCTAATAATAATAATAATAATAATAATAATAATAATAATAATAATAATAATAATAATAATAATGTCGGACTAGGTAAGCCTGATACTCAAGAGAGACTGGCTCTCAAAACTGGAACTAACGGAAATAGAGCGAAAAATAAATAATGAAATTGGTCATGAAGCACCCCCCACTGGTGTAGACGCCCCACAAGTAGAAACCGCACAAGCAGAGGTCTTGCAAAGACTGGACTCTACAAACGAGGAAATCGAGAATAATGAGACAGAGCTAATAGAGGATCAAGCAGAAGAAATGGAAAAATAATACAGTGGATGAACTAGGAAAAAGCAAAGCTCTGATTATTAAGGAACCTAGAGCAGACGAAATTAAAAACAAAAGAGAGAACGTAAACGAGGTCCTCCAACATATCACAACAGACACAATAACTGACCTAAACAATTTAATCTACAAAGGCGCCAAGATGGTAAGTATGACGTTCAAAAAAGAAAAAAAACACCCAGAGAATAGTTGAGCGACAAAACCTGGATGGGAAACGAGGCTAGAAACCCAAATCAACAAGTATGATAAAAAAAAAAGGCCTAATGATAAACAGGGAAAAGGCGACGTGGAGAAAATTGAAAATTGGAAAGATGTCCAGCAGGGAGAGGCTAAACAAGAAACACGAAGATCTGAATATAAAAAAAATAGCAGCAAAGGAAGAGAGAATGGGATGACATAGATACCAATCTGAACAGTGCAAGCAGAACAGAACATTTGAAAAAAGTGAAAGCCAATTCTACCAAAACCGGAATGGAAAAACAAAAAACAAAAACAGAACAACCAAATCTAACACTAACAAAACTCTATTGGGGTAAGATATGGGAAGGACGACAGGAACACAACAGAAATACCGAATGGCTGAAAGACATGAAAGAAGAGTTACAAATCGAAGAAGGAACAGTGAATGAAATCAGCAATGAAACCCTAAAGAAACCCATAGGAAAAATAGCAAACTGGAGAGCACCAGGACATGACGGGATGTGGGCATACTGGTTTAAAAAATTCACCACACTATACGAAAGACTAGCCCAAAATATGAGAAAATGTATACAGGAAACGAATGTGCCAGCTTGGATGACAAAAAGCAGAACCACACTGATACAGAAGGACACAGAGAAAAGAAACCGCCCCAGCAACTATAGGCCTATCGCGTGCTTACCATCTATGTGGAACATACTGATAGCACAACTGAAGGAACAAATCTGCCAGTCCCTGAATTATCGTGGACTTCTCTCAGAGGAGCAGAAAGGATGCCATATAAGAAAAAGAGGGAAACGTGATCGGCTATACATAGATCAAAAGATTCTAAAGGAGGTAAAAAAGGGAGAAAGAATGTAGCCATGGCATGGATCGACTACAAAAAGGCATACGACGGGATCCCGCAAACATGAATAATAGAATGCTTAAAATGTATAAAATACCAAGCAGGATAATCAATGTGATCGAAAATGCAATGAGAACATGGAGACTGGAATTGACAGCTGATGGGCAACACATAACATAAATTAACATACAAAGAGACATCTTCCTAGGAGACTCACTCTCGCCATTGCTGTTTGTCATAACAATGATGTCCCTTAGCAATATGCTGAGAAAGTACCAAGCTGGATATATTTTCTCTAGTAAAAAGGGAAAAATGAACCACCTGATATACATGGACGACCTGGAACTTTTTGCAAGGACCGGAAAGAAACTCGAGACACTAATAAACAGCACTGGGCTCTTCTGCCAGGATATACAAATGGAGTTTGGTATTGAAAAGTGCGCACTATTAGTTATATGAAAGGGAAAATGAATACAATAGAAGGCATCTACCCAACCAAAAGGAGATGAGGGAAACAAGACGCCGATAAATACTTGGGAGTTCTGGAAGCAGACACCATCAAAGCCACAGAAATGAAAGAGAGAATTGGACAGGAATACCTCAGGAGAACAAGAAAAATTCTAGAAACAAAATTATATAGCAGAAACCTAATAAAAGGTATAAACACACGGACAGTATCACTAGTAATATACTCAGGACCGTTCATAAGGTGGACCCAAGAACAAATGAGACAGCTTAATCAGAAAACCAGGAACTTATGAACATGCATAATGTACTACAACCAAAGGGCGATTTTCACCAACTCTAAGTAAAAGGGGGAAAAGGTGGAATATGACTAGTTAGTATAGAAAACTGTGTGAGTGACACAAACAAGAATTTAAAAAATACATAACGCAAAACACGGATAAGACGGGAAAAGAAAAATGGGATGAAAAACAACTACATGGAAGATTCATTAGGATGACAAAATATGAAAAACGAAAACACTTGGACATGGATACGAATAGGACACATAAGCCGAGAAACTCAATCCCTGCTAACAAGATAACTCGTTTAGAACCAATCACCAATCATCAAAGCAAAGATCGACAAAACACAAGAAAACAGCAAATGCAGCCCCTATGCAGAAAGAGACGAAACGATAAACCATATAGTAAGTGAATGCAGCAAACTGACCAAAAAAGAATAAAAGAACAGGCACGACCAAGTGGGAAGGGCAGTACACTGGGAATCATGCAAACTACTGCATCTCGAATGTACAGACAAGTGATACAAGCATAAGCCGGCAATAGTACTTGAAAGCGAGTATCACAAAACCCTATAGGACTTGGACATACAAACTGATAAACCCATACAAGAAGACCGGATGTGGAAATAGTTAACAAAACTGCACACCTGTGGAACTCTCTTCCGATTCCCTGCTTTCCAGCTGAATACAATCTGATTGTCTTCAAATCCAACGTACACAAGTTCTTGATGAACCGTCCCCCTAAGTAATCTAATTTATTAGATTCCCATTACTAATGTTTACTATGCTATAATCACATTGACTAATGTATACCTATAAACTCATCCTCAAGTGGCCCCTGGGCCTTTACAAATGGTGACTCCTGTGTAAAAAAAAGAAAAAAATCCTGTCAAATCGTAGACTTTGCTATTCCCGCTGACCACAGGGTGAATATCAAAGAAAAGGAGAAACGGAGCAAATACACGGAGCCAGTCAGAGAGCTGAAAGGGATATGGAAGATGAAGAAAATAAAAATAATATCTATAATAGTAGGAGCACTAGGACTAATCCCGAAAGCTCTGAAAAAAAAATGGGATGTATTGGAATCATAGGAGCAACTGGAAAAATACAACGAACAACAATAATGGGAACAGCTGAAATATTAAGTAAACCCCTTGAATGTGGAGACTAACACCCATGAGTAACAAGCGCGGACCAAACAAACTGCTAAAGAGGCCAAACATGAAAGTCTACATAGAACCAAGAACATTGAGGCCGCATGTTTATAAGTTCTCTAACCCCATCCCTATTGCCCCCATTACCACATCCCTGCCCAACCCCTAAAAAAAAGTGAGACCAAACAGCCAAGTAGAGTCAAGTAGGAGGAAAAGACAGAGGAGAGACCACTGACCAGATCTCCGCAGCGTAAGTGAGAAGTGAACTGGTACCTTGGGGAGGCTTAATACCACTCAGATTCCAGTAAAGACCAATAGCTGCTGTCAACGAGAAATCAATGGCAAGCCGCTGTTACGATAATGCAAATTTATTTGCATATACTATCGGAAGAGGTGGAGAGTACTGGAAATCTGTGGAGACTTGTTGTCCCTCAGCTTCCAGGGAACACCACAGGCTGTTTTCAAGAAGACATCTTTGATGACCTGTGTGAAGGCTCCTTGTGAGCTAATAAAAAAACAAATCAAAACAAAACAATCTTTCTCAAAAAGCACCCGACTAGCTGAAACCACCGTCAATAATTTTCCCCACTCCCTATCTGTGCCTAAATCAAAACGTAGATACCATGAACAAAGCTTCTTTCTTAGAACTGCACGCCTGTGGAACTCTGTTCCGCTTGCCTGTTTCCCTCCCGACTTCAACCTGGATGTCTTCAAGTCCAACACAAACAAATACCTGATGAACCGCCCCCCTAAGTAATGACACCTTACCAATTCTCCAATACTATTGCTACACTATCCCTTTGATTACTGTACACACAATAACCCTTATCCCTGAGTGGCCATTGGGCCTTGATAAGTGGTGAACTACTTGTAAAAAAAAAAGAATCAAGGAAGGGATTTGTATCAACAGACACCATACACAAAAGTTTAAGAGTGACGATGGGGATGGAAGAACCGATGAGAGGAAGCACAAGTTAGACCTCTGCTGGCTCGGTACAGGGGTTTGCCAGAACAACCTGGCATGAAGATACTTTTCCTTAGTAGTAAACTCTGACCAAATATTTAAAATCACATAGTATCCGCTGCCCAAATAAGATCTTCTCACTACCCACATCAGCTTATACGAGGAATGCTGCACCTTCGTCCAGTAATATTACCTCAAGTAACTGCATGAAGCTGGATACTCCACCAGACTAGATAAATTCTTATCCTGGAATTCAGTAAGACCAAGAGACCAAGACAAAAGATATACTACAACATAATAAAATGGTTAATTGGGGAGAGGAAAACTATGTTCTTAATTTCTTTACAAACTCAGTGTTTGAGAGGTAAAGAAGTTTAATAAAAAATTCGACTATCTATGAATCTCATATAGAATTCAAGTGTTAGCCCCAGATCCTGAGTCCCTTAATTCCTGAGAACTTCGACTGCAGTAAAATAAAACTAAAAAATGATATATACTATTATATATATATATATATATATATACATACACATATATATATACATATATATACATATATATATATATATATATTACTATTATATAAAAGAAACTATGTCTGTGCATGGAAGTTCGTTCCGGATATATTCCTAAACAGCTGGACCGAGTTTTTAAAAATTAATACAAATGTACTTTATGTGCTTGGCAGTGTTCTTAAATAGGTTTCCTGTCAGAATGCTTTCGATAAATATTAAAGATTAGCGCATTATATATCATTCATCAGAAGTGCATTTAAGAGGTTTCTTTTACCGCGCAGGCAGAAAAGTCTAGCATATAAAATCAACAGCAGGTTCTTTTATATGACAGGTATTCGTTCGAATTGCATGTTTCTGTATAAAGCACAATTGTGGCATGACTCTTGACATTTGCATTTTAAATTCAAGCCATTATAACCGCACAAGTAGAAAGACCTTGCATTTCAAAACAACTGTATTTCTTTAATATGACAGGGACGCATTGAAAATAAATGATTCTGTTTAGAGAACAACTGAACCATAGTTCTGGGCGTCTTATTTAAGCAGGCAATTAATCGATTTGGTTGAGAAAAAAAAAGAGGTGAAATTCAATTCCGGACAATTCAATTCATGGCAATTTAATTCAGAGCAATTCAATTTCGGTAAAGATAGGGTTTTCTTGCTAGTATATATATATATATATATATATATATATATATATATATATATATATATATATATATATATATATAGCCCACAGGTTTGGAGGTGTGTCTTGAACGAAAAAATAAAATAAAAGTGGTAGTAGGCAGGCAGGCTCGAACCCGTAACGCGAAGAAGGAAAAGAAAGTGAAAAAAATCGTGACGTCTTTGCCGTTGCGCCTATTGTCAACCGGAAGTGCTAGTCAATCGAAAAAAAAAATGACTTTCCAAAATATCGGCGAAAAAAGCGACCCCTCCTTGTAGAACGGGGCCCAGTTGAGGACGAGGAAATTTTTAGCCAATTTTTCGATGTCTGTCGTCCGAAGAGTCTGGCTTCAAAACGATACCGATCTTATGAAAGTCCATCGTCTCTGTCGAAAGTATTGGACAGACATACAAACATACATACGTACATACATACATTATAAAAAGACAGGTGAGCTTTATATTATAGATGTCAGTCCCTGCCACGAAGCAATCTCTGACTTGAATCCCTCGTCCGGTAGTAATCGTGTCACCCTGCACTGATGATCGCCGAAAGGATAAAACACTAGTGTCTATAATTATTAAATATATTATTCTAATATATATATATATATATATATATATATATATATATATATATATATATATATATATATATATATATATATATATATATATATATGAGGGAGGCAAAGAGGAGATAGCATTTTCTTTCAATGGAGACTCGTTATGCAAATAAAAATTCAAACATATGACATGGCGCTTAGATATCGAAAGAAAACTTCTGATTAGGCTTCGAAATACCAAGGTATAAAAAGCATTTATATGCTTATCTGTACATGTATTTCCCTTATTGAACTGGTGATTATTAAATCTCTATGCACTAGTATATTTTGTATTGTAAATTTTTATTTCTCTATATAAATAAATAAGTATGTATATATATATATATATATATATATATATATATATATATATATATATATGTTCATGTGTGTGTGTGTTTTCTTTTTGAACAGACGATGTTGCCCTGTTTCTATACGCTCGTGCCGCCCTATTGACATTACATATTCACATTAAGTAAATTATTCAAATGTCGGTTACTGAGAATTGTTTTATTGGATTTAAATCGTTCAATAAGAAACCGCTAAATTCGTCTGACTAAACCAAAACTGACAAAATAGAATTAAGAGAATAAGAAGAAAAAAAAACATTAAAAAAATAAAATAAAAACCAACCCTAAAAAATCACTAAAACAAATGAAAGACAAAGTAAAAAAAAAAAAAAAAAAAAAAAAAACGAGCCAATGGCATTGGTGAATCGGTACGATTTTGAATTTCATTTCGTTCTTGCTTGCTTCAGTTTTTCCCGTTCAGGTTTTTTGTTGTTCATTCCTAGTTACGTTTTGACTAAACATTCTCTTTTTTTTTTTTTTTTAGATACGCCAAACACCTTTCGGCGGCCGCACAGATTCAAACCAGCATTTCGATCCGCTTTCATTCCGTGCGTGTACACGTGCTTTACTCACACCTAATAGATAAAGAAGCAGCTGTTAATATGTTATATACGTATATCCAGCGACATAAAAAGTGGCTCTTTATCTTGTATAAAAATGTCCGTTTGCGAAGCATGTTTTATTTTCCCAGACCAAGGAATATTAAGAATAAGAGACGTACAAAGAGGAGTGAATTACTAATAAAAAGAATAAAATAATATTATACTGGCAACCTTCTGTCTCTTACGATAATGGCATTCTGTACTTAGTGCAGGTGCAGAGACACATACATGCATTTACTGTTTTATTTATATAGAAGCGGTACATTAATGAAGAACCACCATTCGCCCATGTGTGGCGTACTTCTGTCACATTTGGGCTGGTGCATCTGCTACTAGTCTCTCGCTCCTGGACAGGGTCCAAAAGAGAGTCGCCAATCTAATAGGTTCCGAACTGTCATCTAAGGTTAAGCCCCTGTCCCACCGATGAAATGTTGCATCTTTCTGCCTGGTTTATAAGTATTTCAATGGTGGATGCTCTAACGAACCCCTTGTACCCCCTCGACGAAAATACCCCCGACAAACCTAACAAGCAGCGAACTTCCACCCCTAACACAGTTGAGATCCCTAGATGTAAGAAAGCTTTCTACTTGAATGGCTTCTTCCCCAGAACTGCAAAACTTTGGAATTCTCTTCCAGCTTCTTGCTTCCCCAACTGTGCTGACATGCAGAAGTTCAAGTATAATGTGAACAGGCACCTTGCTGCTAAACTTCTTACATAGTACCCCTGCAAATTAGGTCTCTGATAGTAGCCCCCTACATCAAAGTGGCAATATGCCTTATTTGTGGTGTAAATGTAATTATGTAATAATAAAAAAAAAAATTACGAAATTAATTTTAATGCCAGCAGAGGTGGGGATTTGTAACGTATTATTAAAAACTGAATTTATTTTACTAACAGTACTGAACGAAGTAAAATAAATTTTAGTTAACGTCCTTTATTAATTAGATCGAGAAGGATGGAACAATATGCAAAGAGTACTTAATCCTTGGTGAGGCTTATTGTCAATTAAATTAGAGTTCAAAATAGACTTCGTAGTGGGGGATGTATTAGTATACGGTAGCTTAGTGGGGTAGCTTAGTATACGGCATAATCACGTTGACACACCGGGTCTCGTCAGATCACCGAAGTTAAGCAACGTTGAGCCTGGTTTGTACCACATGGCTGACCATTTGGGAATTCTAGGCGCTGTATGCGCTTTCCGCTTATTTCGGCATTGTTTCCAGTCGTCCTGAACCTCCACTTGCCACTGGTATTCAACAATGTCGACTCAGGAGAGGTGTGGTTAAATATTGCGCAAATCTTGCCAAAAAAAAATTCCATGCGCAGGCACCTTTACTGTGGGTATCCATAGTCTGTCAAGACTGAAGGAAGCCTTGGGGGATGCCCTTTTTTCTTCACTAAAACCTTTTTCCCACAGAAGAGACTATGCGAGTTCGTCTCTGCTTTATCGTTATTTTCATGGCAAGTGCTCAGCTGGGTTTCAATCTCTGGTCCTCCCTCGCCAAATTTTCACGAAAAACACTCGTCTACTAAGAACCACAACGAATAGTTTCCCACACTCTTATTCTGTGTCTAAATGCAGATTCCATGAACAAAGCTTCTTTCTTAGAACTGCACGCCTGTGGAACGCTCTTCCGATTGCCTGCTTTCCAACTGACTACAATCTGATTGTCTTCAAGTCTAATGTAAACAAGTTCTCGATGAACCATCCCCCCAAAGTAATTAAATTTACAAAATTCCCACTACTAATGGTTACTAGGCTATAATCATATTGACTAATATATACCCATTAACCCTTATCCTCGAGCGGCCTCCGGGCCTTGATATGTGGTGGCACCTGTGTAAAAAAACATTCCAAAGAAATCATAGTTGTTGATAGAGAGTAATCTTCTCTTCTATCTAAATGAAACAGTCGCTGTATGTATGTGTAAATATTTAACGGAGAAACTATTGAACTACTGGTCACATAACACTGAAATTAACAGGAAATACAAATTATACACTAAGAATGGTTTATAACGAGTAAAATCTTTGTTTGGATTGATGAATAAAGCATACAAACATATATCGGCATGTTGAAATGCGAATTTTTTTTTTGAACTAGAAAAATCGATTTCTTCCTTCTTTTACTCTTTGCCCATTTTTTTTTTTTTTTTTTTTTGCTCATGAGTGTATAAATTCTTGCATCATACATTTTGAAGAAGAAGGACTAACAGATAAAAGATTAAACTAAAAAAGAGCGGTAGTGCTACAGGCGAGACCTCTATAAAATAAAACGCACCTACTGCTCCTACTTCATGAGGGATATAGAAAAAGCAGTCATTATTAATTAATCAATAAGATAATTATGAGGACGGGATATTCAAATATATCAAATACAACCTGGCAACGCTGGGTACTTCAGCTAGTTATTAATAAACGACTGTTCCGATAACCCAAATGTACTTGCATTTTTTAATATGTGAGGAGACTAGCTGTCATTCAGACTCCAAGGAACATTACTAGTTATTGCTAGTTAGCCATCGTTATAAGTTATCTGTGTGGAGATGTTTGGTTGGTTGTTTGGTTTTCGGGTTTGAGTGTTTGTAAAAAAAAAATGCTTTATGCTTCAAGTTTATTAAGTTTTCAAATATTTATTTATGGTGTTTAGTTTGGTTGTTGTTGTCTTACGGCCTATCATCTCTTTTCGAGTTATATGATACCAAGTTCAGTAATTTTCGAAAAATATTTTTATATCTCAAGTTTTTTTCGATGTTAAAATAACACTTTTTTAAAAATTATTTTAGTAACAAAACAACGGCCAGTTATAACCATATTAAACAGAATTTTTAATTACGTCCCCTTGATCAGAAAATTTTAATTACGCCCCCTTGCTCTAAAATCTATAAACAAATAAAAAAAAAAAGAATTATTTCCCCTGAGCATGTAACGGAATTAATTTAACAAAACAACCACTTTAAAATTTACAGCATAGAGAGAGGATTCGTTTCTCCACTGATGATGGGTTATGACCCGAAAGGACCTTTGGAATAAGTACCATACACAGTTGAAAAAAAATCAGAAAGATAAATAAATAAATATAAATAAAAAATGATATAAAAAGTCTTGAATTATTTATTTATTTATTTATTTGCTCATAACGACTGTACATTCCTGCATTGTAAGCCTTAAAAATACTTTTTAAAACATTGTTGTGTTTTTGGTTGGACTTTGCATAGCATGATTGAGTTTTGCAGAGAGAAAGGAACCCCCACCCCCATAACGTCAATGTTTGGTGAATTTTTGGCCAGGAAGCCAGAATCTTTAGACACCCTGATCCGGTAGCACTAGTGCCTAACAGATACTACCGCTCCGAGACGAAGTGGACCCGGGAAAAATGGTAACTACGTTACATTCTTGACGGTACAAATGAGGCCTCGTTATGAATATCGTTTAAGGTCATGAATATCGTTTACCTAAAATTACCTGTGTGAAAAGAGAAACTAAATAATTTAAAAATCCGTCTATATAATAGTTTGCTCATTTCTTCCTTTGTTAGCCCATCTAACAATTATGATTTTTAAAAAAAGTAAAATACCGTTTTGATGGTCAAACTGCTTCAAAAAAGGTTAAATACGCGAAATTTAATTTAAAACAATGCAAACCTAGCAAGCCTGGACAAAAATATGACAGTGAATTCCCTCGTTTCCAAATATCATTTATAATATGCCCCCACGACGCAGAGACCCTCGACAAACCTGACAGGCAGCTTAATCCCACCCCCACACAGTAGAGATCCCTAGATGTAAAAGATCTTTCTACTCCAGTAGTTTCTTCCCCAGAACCGCTAGACTCTGGAATTCCATTCCAGAATCCTGCTTCCCTAACTGTACTGACATGCAGAAGTTCAAGTGCAACGTGAACCGACATCTTGCTGCCCAAATCACTACATAATACCTGACCCTGATAGTAGCCCCCTACACCAAAGTGGCAATGTGCCTTGTTTGGGGTGAAAATGTAATAAAAAAAATAAAAAATATATATATAATATAAATCTCACCTGTCTCTTTAAATGTATGCATTTATATGTCTACCTAAAACTTTCTACAGAAGGGACTCATTTTCACGAAATCGACATCCTTTTGAAGTTCGACCCTTTGGACGACGAATATCGGAAAATTGGCTAAAAATATTAATTCCTTTATTTATTTATTTTTTTTACAGTGATCACCACTTATCAAGGCCCGGAAGCCACTCAGGGATAAGGGTTATTGCAAGTACATTACGTTAGTGTGGAGATTTGATGAAGTGTTTACTTAAGGGGGCGGTTCATTAGGAATTTGTTAACGTTGGACTTTAAGACATCCAAGTTGTAGTCCGGTGGGAAGCAGGCAGACGGAACAGAGTTCCACAGGCGTGCAGTTCTAAGAAAGAAGCTTTGTTCATTGAATCTACGTTTTGATTTAGGCACAGATATAGAGTGGGGGAAATTTTTCACAGTGGATTCAGCTAGACGGGTGTTTTTCGTGAACGATTGGCGAGGGGGGGACCAGAGATTGGAGTTCAGACGAGCACCTGCCATGGAAATAACGATAAAACAAGGATAGGCTCGTAACGTCTCTTCTGTGGGAGAAAGATTGCAGGATAGAGAAAAGGGCATCCCCCAGTAAGCCACGAAGTCTATTTTGTACTCTGTCAAAGCAGGATAGGTCTTTTTTAGCAGCTCCTGCCCAGATATGGCAACAGTGCCCATCCTTGGACGTACTTGGCTTTTATATAGATAGAGAATTGCATTAGTAGTAAGATATCTTTATCCTCCCCTGGGCACTTTTCTACAGGAAGGGCTCGTTTTTTTCGCCGATATTTTCAAAAGTCATCGCCTCTTTTCGATTGTCTACCCTTAATTTAAACCTACTTCACTTCTGGTTTGGCGCAGCAACTAACGCGTCATGTTTTTCTTTTCCACTTTCGCGGTAAGGGTTCGAGCCTGCCTGCTTACTACCTCTATATTTTGCGCTCGCAATTTTCCTCTTTTTTTTTTTTGCTCAACTTATAAATACCACGTTTTTGTTCTGTAAAAAAAAGCTTCTTCTTTTTTTTATTATGAAGAAAATATATTAGTTTTATCAGAACATATTCGTTGATTAAATATATTTCACATTTCATGGGATTTCCCCGGGTCCTGTTAGTTATTGAAAATTGGGCGTTATTTATAACTTTTCCGAAAACAGCAATGTAAGATGTAGTTTTTATTATTTTTATGTGTTTTAATGTTTTTATTATTTTTTCATGTTTTTTAATGTTTTATTATGTTTCCTTTTGCAAAATAGAAACTTTACGAGTCATCGGGAGACTTGGACACACGATCGTTGATATAAAGACCACTAGGGAAAAAATTGCAGACATATATCATTATCCAATAGTTCAAGGGGAAAATGTTGAGAGGGAAATTGATGACACGTTCTTCTTTCAACTTGCTCTTACGTGTGCAACTCCACAAGAGAATAAACGGGTTGTATTGAATTACGAGCTGTAGTTTCATTTTTTAGGAGGTCTTCAGTTTTCTTCAAACAGATTATCTGCCCCCTTTCCCAATTTATCTCAACCTAAGCCTACCCACACGGAATAGGAAATGGCAGTTAGTAGCAGTTTACGTTGCATAGCTGAAAATTGCGAAATACGCGCATTACTCTCAGATATCAATCACGAAAAGCTTCGTATTTATCTTTTTATTTGATGCAATTAAACATTGGCATTATATCCCAAAAATGTACTTTAGAAGCTTTTCAGGAATAGGTATTCAGAAATTTCCAGTCATTACGTAATCGTGACGTAATCACAACGTAACCAAGCTTGACTACGAATATTGGAAGCCGAATCAATTTCCGACATTTAGCGAAACATACAAATATAAGAAGGCAGTGTTACTTTTTTTCGCCAGAGAACTATTTACATATCAATTCGAAAGATCAAATTCTAACCTTTACGTATTATAATTTTACAGACTGTAGCAAAAGGCAGAGGAAACCTAGCATGGCTTGGATTGATTACTTAAAAAAACATATACGACACTCATATCCAAAACGAATGAAACTCAACTCTCTAGAAAGTAAAGACGAAGTTCTCCACTGGACTGGTTGTAAACAGTATCTATTATACCTCTCTTTCGTAGCATACGTGGAAAAAGAACCAGTAGGGTAAAGGGGGAAATGTTCAAACACAAAAGACTAATTGTTAATTAATAAGACTTTCTTTGAGGACTGTAGAAAGAAGCAGAGGAAGCTAAGTATGGCTTGAGTTGATGATCAATAAGAATATCGTCGTGTACCTCACACATGGGTACTACGGTGCCTTAATTTATATTAAATCCATGCAGTAGTCAAGGAGACAATGGCTGTACATTTATAATATAAATCTCACTTGTCTGTTTTAATGTATGTGTATCTGTCTAAAACTTTCTGACAGAGTCGACGGATTTTCATGAGATTAGTATCGTTTGTAATCACGACCTTTCGAACGACAAATATCGAAAGATTAACCCAAAATATTAATTCCTTCACCCTCAACTGGGCACGTTTCTACAGGGATGGGTCACTTTTTCGCCGATATTTTCGAATGTCATCGTCTTCTTTTCGATTGACTAGGCTTAATAAAAACCTAGGTCACTTCCGGTTTGGCGATGGGGCAATATCAAAGACGTCACGTTTTTTTTCTTACGTTCTTTTTCTTCTTTGTGGGACGCATTCAAGCCTGCCACTACCACTTTTGATTTTTGATATTTTTTTTAATCAAAACACACCTTCAAAAAACTGGGCAACGTCGGGCACCCAGGCTAGTATAAATGTATAGCAAACAATCATGTTAATCTACATTAATGGGACAATAACAATTCCTGACATCAAGATCCGAAGAGCAATCTTCTAAGGGATTGCCTATCATCTTTTACCATTTTTTTTCTAGCGGTATATCATGTTGACAGATCACCGGAGTTAAGCAACGTTGAGACTGGTTGGTGCTGAAATGGGTGACAATTTGAGAAATTCCAGGGCTATATGTCCTCTCCGCTTATCTCGGTATTTTTTTCCAGTCGGTCCTGAGCCTCTTCTTCCAATTGGATCCAAGCAGTGCTCATTTTGGAGAGGTGTGTTTGGGAGTTGCGCAACCGTTGTCACACAATTACACATGCAGTTACCCATACAAAGGTGTCCGTTGGCTCTTGTAACTGAGCGGAGACATCGCAGTTCCGCTAAGTAAAATATTGAAAACAAAAGCTAGAGTGCCCACAGCATGAACTAGAGACGCTAACAAAACTTAAAAAAAGAGATACCACCTGCTCTCCATAGATTATCTCCAGCTCTATCCCAGTAAAGCCGTTGATTAAATTCAACTTTTTTTAAGTCGAACATAGTATTTCCAAATTTTGTATAAAGTTATCCGAACTGTTAGGACGATAGAAAAGTATAATGCAAGGGGAGTAATTCTTTACTTCTTTGGGCAAAGTTGCCTTCCCTTGTCCGTAATCCTATACTTTAAATTCTCGCGATTTCTCGCGAGATCAACGGCCGAAAGTAGTGAGTGGAGAAAAAACAGAGTGACTTTCAAAATGGAGAATGATGCACCATTCCCCTTGGTTTCAGTTATCATACTTGGACTTCTAACCTTTCATGTAATATGTTTGAGCTGTCGTTACGCGTGTGTGTGTCTCATAAAAAACGTATATCGCCGTGTAACAGCGAGTGATTTTCTTATTTGTTCATACTTATTCCATTCTTTCACCATGTGCTGCAAACAAAAGTCTGGACACCCTGCTGTAAGATACATTATGTTATATTGATCCTAACACTATATAACACGAACTAAAATTTATGTTGCGAATTAGTTTTAGGGTGAGTTTAATGTAGGGTGTTTGTAGGTCGGCCATTGTCGTGATCGACACACGTGTTATATTAAATGTCCTGGAAACGGTACCAGATTGTAACACGATTGCCGGTCAATATAGTAGGAGCATGAAGATCTGTTGGTTCGACCTCTTTTTGTTAGAGCGAAGAGTAAAAGTATATTTAGGATATTGGTTGTCACTTTCTCAGGATAAGGTTTTGTTCTGGTGTTATTCTGGCTGGAATCTTCTTCAGGTTGGGGTTTCTTTGACTGGAATCGTCTTCAGGTCCGTTTAAGGCAGACATAATACAATATAACACAATTGTAATATATGAAAAATCTTAAGTATTTATATACACAAAGCTTTACAATATTTCACAATGTTTTACGAAAAGGATCAAACGCAATTAATACTTAAACTTTTAAAATTATTAGACTGGGCATGCCACCTAAATAGTCACTGAAGCAAAAATACACGTGCTCATCTCATGGCTTCCAGCGATCAAGGAGATTGAGGGAGTGGAAAGTGCATTTGGCTCCCCTTCCCCTCTGTATTACTCCACACAAGACCCAATCACATTCAGGCAATGCTGGGGGTGGGGAAAGGCTACGACGATCCTTGGTACTATCAAAACATAGTACCACTGTGACGTGACTGTCCTAGGGAGCGAAGCACTGGAGAATACCGAGCAGATATGATTATTTTACTCTTTATGTATTGTTATGTGTCTGCGCGACGGCAACCAACCTGAGAGAAAGAATTGATTTCTAAATTCCATTATTTTATGAAAGCGACAACTTTGTCATTTTGAGAGATGTAACGAAAACATAATTTCATTTCCGATGCCAACGAGTGATGACTCAAGGTTGATTGGCCTTTGAGTGCAGTTACCAGATCGACGAGGTCATGGGCTTAACTTTTCGATCGTGAGAACAGCGCCTGAAATCCACAGGTGCAATCGGAGGAAGATGGGACTTCCCTTGAGGTGACGTAACTAGTTGCGATTAGTCCAGTAGCGGACCACACGTCACCACACTATATGAACGACAAAACCGGCAGAATCGAGCTGAGACTTTGAGACAATCAAGCACAATCGAAGAGTCGTCATTTCCTCTTCGTCCCCGCACCCTTCCACGGCCATATCGAGAGAGAGAGAAATTAATCTATTTTTATTTTATTTTGGCTCAGTGGAATCTGTAAAAATCAACATTGAAATACGGACAATTGTATAAAAGTATATATATATTATATATCTTATCTTGAATTAACCAATAGAATAGATAAACGAGTTTGTCTTTCTTTTATGTGCATGAGAAGAGTCCCTTCCAGCACGACAGATCGATGAAGCAGCGGCATAACAACCCGATCGTGAAATTATACCAACCAAATCGATTGACGGGTCGTGCTACACTGAGATACTCTGGGTAGGACGAGCACGCGTCACATTTTGTGACCTGTGACGGGGATAGTTTCACAAGGTACAAATGTGGATTTGATGAAAGTGTTTCTTTGGAACGGACCAGATTCAAACTTGGCACACGTAGGTTCTCAATCGATGTATTTAACTAATAGACACCCGGTATTCCCAATGTTCAGACAGAAGCGAACAAGTGCTGATTCCCTAGTGCTAACGAAAATGTTTCGACCATCATCTAATTGTCCGAAACCCCGAAACCAATGCAAAGGCCCAGGATCCTCCGCCCGCGTCTCGCTCAAAGTACTATCTGACTTAACTTGATTACGTTTAACTAGGATAACTCCACACAACATATTATACGTCACGATTGAAATTTTCATTTCAAATGGAAGCAGTTTGATGGGCTTGTGTGGCATGCTGAACGAATTATCCTTAATATAAATTAAAAAAATTATCATTAAAAGGAACGCCGATCTCAATCAGCTATTGATAATGGCGGAAGTACCTGAATTTCCTGGAAAGCAAGCTTTATAAGGGCAACTACAAATGAAAGCCGTCATACAAGACGAGTGAAGTTTCCGATAAAATTGATTTTTATTTGTAAAAAATTTGCCGCGCATTCATATTTCTTAATTGATACTAAAGATACTTAGTCCAGCATGATAGGTAAGTACCTCAAAGTGTTTTTACTCGAAATGTGAATTTCAGTTGTAATTTATAGTAAAGACGTACTAGGTTTGTTTTGCTTATTCTAAATAACATTTATTCGGTCCGTTCTGTGTCGAGATGCGGTAACAACATAATAGAATACATTTAAATACAATATAAAATCCAATTTCATTTCGTTAAATTAGTTCTAAAAAAAAAGGATGATAATGCATTCACTTTCTTCAGATAAAATCGTTTACATGTCAGGGATTTTCGGTGAAACTCGGATGATGACATAAGTATTAAATTTAAAGTACTGCACTCTATCTTGAAATATTGTAGAAGAAGGAAACTGACAATATTGCACAATGTTAATATAAGTGCATGCAGGTGAGTAATATATATATATATATATATATATATATATATATATATATATATATATATATATATATAGCGTTGCACGGGTGTTTGGATGTGGGTGTTGAGCAAAAAAAAGTGGTAGTTATTTCATCGGGAAATAGACACGCGCGTGCGCGTTCACTTTTATAGATATATAGAGAAACAAGCATTTCACTCCGGCGTTGCCCGGCTGTTTGGAGGTGTATGTTGAGCAAAGAAAGGGTCAAATTTTTTTAACTTTGACCCCTATTATGACCACTTAACATTTATTGTTTTGGGCTCAAATCAAGTTATTAAGTTAGATCCATATCCAAGAAACCTATATCTAAATGTTCAAGTGTTTAGACCCAAAATTGTCGGAGGAGTTTGATAGAGTGTAACTTTGACCCCTTAATAGCTAAATTTCTGGCAGAAAACGAATTACCCAGATTTTCCCATATCTCAATAACCTCTATATCAAATTTCGAGCCTGTAGACTGAAAATTGACAAAGTTATTGCGTAGGGAAATATACACCCACAGACTTACAGATACACACACGCAGACACGTTCACTATATATATATATATATATATATATATATATAGAGAGAGAGAGAGAGAGAGAGAGAGAGTGATAGATAGATAGATTAAACAAAAATATTTACGTATACATAAATATATATGGAGACAATTTTATGTTTACTGTAAGCTTTTTATGCAAATATTATGCAAATAAAAATCATGTAGCATATCTACACGAATATAATTACACGTAATAGTGAACTAAAGATGATCATCCCATGAGAAAACCAAAAAAAACTAATAGGGAATTAATTAAAATGAATGTTTAAAAGAATATGCGAATTAGCTAGATCTTTTGCTAGTGAATGCAATCCCACAACCCATATATAAGAACGTGGTATTTTCTTTTTAAATAAATACAAAAGATGCATTTTTTTATATGAATAGCAATACACACAAAAGAAAAACGAATTTATAGGAGTATATATATATATATATATATATATATATATATATATATATATATATATATATATATATATATATAAATTGTGCAATGCATTCGATCCTCGCTACATCCATGCTGAAAGCGGGAAACATTCAAGTCCATAGGCATAACTTTTATGCATGTAATAATATTTAATCATAATTCTGTAATACACACATAATCACACACATACACACACACACACACACACATATATATATAGATATAGATAGATAGATAAAACATTTGGGGAATTACACCTAGAGTCTAAAGAGCAAAGTTTATTTTAATGTGCTAGTAAATGTATTAATACTATTAAAAGAAAACAGTGCTCGCTGTAATGTAGATATATAATAAGCTCAATAGGTATAGATATCCTTGTAGTATAGATATCCTAATATTGAGTAAAACGCAAAAGCAGTTCCCAGCCCAGCTTGTTGATGGTCAGCACGGTTTAGGTTGATGACTCCCTCTGACTAGCTCTGCGTTTGTTTCTTCGCCTTTCTTGACCTATCTCATGAGTTCACAATAGTTGGCACTGTTCGTATTATTCCATTTCCCACTGGGACGTGAACTTCTCTTCTGTGGAGACTCTACATACTTCCACTATAAGAAAATGCCGTTTGGACACATAGTGCCAAACGCATGTCTTTTCGTATGTTACCACCTTCTCAAAAACTCATCACCATGCTTCTCAAAGCTGGAAGGACACAGCTGAGACACCTCAACTCTCGTCCATTTGGGCTCAAGTATCCCAGGACGTCATGGACTTGTGCTGCTCCAAGAGATAACCTCAAAATCCGTGAAATGTCATCGACTGTTCTTCTATCGGACTAAATAATGACATTGACTGATTCGCTGACGTCACTTCGCTGGCCTGTCTACATTGTTAAATCTGCTCTGCCCTTCTTTAAACAATTTAGTCAACTTGTAGACATTTTTTCAGCTTAAACATGTGGTACCACACAGAGGTAACATTCTCATATGAATTTCCACTTATTTGTCCCCTTCAGTAACCAAAACTTGATAATTGACCACTGTTCAATCCTAGAGAATATTAATTATTCGGTCTTGTTAATCGCCAAAACTCTTAAAGGTTTTCTTATATCTGCAAAAGAAAAAATCCATCTGAAAAAGAAGATAAAATGTTTCACATTCAATGAGAAACATTTTTTTCAGATAAGTCTCTCCGTGGAAGCCGTGCGAATGAGACACCGCCAATAGTATAGAAAAATCGACAATTTGTACAGAAAGACGACTCTGAGGTCCCTGCCTGTTTAAAAGTTCATTTAGAAGTATATAATTTGCTAAATAGATATTAATCTCTATCTCCTAAGCCAATCCTTTCCAAAGAAAACCATTTATCGAAATAGTCACCGAACGTCTCCTTACGTGATCTTTTTTATCATAAAAAGCTTATTTTTATAGCAATGACTAGACGACACAGCGACAACGAGAGAAGTTACGATGAGGAGAATAGGTAGCGTCATCAAACACCTATAAATATGACGTCATTCAGAATTTAAGAAAAAAAGTTATCCTACAAGAAAATAAGAGAATCATCAATAATAAACTAATACTTATCATAACTAAAAAATAAATAACTTATATTCATCATAACTAAAAAAAATAACTAATATTCATCATAACTAAAAAAAAAGATGGAATTTATTTTCTACGACTACTATTTTTGGAAACTTTACATAACATCTACTTTAAAGCGTTATTTTTGTAAATAGAAACAACGTTTTCTTTTTAAGGAGACAATTTCTTCCCAAATATAAAAATATTTTGCAAAATTTCGGATTATATTAACAGTATGCGAACAATGTTCTGAAAAATGAAAACATTTTCAATAATTTGTTTTTCTTCTTTTGTCTCTCGACGTTCATTTTACGATGGCATACAGCTTTATTAAAACCACATACATAATGATTGCTACTTCATAGCAGAAGTTTGCCATCTGTTCAGTTAAGTGTTGTGCGTTTGTCTGTACTTGGTGACTTTTTAACCCGGCTTTAGTCCTTCATGAAAGTACACATATGTGATGTACAAACTTTCTTTATTGTAAATGGAGTCGCATGATAATCTTGTGAATTCTCGAATGTTGTGTCAGTCCACTTTTAGGTTTGCAGATTAGACTACAAATATGACAAATCAGTGTTGCCGGATGTACTGTAAAAGCCTCCTCATAAGACTGTTGTTCCTGTCTTTGATTATTTCAGATGATTTACAAAAGCAGCTTTTGACTAAAAGTATCTGTCACGCACAGTGCACTTCAGTTTCTGTTGTGAATTGGACACATACTTACATACAGAAGAGAACTTGAATGCCTACTAGACACTTTCCTCGAGTGTCTAAGATCTCTCAGTACAGGGGTCTGTCAGAACAACCTGGCATGAGGATAATCTTTCCATAGAAGTAAAACCTGACCAAATATTCAAAATCACATAGTATTCGTTGACCAAATAAGATCTCCTCACAATCGCTAACCTTAATTAACTGTTACTAGGAATGGTGCACATTCTCCAAATGATGTTTCCTCAAGTAACAGCACGAAACTGGATACTCCACCAGGCTAGATAAATTCTTGTCTTGGAATTCAGTAAGACTAAGAGACCAAAATAAATGATATACTATAACGTATAAAAATGGTTAATTGGGGAGAGGAAAATTATGTTCTTAACTTCTTTACTAACTCAGTTTTGGTGAAATAAATGGAATATTCGAATATCTATGTATCTCATATAGAGTTAACTTCTGAGAACTTCGACTGAAGTAAAATAAAACAAAAAAGGGAACATACACACACATACACACACACATATATATATATATATATATATATATATATATATATATATGATTTTTCACATACATGCATATATAACATTTGAATTTTTTTTAATTTTTGTTTCTTTTGAAGATTGTAAGACTGTGTATGAGGTAGCCAAACCAGCTGCCAACATTGCCCTGCTTTTTATTGAAACCAACCGAGAGCTCTTTTTAGTATTCTCGTTGTTCCCTTAAGTGCAATTGTCTGGATCTCTTTTGGACTTGTTCACCAGGAATATTAGTTAGGTAGGACTTTAGGTTCTTCTTCATAAGCCATGTGGACCCTATAATAACTGGTATGATTGATATCTTCCTAAGATTCCAGTTTCTTTCTATACATGAGATCTTGACATGTGGTCTGTTCCTCCTTTTCAGCTCTGTTCAGACCTCCATCATTAGGGACACTCACTTCAACGAAGGTTGCAACTCTCTCTCTCTCTCTCTCTCTCTCTCTCTCTCTCTCTCTCTCTCTCTCTGACTTATTCCATATAACTATGTCAGGTTTCATGGTAGCGATGTTATGCATTGTGTATGTATTTTAAATAGTTATTCCAGCAGTCCCAAAATCATGAATAGAGTTTAGTAGTTTCATGAAATATATATATATATATATATATATATATATATATATATATATATATATATATATATAGTAAGTTATAAAATGTATATGGCGATTAAACTACACTGAATATACCGCGTTTAATCCACTCTGGGATTCTTCAGGCTAATGCGCATTAGCATAAAGAATCCTAGTGGATCAAACACGGAATATTCAGTGTAGCTTAATCGCCATATACATTTTATAACTTACTAACTAGCTCTACCTATGTACTGAGCACTTTTGAAGTAAATACTTAAAGTTTACGCATAAGTCTATACTTTCGTATATTAATTTTATGTGTGTAAATTAAGTAGTTATATATATATATATATATATATATATATATATATATATATATATATATATATATATATATATATATATATAATTCGAGAGAGAGAGTGAAGGAGAGAGAAAGTTAAACTAATAAAGTAAGTTCTTGGACGAAACGACAAACGTATTTGGATAGAAAAACCTCTACCCGTTTAAGAGGAACAAGTATTATGAAAAGGATTAAAGTTACATAAGAACATGATCATGTCAATAAAACTTTTGTTCTGACTTGACTCATCTCCTACACTGTTTTCTTCTGCCTTTGAAGTTTTTCTTATTTTTTTTCATCATCTCACATCTTTTCCCTTCATATGATCCCCCCTAACATTTCCATTTCTAATCCCTCAATGTATTTAAAACCATTGTTGTCTATTTACCCATACTTTTATATTATGCCGATTTTCACCTCTTCTGATTAGAAGCATATAGGTTTGGAATCCCAAGACCTATACAGGTTCGATCTCCGTCATTTTTCAATTTCTCTTTTAACTTATTGGCATGTTAATATAATAAAGTTCTGATCTAAGTTCAATCATTTTTCCTTTTCATCTATCTATCTATCTATCTCTCTCTCTCTCTCTATATATATATATATATATATATATATATATATATATATAACTACTTCATTTACTCACATAAATTAATATACTAAAGTATAAATTCATGCGTAAAATTTAAGTATTTATTCAACAGTGCTCAATACGTAGGTAGAGATAGTTAATAAGTTATACAATATATACGGCGATTAAGCTACACTGAATATTCCTCGTTTCATTCACTCAAGCCTAAAGTGGATGAAACGGGGAATATTCAGTGTAGCTTAATCGCCGTATATATTGTATAACTTACTATATATATATATATATATATATATATATATATATATATATATATATATATATATATATATATATATATTAAAAATAATACATATGCCGCTCCTCATTTGGGGGTACCAAACTGATAAAAGGGAAAATTATTCCCAACTCGCATTTAGGTAAAAATGACTTTCCACATAAATAATTGAATTTATTCAATAAGTATCGCTAACAAAAACAAACAAACAACAGCTACGTAAAAACGCGATAAATTTGTAGTCCTGCGAGATAGGTCAGTGGAAGAGGCTTAGGCTTCTTATCCCTAGGTCACGATCCCGTATCTCGCTAGATGCAGCAACTCTGATGAGCTGTAGACGACGAAACACGTGTCAGTGGATAATTATATTTTAAAAATAATACATATGCCGCTCCCCATTTGAGAGTACAAAACTGGTCAAAGGGAAAATTATTCCCAACTCGCATTTAAGTAAACACACACACACAAACACACACACACACACACACACACACACACATATATATATATATATATATATATATATATATATATATATAATAACAATTACAATTAAAATTACCAAAATGATCCAAGATGGTAACCTACCCTCTGATGAGAAGGAAAGTATTTCTTCGAAACTCCGCGGATTAAGGACTATCCACTTATTAAGTGTTTCCTTTTTAGATTAAATATGTTTTTAACTCTTTTTCAAAGTGTTTTTAACATATTTTATTAACTGTTTGCTCCTATATATATATATATATATATAAATATATATATATATATATATATATATATATATATATACATTATACTTTATAAACTGCAGTTTTATTTTTTATATAAAATTAAGCAAAATATTTCTAACATGGTGTCTATTTTTTCGTCCAAATGTACAGTAGTTGATCTTGATAAAATGTTTTAGTATTTTCATTTTTCTGGCTTATGTAAACGCGATTATTTATTAGACCGGTGTCTTTTTTCGTTTTGACATCGGTGTGCTTCCATAGTTTGTATCAACGTTTAACATTTTTTCTTTTACGTGGTATTAACTTTGTTCTTGTCGCTAATGAAATAGGAATGGCAAAAACAGCGCTTGATTTAATGCCATCTTTTGACTTGCTTTAATATATCATGTATTTCTTTATACATTCTTTGAAGGGAAAATAGGTCGTTGTAACATTTTAGTGGCACTGCCGTTAATCATTCTGCTATTGTTTGGCTGCAATTAACTTTAGTTCATATGTGTTTCTAGTATAATGGCTTGCTAATATGTGATTCCCCCTCGCACCTTCTCTAACTCTTCTTCCTTTTCTTTTTCTTTCTTTATTTCTTCTTTTTCTCTTCTTCAATGCTTTACTCGCCACTCTTGCTTGTTACTTTCTTTTTTCTTTCTTTTTCTTTTTCTCCTCTTTATCTTTCTACTTCTTCTTCTTGGACTTACTCGTCTTCTTCCTTGTTGTTCTTCTTTTCCGCTTCTTCTTTCACTGTCTCTGTTTATCCATCTTCCTTTCCTCGTTCCTTACTTGCCATATTTATCTTCTTTGTCTTTTTTTCTGTTTACATCTATATTTCATCTTCCCTTTTCTTTCTTCTTTTCTTCATATTTTCCTCCTCCTCCTCCTCCTCCTCTTCTTCTTCTTCTTTTTCTTGTAATAATAATAATGCTGATTATAATCTATATATTAATACGATAGCGTGTGTTCTTTTTTGCGTGCCACGCTTACATCCGGGTCGTTTTATTGTTATGTTTCTCTATTCCTTGTCATAAATAATTTTACCAAGAATTCTTCATAAGTTTTGGTTTCGGTTTCGATAATGGCTGGAGGAACTCAAGTTATATATATATATATATATATATATATATATATATATATATATATATATATATATATTTCATAAGTTTTTATTTTGGTTTCGATTCAAGCTAATGAACCAAAGTCATATGGATATATTGTTTTTTTTTATTTTTGAAATTGCAAGCTTATAACATAATAATAATAATATTAACAAAATTTGCAAGAATTAAAATATCATATTTAAGCATAGTTTACGACCGGGATTTACCGGGCGTTTGTGCTAGCTTAAATAAATATTTTCCAGTTTTAACACAAAAGCTACAACAATAGCAGAGCGTCTCCATTTTCACTGAACATCTACAGAATGCCAACATCAATATATTATATATGAATGAGTCCCCTGTAGAATTTCCACAGGTCCTGCTAATAATAATAATAATAATAATAATAATAATAATAATAATAATAATAATAATAATAATAATGTTAATAAACTAGCAGGATCCGTTTGTCGGCGTTGCCCAGTAGAAATATGACGCAAAGCAGAATAAATTGGATTAAAGCTATCTTCTCCCGCCGAAAACAAATTGAACTATGATTATCTAATGCATTATCCTATGTGAGTCACATAAATTACTTACTATTGATGAACAGAGAAATAAATATAACACAGAGAAAGAACGATAGTTGCTAGCACCGACCACTGAAATACCGGTCACTGGCAGCCGTGACCAAAACGAAATCGTCTGGCTTCGACTGTTTGGCATCATTAGGCATATTCTGACATTGATAGCGAGCGGAAGCCACCAGCTATCAATGTCGGTATTGGCGGTAATTGGCGATTAGTACAGCTTTGTTACATTGGTCGACAGATAAAAGTACGAATATTACACACATATTATATAACATACTTATGGTGACTTTAGTAGAATGTCTAAATTTTATTTTTATATTTAAAATTGAAAATATTCGCAGAATAAAATGAATAGAAGTCATTGAGTTTATTGGGGTTTTTTTTAAGTCGGTTTCTATTTAACCCATAGCTGGGACCCTAAAAGGTACTACCACTCCGGGTCAGAGTGGACATGGGAGCAATGGCAATTAAAAGGTGGCTCCACACTCCCCCTCACAATCGGATATAGTTTAAGGTCATATCCAGGACCTCTCTATTAGTGGCTCTTTATATATATAATATAGATATACAATAGATGAAACGTTGGAACATTTCATAATTACTCTTATTCTACAGGTGCTAGCTTATGTCAAAATGATCTTAGACACTCAGGTATTAACATATCAGCTTAATACTTTCAACTCAAATGACCTTTTGGTACACACTGCTTCAATATTTAACATTTGAACATCTGTTTCTGTGCCTTTTACGACTATAGATTCCTACTTTTTTTTTCGGTGATTTACGTAAGCAGATTTTGAGAGGAATAGCTGTTGACAGAAATCACACGTCCACGCTTTGATGTTTACGTCTAGGCTGTGATCATCATCTTTCCAGATCTGGCGTTTGAGTTAAGCATGTGCCAAAAGAATGTTGTTGTTTTTTTTTCGATAGACCTTAAAACTGTCATTTATGTACCCTTTCTAAATAGCTTGACTTAAGCTTATCTCCTCCCTTTTGCGCACATCAATGCTGGCGGTATTTTTTATGATACAATTGAACTTCTTTTTCGGTTTATTTTGAAGATGTTTTCTATGAGAAGCTTTATTTCAGCACTTAAGTACATACACAAATGTATGTATATGTGTGTTTACATATATATATATATATATATATATATATATATATATATATATATATATATATATATATATATATAAACACCTCCAAATAACTTGCTACCCTATCTCTCTACCTTTTCCCTATAAAAATATAAAAGAAATATTGCCACATATTACCAAGCATATATTATACTCTGAAATCCAGTAATATAGCCCTATATCTACCCAACCCGATCCACACCTTTCACCTTAAATCACCACCATAATATCCCTCCCAAAATTCATAGTGCTGTTGTTATCTCGCTTGAGTAAAAATGCCCCATCCATAGATAATAGACACCTTACACGCCGTTAAAATAGAACTACCACACATCCAGGTAAGCCCAGACTTTAACCCTAAAGCATATACTACACACACTTAAGACTATGATAAAGACTATATACACCTTTCTGCATTACACTATATATAATACGCTCCTTCTTTATATAGAATTCGACCCCCCAACATCATCTATAATTTTAATTTGTTTTGATCTATTTCGTTCGTAATGAATCCAACGCTAGTCGCCACATCCCCACTATGTTACCTAGCATCTTCTCTACTCTTCTGATGAGAAGCATTAGGCTTCGAAATACCTTGGCATAAAGAGTCCCTTATTGAATAAATGAACCAATCTATATCCACCAATATATAGTTCTGTGACTTCATTTCTCACTCCTATTGTTTTCATATATATATATATATATATATATATATATATATATATATATATATATATATATAAATTTAAAGGAGATTAGAATAATAGTCTAAAGAGCTAAGTGTATTTTAATGTAATAGTGAAATTACTAGTTTAATTAAAATACAGGAAATGCTCGTTGTAATTTAGATATATAATAAGCTCGATAGTTAAATGTCCTAGAGCTAATTCAATATTAAGTTATGTGATTTATAATTTAAAAGTTTTAAAATTTTTAAAATTTAAAAATCAAAATTTAATTAAATTAAAAATCAGTTTCATAAGAAGGAACAACAACAAAGTCAATTATCTGTACGATCGTTTCGGAAATCCGTGCTTTTTATTTGTGGTATACATGAAGTCACGTAGAATAATTATACATAGTTTTTTTGGTAAGCACGGTCTCCTCATCAGCAAATTTAGGAGGATTTCTATTGAATTGAAAAGACACCAAAAATAAACCTAGCATTAAAAGTAAGGCAGATGAATCTGAAAAATTGAAGTAAAAGGTTTGGATATAAAATTTATAAGAAAATTAATAAGGAAATTGGTATAGGTTAGAGATAGAAATGAGTAGAAAAAATATATATATTTTTGAATTTACATAATAAATTTGATTTAAAAATATATATATAATTACCTTTTGGTTTTCCTTTTTTTGAAATCAGGAACTGTATTTAAAGTAGTCATTTAGATGTTTGCTATAGCTTTTTATTTTATTGAATGATGAATTTTAAAAGGGCGACGCTCGTGCAGTAAATTGTTTCCGTTAGCGTATTTGATTTAGATTCATCTGCCTTACTTTTAATGCTAGGTTTATTTTTGGTGTCTTTTCAATTCAATAGAAATCCTCCTAAATTTGCTGATGAGGAGACCGTGCTTACCAAAAAAACTATGTATAATTATTCTACGTGACTTCATGTATACCACAAATAAAAAGCACGGATTTCCGAAACGATCGTACAGATAATTGACTTTGTTGTTGTTCCTTCTTATGAAACTGATTTTTAATTTAATTAAATTTTGATTTTTAAATTTTAAAAATTTTAAAACTTTTAAATTATAAATCACATAACTTAATATATATATATATATATATATATATATATATATATATATATATATATATATATATATATATATATATATATACCGTACTTTGAGGTAATTGCACCAAATTCCGGAGTAATTGCGCCAACAAAAAAAAGTGATATTTATATCGTGGTTGCCAAAAGAGAAATTTTAGCTAGTTGGCGCATTAACACAAAGTACGGTATATATATACATATATATATATATATATATATATATATATATATATATATATATATATATATATATAGGAAATTTATGAGTTTACAAATTGTTTCAACTAGAGGAAAATCCTCAAAGAGAGGAAAAATCCAACTAGCATCATCAGAATTCATAGATGGACTAAGTTATAAAGTCAAATAAAAATGGAAAGATCGTAGATAAAGGGGAGTTAGAAAAGAAGGGGGAGTGGTGGGGAGAGGACGTTGGAGTTTAAAGTAGTAGGAGTGTATTAAAAAAGAGAGGGGTTTATAATTAAATATTAATTATGTGTAAATTCTTATATACGTGTTTTTTAACAGTTTAAACTTAAAAGACGCTACTTTTGTTGATAACGGCATAAGTAACAGTTAATTTAAAGGATCACCATGGCAACAGGTTGGAAAGTTAATGTTAGTGAAGGAACGGGTTGAAAATGGGGTTTAAAGTAATTTAGCCGGGCGGAGAGAGATTGAAAGATATTTATTGTTTATAAAATGGAAAGAAAAAGAAAAGGAAAAATAAGTTAATGAATTATACTTTACAGGTTTATTTTAATAGTGTGATGATATATATAATTAAATATAATAAATAAATTAGCCGGGCAGGTAGAAATAATACGTTACAGGTTTATTTTAATAAAATAAAATAAAATAGGTGAAGGAACGGGTTGAAAATGGGGTTTAAAGTAATTTAGCCGGGCGGGGAGAGATTGAAAGATATTTATTGTTTATAAAATGGAAAGAAAAAGAAAAGGAAAAATAAGTTAATGAATTATACTTTACAGGTTTATTTTAATAGTGTGATGATATATATAATTAAATATAATAAATAAATTAGCCGGGCAGGTAGAAATAATACGTTACAGGTTTATTTTAATAAAATAAAATAAAATAGGTGAAGGAACGGGTTGAAAATGGGGTTTAAAGTAATTTAGCCGGGCGGGGAGAGATTGAAAGATATTTATTGTTTATAAAATGGAAAGAAAAAGAAAAGGAAAAATAAGTTAATGAATTATACTTTACAGGTTTATTTTAATAGTGTGATGATATATATAATTAAATATAATAAATAAATTAGCCGGGCAGGTAGAAATAATACGTTACAGGTTTATTTTAATAAAATAAAATAAAATAGGTGAAGGAACGGGTTGAAAATGGGGTTTAAAGTAATTTAGCCGGGCGGGGAGAGATTGAAAGATATTTATTGTTTATAAAATGGAAAGAAAAAGAAAAGGAAAAATAAGTTAATGAATTATACTTTACAGGTTTATTTTAATAGTGTGATGATATATATAATTAAATATAATAAATAAATTAGCCGGGCAGGTAGAAATAATACGTTACAGGTTTATTTTAATAAAATAAAATAAAATAGGTGAAGGAACGGGTTGAAAATGGGGTTTAAAGTAATTTAGCCGGGCGGGGAGAGATTGAAAGATATTTATTGTTTATAAAATGGAAAGAAAAAGAAAAGGAAAAATAAGTTAATGAATTATACTTTACAGGTTTATTTTAATAGTGTGATGATATATATAATTAAATATAATAAATAAATTAGCCGGGCAGGTAGAAATAATACGTTACAGGTTTATTTTAATAAAATAAAATAAAATAGGTGAAGGAACGGGTTGAAAATGGGGTTTAAAGTAATTTAGCCGGGCGGGGAGAGATTGAAAGATATTTATTGTTTATAAAATGGAAAGAAAAAGAAAAGGAAAAATAAGTTAATGAATTATACTTTACAGGTTTATTTTGATAGTGTAATGATATATATAATTAAATATAATATATATATAAATAAATAGCCGGGCAGGTAGAAATTATACGTTACAGGTTTATTTTAGTGAAATAAAATAAAATAGGTGAAGGCTTAAGTAAGTAACTTAAATAATAGAAAAAAAAAAAAAAAAACCTTTTTAATAAGTAACACACAAATATAAGCACACGCATAAATATGTACAGCAAATGCACATACGTAAATGGGGGAAAAGCACATGCGTGATCACACATACATACATATATATATATATATATATATATATATATATACATATACATATATACACAAACATACATATACAAACACATATACATATATGTACACATACACAGATACGTAAAAATACACGCATATATACATATATAAACATATATGCAAGTACACATACATCCAGATGCAAACACTTACACATACATATATATATACAATACATATACATATACATACATATATATACATATAAATATAAGTTAGCTGGGAGGGGGGGGAATTGAAAAATATTTTATAAATAATTTTTAAATTTTCAGGCGTTGTAGTTGAAGGAAAGAGAGAAAGAGAAAAATATAAATTAATGAATTATAAGTTACAAGTTTATTTTACTAATATAGAAATAGGTAAGAATATCAGTAAGTTAATCAAATAATAAAATTCATAAAATTATTAGGGAGATATTTATAATAAGTGAATAAACCACATACACACAGAAAAACACACACACAAAAATACATGTAGAAGATACGTAACCAAATACAAATATATATAAAAAAAACACATACATATACACACATATAGAAGATACGCACAAACACAAATACATATATATACATACATATACACACACACATATATATACACACATATAAATACATACATACACACACATATACATACATATACAAACACACACACATACACACGCACACACACACATATATATATACATGTGCACATATATATACACATATATATATATATATATATAAATTAGCTGGGCAGGGAGAAATTGAAAAAATTAATTTTTTGTTTTTAATTTATTATTTATAGTTTTTTGAATTGTCGGGCGTTAAGTTGGAAGAAAGAAATGAGAAATAGAAGGGTAAATAGGTGAATTATACGTTATAGGTTTATTTAATAAAGTAAAAAAACTAAGGATATAAGTAAGTTAATTAAATAATAAAAATTAATATAATTATTAATAAAATGTAGATAGTAAGTAGATAACAAAAACACACAAATACATACACATGAGTACACATGTAAAAAATACACACATCAATGGGGGAGAAGCATGTGCTTGAGTATATGTACAAACACAAATACGAAAAATATGTAAATAAGCTTCGTGTTAAAAAATATGATAATTATTATTGAAAGAATTAGTAAGAGGTAAATATAAGAGAAAAGCGTATTATATATGTTATATGTAGATGGTAAATTAAATAATTAATTAAAATAGAAGGTAAGTAAATGATTAGTTGTTAACAAGTAGATAATAGACCGAGAGGCAAGTCGAAGGATACCAATTGTGATAAGTACGTAATTGAAATAATAGAAATCGAGACCTGATTATGGAAATAGCCAATAAGAGACTATGGGGCGAGAACCTTTAAATAATGACATAAGGAGTGATTAAGGCAAAGGGGGGGGGTACAAAAATGAGTTTGGTAAAGAGAGATGTAGCTAAAAAATGGTGGGATAAATAGGTGGGGGTTCTGTGGAGGGGTTCTTTTAAAATGAATGGGGGACTATATAGTTTAGGTTGTAAATAGGGTGTGTGTAATTCGTTAGTGTTAGATTTTAGGGGTGGGTTATAGTTATTATTAGAAGGGTGAGAAGTTGCTTAAGAGGTGGGATTTATAATGTTTACAATTAAGTGAGGTTTCAGTTTTTTTATTTAGAAGTTTATCTCTATCTCTAAAATTAGTAATCAGTAATTTTTCAGTTAAGCATAAATAACATGGGGAGTTTAGTGATTTACAGGTACTAGCTCTATTAAGAATTTCCCAGCTAATAATTGGGGTGAGGTTGTTTCGGGTAAGTAGTAGATAGTGGTTAGTTAATGAAGTACTATTTGGGTGGTTGGGGTTATTTAGGGAGCATTTATGCACTCTAAATCTGTCTTTGAACGTGGTGCTTGAAAGGCCAATGTAAATTTTTTTGTTTTGTGGGTCTTCAGCAGGGGCAATAGTTGCTTTGTAAACCACATTTGTTGAGAGACAATTTTGCTGGAGCGGGCATTGGGGTTTGTTAAGGCAGTTACAATTATTTTGACCATTGTTATTATAGTTGTGGTTATTTAGTATTTTATTGTTGTGTTTTTTAATTTTATTTTCTAGATTATTTGTGCAACTGTAGCTAAGCTTAATAGTGTTCTTATTAAAAATTTTATGTAGAATATTACTAGGGGGGAAGTGGTGATTAAGAAGCATGAAGAATTTTTTACCTAATTTAGTTTTTATCATATTATTATAGGGAGGGTTAAACCAGAGGACTTTGCGGGATCTGTTATTCCTATTTGTATTGTTGGGTTTATTAGGGTCCAAGTATGTAATATTAGGGTTGGAATATCCAGATTCCTTTAAAGCATTTTCAAAGAAGGGTTTGTGTAGGTTAAAAATGCTGGAGTTAGATGAGTTTGTGCTAAGCCTTTTTTCTATTGATTTAGGGATATGTTTAATAATGTGTTTGGGGTGGTTGGACATAGGGTGTATATATAGGGGGTATGTATTATTTTTAGTGTATGGTTCATAAGTATTATTAGGGAGGTTAAAGGTAACATCTAGAAAATTTACTGTTTTTAAGTTGGAAGTTACTTCAATCTTTAGATCCATATTCTTCAGTTCCCTGATAATGTTCTTTTTAATGCCTTCGCACTTTGGGCCGCTTGCGTTTTCAACAATGATAAGGCCATCATCTCTGTAAAGTCCCACGTTGTTGTTGGGGATAAATTTTGTGATATTATATAGGATGAAAAGGCCTACTAAGTCAGTAGCCTCAGCTGCATCAAAAGCACCCATCGCAAGGTCGAAGGAGGTAGGTTGGTCTTTTTTAGTCCATTGAGAGTCCTGGCTTAGTAGGACAGTTTTACGGCATTTCAGAATGATGTCAGTTTCAAATGATTGAACATCGGAGAAGATAGAAGCAAAATCCAAGACAGTGTCAAAAAGGTGTTTAGAAATAGAAGGGTAGTAATTAACTATGTCAAATTGAATAAATGCAGCCTTGTTCTTGTTAGGTATTCTTTTGAACCAATTAATGGTGTCTTCGGTGTTAATCCACTGGGTTAGGTTGAATTTATTTTTGATTTGTTGATTGATTCTTTCAAGAATTGTTTTGCTGATTCTGCCAATTTCGGGTCTGGTGGGGTTGATAAGCCTGGTTTGTGGTCTGGTACGGAAGTGTTCTTTATGGTCTTTTATGAGGAGGTATGCATTTTTAGTATCTAGCTTAGCTACCCTGTTGCTTAGGTTTAAAGTATCTGTGATTATTTTACTTTCTATATTAATGTCTTTGATTAAGTCAATATTTGATTTTTTGTATGTTGAGGTGAGATTATCATTTAGAAGTTTTAAGTATTTTTGTTTGGAGACTTTGTAGAAATTTTGTGATTTATCAGCCTTGAGGTATATTTGCTTAGATTTATCTATATCTTTAATTATTTTGTCCATGTGGAGTTGGAAAGGATTTTTTTGTTTACGGAAAGAAATGTGGTTAATAATATCTGTTAGATCCGTTTCAAAAGCGGCCAATTGTTCTATGTATGGAGCTGTGTTTTTGTTGGTAAATCCGTAGTGGTTGGTTGGATTAGCAGGATCTTTTTCTTTAAGGAAGAAGTAGGCCTTCCAGCGCATTTTTCTAATGAGTTCCTCCATTGTTCTTATAAGAATAAGAAAGTATTCATTTTTTGGTATCGTTGGAATGTTTTTGAGGGAGAGTCGGAAGTTGATCTTTTCCATTCTTAAATGGGGTAGATTCCGAGTTTTTTTCGTAAAGTGCTCAACTGTAGAGGAGCGGGTATTTATTTACCAGTGGTAAAAAAAACCGGACTAAAGTGCTTACAAGTGATGAAACATTTGAAATAATTTTCTAACTCCCCTTTATCTACGATCTTTCCATTTTTATTTGACTTTATAACTTAGTCCATCTATGAATTCTGATGATGCTAGTTGGATTTTTCCTCTCTTTGAGGATTTTCCTCTAGTTGAAACAATTTGTAAACTCATTCTGGACTCACAGTAATAAATTTCCTATATACTGCTCTGACTACACATTGAGCACTTTAGTCCGGTTTTTTTTACCACTGGTAAATAAATATATATATATATATATATATATATATATATATATATATATGAGAGAGAGAGAGATATATAGATATCGTAAATTTATTTATTTATACAAATAGTATTAGCTCCACGTGTGCATATACGTATCAACTGCGTTATCTTTCAAGATCCAGCTTCTTCGGGCCTAGAATAGCAACTGGATTTCGAAATATATCTCATCTGAAAGCTGTACACACATACATAACCAACAATATATTTATAAATACATCCATACGACTCTAACAGTTATTGAGCACTGTTTTATGAACATTTCTGAAACTCAGTGAAATCACGAATAATCTCTATTGTACTGGTGTTTTATGGACTGTTAACGATGCATTAATAATTAATAAGGTAACATTTTATCCGTCATCCATACAGTTTGTTTGCATATATGTGTGTTTGTGTTTGTGTTTGTGTGTGTGTAATATGAACATATAAATATACAGTACTCTCTACCGATACAAATTATGACAACAGGACCATCTCCAGCACCCTCAAAATGCAAATACAGACGGTTCAAATATGCAGTGCGTATGTGTACTTGTGTATGTGATATGTGGATATAAATATGTAGTAATAACAGGCATATATATATATATATAGAGAGAGAGAGAGAAAGAAAGAGAGAGAGAGAGAGGGAGAACCGAAATCATATATTAATGCAAACGTATTATTAATATTATCTTTTCCCGTGAATCTTGCAATTTGCCGGTTTACAAAACCAAACAAAAATATCAGTAAAACATACAATTATTTTTAGATTAAGATGTCAAATTCACTTTATTCTTTCCATTCGGAAAGCGAAATATTAGTTTCTGTGGTTGAATGTTTGATTTAATTAATTTCAAATTAATAGAAATGTCTATTGAGCCAAACTTAAATTAGACTAGAAAAACGTTTGAACACCACTGAATGCCTACTAGAGAGAACTGGAATGCTTACAAGAGAACTTGAATGCCTAAGAGAGAGAACTTGAATGCCTACTGGAGAGAACTTCAATACCTACTATAGAAGACTAGAATGTCTACTAGATACTGTCCTCGAATGTTTCTTTGCCTAGCGGCTTGTCAGGACAATCTGGCATCAGGATAATTTCCATTGCAAGTTGGTCCTGGATATGACCTTAAACTATATCCGATGGTGAGGCCCCAGCTTGCGGGCTTTGGGGAGTGTGGAGCCACCCCCTTAATTACCATTGCTCCCAGATCCACTCTGACCCGGAGTGGTTGTACCTATTAGGGTCCCAGCTATGAGTTAAATAGAAACTGACTTGAAAAAAAAACAAAACAAATATATTCTATTAAAAACGTTTTCTTCAAAATCACTGGATTCGGCATTAAATAACCAGAAAAGGGTTGATATGCCGTAAAACAAAAACAACCAACCCTTACAAGTGATGAAACATTTGAAATAATGTAGTATTCGAAGCACAAAAAGAAACATCCCCCTCGATATGGCTTATATGATATTGCCTCTAGTAACACCACTAAGGTGGATACTTCACCAGACTAGAGGAATTCTTGCCTTGTAATCAAGCAAGATTAAGATACCAAAATAGGTATATACAATAAGCATGGAGTATTGTTGCCATATATGGGCAGGAGCAGCTAGACAGATCTTTTCCTGCCTTGACAGGGTTCAGAATAGACTTCGTAGCCTAGTAAGGGATGCCTTTTTCTCTTCCCTACAACCCCTTTCTCACAGAAGAGCCTGTTGCGAGCCTGCCTCTGCTTTATCGTTATGTTCATGGCAAGTGGTCGCCTGAGCTCCAATCCATGGTGTCCCTCGTGAAAAATTCACGAGAAATACTCGTTCGGCTGAAAACACTATCATTAATTTCACACACACTTCATCTGTGCCTAAACCTAAACGTAGATTCCATGAACAAAGCTCCTTTCTTTGAACTGCACGCCTGTGGAACCCTCTTTTCCTGTTCTCCAGCTGACTACAATATGGTTGTCTTCAAGTCCAATGTAAACAAGTTCTTGATGAGCCGTTACCCTTAAGTAATCCAATTTACAAAATTTACATTAGTAACGATTACTACGATATTTTCCCATTCACTACTGTACACGCTTTAACCCTTGTCCTTGAGTGGCCTCCGAGCCTTAATAATGGCGACGACTCCGATGTAAAAAAAATACTATAACATGTTAAATGTATAAAAAAAATACTATAACATGTTAAATGTATAAAAAAAATACTATAACATGTTAAATGTAAAAAAAAATACTATAACATGTTAAATGTATAAAAAAAAAATACTATAACATGTTAAATGTAAAAAAAATACTATAACATGTTAAATGTAAAAAAAAATACTATAACATGTTAAATGTAAAAAAAAATACTATAACATGTTAAATGTATTAAAAAAATACTATAACATGTTAAATGTAAAAAAAATACTATAACATGTTAAATGTAAAAAAAAATACTATAACATGTTAAATGTAAAAAAAATACTATAACATGTTAAATGTAAAAAAAAATACTATAACATGTTAAACTGGTCAATAAATGATAGGAAAATTAATGTTTTATTAAAATGACCTTTGACAGATAAAAGAGAAATATAACTAAATAGAATATATATGTATCTTGTATAGAGATTAACTGTTAACCCCTGTTGCTATTTGAGAACGTCGACTGACGTAAAAGGTTGCATAAGAAAATCATTTTTGTCATGTAGACCATTATGTCAATACAATGCGTCCATAAACAAATACCAGTCAGCAAATCCATAAATAAGATTCACAAACCTTGCTGCAGCCCATCAATCAGGCTATCTCTGATTTTGTACCAGATATCAGTCAGAAATATCTGCTCTAGTCAGGAAATAACCGCGGTGCACAGGGAAAAAGGTCATATGTACCCCAGCAGTGACTTAATCCACAATGCATGGTAGCCTATATTGCACTGTAGCAAACCTACTGTTGATTTTATAAAATATTTTTATATATGTATTGGCTTCAATTGAATTTTAAAATGCGAAAGTAAAGTTTCATGGTTCCATTTTGCTCTAAGCAGAAACATTCGTTTCGAACGTGGCTGTGTTGTATCAAAGTACGTACTATTGATTTTAGAGACCGGGCCCTTCTGCTAGTTCGTTAAGAAAACTTCTCAAATGTATCTGTAATTATTAGGCCGTATGCTAATGTTAACTTTTATCAAAATCAAACTGTTCCATCTTTAATGCGATTTTTTTGGTTTTCGAAACCTATGTAAGAAAAATTTCTAGGCACATGAATACATTTGCGCGAAATTTTCAAAAGCTTCAGCCGTTTTAGAGTCCATAGGAAACTGTCTCTTACGCACACACACTGCATTATTTATCTATCATTCCGATTCAACTATATTCAAACATAAAGAACTAATGAACTTAACGAGGTTTATATACAGATGCTCAATAATAAATAGAGTAAGATATACTTTTTATTTATTTATATAAATATTACATCGTTATATTACTTATAATAATATTTCGGTCGATAGTTATATATAACTGAAGGCTTCCTCAGGCGACAATATTCTTTCACTTAAAAACTCATATTTGTAGGTTGCCAATATGAACTTTTAAAGTAAAAAACTATTCTCGGTTGAGGAGTTTTAGTTATGATTAACTATTGAATGGCCATTATCATTACTATTGTAAATATGTATATATAAATATATATATATATATATTTATATATATAAATATATTTATATATATATTTATTTGTAAATATATATAAATATATATATATATATATATATTATGGCTAAATATAGACAAATTAACATGATAATTAAAAAAAAAATGAAAAAGCGCTAGCTAACCGAGTTTCGTTCCTCGCTCAACAAAGTTAAATTAAGGATAATTGCGATTTTAAAAATTTGTCATGGATATGATGAAAAACTAATATAAAAAGAATACATAAATAAACGGGGAAAAATGACTTCGAAATCAAGTTCTAATAGATTCTCCTAAATTAAGTCCAAAGATATTTTCTTTTTGCTTGCAAAGAAAAGGTCTCAAGGACTTAATGAAAATGGCTTCTAGGATTTTTTAATAAAAGGGCGAGTTCGACCTCCTCAGGATCTAAGATTGTATTTTCGCTTAAAACAACACGTACCAATGTACATATGGTTCTGTGATTTGCGCGCACCTAAAAAATAACCACGAATTTTAGTGCTGACATGTTCCCGATCCTTTATTAAATATCCTAACTATTCTATATGTAGCTATAATTAAATTTTGTACCCCCAAGAATTTTCATATTAATATACATGTGTGTGCGTGTGCCTTTGTGTGTGTATGTCTTTGTGTGTGTGTGCCTCTGTGTTTGTGTGTGTCTTTGTGTGTGTGTCTTTGTGTGTGTCTTTGTGTGTGTCTTTGTGTGTGTGTGTGTGTGTGTGTGTGTGTGTGTGTGTGTGTGTGTGTGTGTGTGTGTGTGTGTGTGTGTGTTTATATGCCACTATGCCACTTCGGCTACATAGAATTTTTCTCGTGACTTTTTGTCAGGCGGCTATTTCGGGAGGATGAAAATTCTCTGTAGCTTGAGTGTCATATATTTTTGCAAAATTTACTACCTAGGTAAAACTTACGTATCGAGCACTGTCAAAGTAAATATACAAATTGTGTACATAAAATTTTATGTAGATACATAAAATAATATATATATATATATATATATGTGTGTGTGTGTGTGTGTAATATAAAGTATAGTATATTTATATGTTTGCATATTTCGATGTACAGATTTTAGTACTAAACTAATTTACCAACTATTTACGACTTTTGAACTACAGTTTCCAAGCGTACGAATGCGTGTCTTGAATTATATATTCCTAATTTGTTTCTCGGTTAAAAATGACACGATTAGGTTGAAGCCAGTCGTGAAAACTCGTACACCCTCGATTTTTATGAAACTTTAAAAAGAGATAGCCCTTAAATTTCCTATCCTTTCCATATTACGACTAAATCGTCAGTTTTAGGCACGTAGTAGTAGTAGTATTAGTAGTAGTAGTAGTATGTAATCAATTTTAATCAAAGGAATAAGGATTCTAGGCCTAAGTTTCAGAGGTTTACTATCCTTATATGCTTATTCCTATCCTTGCAAGCGGTACACACATGCACACACACCATATATACATATATATACATATATATATATGTATATATATATGTATGTGTGCGTGTGTGCGTGTGTGTGTGTCTGTGTGTGTGTGTCTGTGCCGAAAGAGTAAGGGCGAGGAAAGAAAAAGATACTCATGGCTAAAAGTTAAATTATCGCGGTAATAGAAGTATATTTCGGCGTTGAATATTCTATCAATACAACTTGCCCTAAAATAAAACAAAAGAGGAAGAAAGAGGATGTGAGAGGGAAGAGAGAGAAGAGAAAGGATGAAACTGAGAAAAGAAAATGAGTTCATCTTTTACGCATTACCGTTGATCGATGATCATTTAATATTTCAATAAATAATCTATCATCGAATCAGTCGAATCTTTAATCTGTTTTATTAAGATATATATATATATATATATATATATATATACATGCATACAATTACATATATACACATATATATGCATACAATTACAGTGCTGCCATTAATGTTACATATATGTATATATATATATATATATATATATATATATATATATTTATATATATATATTTATATTTATATATATATTTGTTTTTCTTTTTGTGTATTGATATTCATATTAAAAACAATTTTCTCTATTTTTTTAGGCATTCATTTGCTTCTCCACGAAAGTAAATGTGACACAAGGTCGTTTTTAACGTGGGTTGGGGAGAAAGCCAGCTTCCATAAAACAAGGTCAAACGGGGGGGTGCACACTGGCAATAGCCAAAAAATAGCAATTATCTCAGTATGAAAGCTTTCCTCTACATTGACCAAGGACCAATTAACTTAAGTGAAGCATCAGGACAGATACTACACTTTGATCCTGACTTGATGATCAAGATCAACAGAAAAAGCAAGAGGTTCTTCTATTTAATTAGTTATTTATTTGCTTCCTCGCTCAGCAAATTTGGCACAAGGCCGTTTTTTAATGTGGAGAATGAAGGGAGGGGAACCAGTTCCCCTGAGAGGGAATTGGATAGTGACAATTTGTATAAATGTTTCCCCTACATTGACCAAAACTAATTGATCAAGAGCAATGGTCTGATATGTGCGGTTTCCCCTACATATGGTCTTAAACTGCAGTGTCCGCCGGAATAGAAACTACACTTTGATAACAGAAAAAAGATCTCGGCCCAAAGGCGAACCCTTTTTCTGTTTATTTAAAATAAAAATACAACTTTGTTATATATGGGTCGTGGAATGTCATTCATCTGCAAAAGATCAAGCTAATTTGCATATTCTTTTAAACATTTATTTTAATTAATTCCCCATTAGTTTTTCGATTTTCTTATAGGATGATCATCTTTAGTTAACTATTGCGTGTAATTATATTCATGCAGATATTCTACATGGTTTATACTTGCGGAATATTTGCGTATATATTATAATAAATACAAACCTCTTTCTATATATATTAATTTATGCGTATATATATATATATATATATATATATATATATATATATATGCTTAAAAGATTTTTCCTACCAAACACCTCTGTCAGTTTGAGCTTCTTAAAAATGGATTGGCATATATTATAAGAAAATATATTTACACACACACACATACACACACACACACACACACACACACACATATATATATATATATATATATATATATATATATATATATATATATATATATATATATATATATATATATTAGCATGGGTACCCAGCGTTGCCCGGGTCGACATGAAGTTCCGTTTTGAACACATCTGCTATACTAAGGATATTAATCATTTTCATCGTGGGCGACGTCGATACCGTCACGACAATTTCAAAAATTAAAGGACGGATAAAAACATGTAAATGTAATTGCTCAAAAAAAAAAAGTACGTGACACCGTTTCTGCCAGATATTTTGGCAGAAAGGATACAAAAAGGAGAAACTATTCTGCATATATTGAACACTTTTTGTTGCCCATACGCTGGATCTCCCCCCCCCACTAAAAAAAATTATTAAATGAGACAAAACAACTTGTTTCAATAAACATAGCAGCGAGTGCCAGAGCGACCGACAAAAAAAAAATTAGCCGCGAAATTGAAACGGAAAAGATAATTTGCCCAACGTTTTTACCCGCTGTACCACGATAACTGAGCAATGGACGAACAAAATCATATTCATAAACATTAACGTGTACGTGACTTTTAAGTAAAGTATAAAAAACAAATGGAATTCTTTTCACTGACTAAAACGCACACAAATGAAAACCTTTTTTTTTTTAATTTTTTTTATTACATTTTCACCCCAAACAAGGCAAATTGCCACTTTGTTGTAGGGGGCTACTATCAGGGGCAACAACTACTGGGGTACTATGTAGGGATTTGGGCAGCAAGATGTCGGTTCACGTTACACTTGAACTTCTGCACGTCAGTACTGTTAGGGAAGCAGGGACCTGGAATGGAATTCCAGAGTCTAGCTGTTCTGGGGAAGAAACTATTGGAGTAAAAAGATCTTTTACATCTAGGGATCTCTACAGTGTAGGGGTGGGATTTAGCAGCCTGTCGGGTTTGTCGAGGGTGCTCACGTCGTGGGGGCACAAGTGATTGCAGTTCGTCAGAGCATTCACCACTAAAATACTTGTAGAAAAGGCAGAGGGATGCGACATTTCGTCGATGGGACAGAGGCTGAAGCTTAGATGCCAGTTCAGGGCCTATCAGGTTTGCGACTCTCTTTTGAACCTTGTCAAGGAGCGAGAGACTAGTAGCAGATGCACCAGCCCAGATGTGACAGCAATACTCCATACATGGGCGAATGGTGGCCTTATAGAGGTACAGGATACTTTCGGGTGTTAGTAGTTTTCTAGCACGGTAGAGAGAGTCCACCTTTCTTGCGGTGGCCCTGGCAATGCCTTCAATGTAATTGTTCCAACTTATGTTTCCTGTGATCTCGTCTGTGTTTTTATATTTTGTTTGTTTGAATATTTAAAAAGAAAAAGAAAAACATTTTCCTGTCTATACGGAATTATTTTTTCACGCTAGAAACTGACTAAATTATTTGGTGAAGAGATGTTTCTATGTTTCGAAGTTTACTGAGTCAAATAACTACGTTTCTAAAAAAAACATCGATATAGGAAATAACATTTCCAAATAAATCAAATTGAATATATTATCAAAATAATTGTTATTTAAAGTTGATTACATAACAATCTTAGATAGAACAATTAAAACAATTCTCTCGCTAGATATATTAACATGCAGCTCTTTAGAGTCATTGAATGCTATCATGATGCTATACGAGCACACTCGAGCAATGTTCAGGTCCCCAGATGGGGACACTGAATTTTTCGACATCCGCAAGGGGTTCTACAAGGAGATACTCTTGCCCCTTTTCTTTTCATTGTCTGTCTTGACTTTGTACTTCGCACCTCTGTTGATATACACAACATGCTAGGCTTCACCCTAAATTAATCCAGAAACAGACGTCATCAATCAGCGCACATAACTGATGTAGATTACGCAAACGATATTGCTTTGTTCGTGGACAACACTGCTGATGCGCAAACACTGTTACGTAAGCTAGAAAAGTCTGCAAATGACATTGGTCTCCACATAATTGCGGATAAAACAAAGTTTATGACTTTCAATGTGAAGGGAGAGATCAGGGTTTTGGTTGGATCAACACTGAAAGAAATCGCTGAGTTTACGTATCTGGGCAGGAACATAATTTCCACAGAGAGAGAGAGAGAGATATCGGAATTCGCATCTCAAAAGCATGGACCGCATTGGATGGGCTACATTCAGTATGGACTTCGAGACTGGCTGACAAACTGAAAAGGCAGTTCTTCAGGGCAGTGGTAGAGTCTGACCTTGTTTACGGTGCTACAACCTGGGCACTCACAAAAAGATTGGAAAGAAAACTAGACGGCACATACACCCGTATGCTAAGAACAATAGTAAATATATCTTGGCAAAATCATCCCACGAAGAAGCAACTTTACGGTAATCTACCTGCCATATCTAATACCATGAGAGAAAGACGCCTACGATTTGCCGGTCATTGTCTGAGGAGCAAGCATGAATTGGTGAGTGATGTATTGCTATGGACTCCATGACACGGATGCGCAAGCAGAGGATGACCTAGATCCACGTACATCCAACAAATAGCACACGACGCCAACTGTGAACCTGAATATCTGAGGCAACTGATGGACAGAAAACTCTGGAGAGGAAGAGTCATATTGGTTTGGGCAAGGAGCCCGTCATGATGATGCTGTTGGATAGAGGACATTCATATGCAGGATAGACGTTGATGAGGGAGAGAGATGAGAAGACATTTATACATTTTAACAGCCTGTGGAATTACAACATATATTGCAGAGAGGAGGGTTATCAGTTCTTATGAAACAGGAGGGGACTGTCATTACTTTGATGGAGAGGGGGGGCACATAACTTATTTGGTTTATAACGATGAGTGGACACAATGTTCATATAAAGGATGTTTCACATTACCTTTAATTGTTGAAGAATTACACAATACGAAGACGCAGTTACAACATATGATGTGTTCTTTTATTATATTCGGCCGGTTGCAATGATAATGACATCCAGGAATTCAAAAATCGACTACACGATTAAAACTTTCTAACCCTTCGCTTCCAATGTCAGCTCTGTCTCCTACCTGTCTAACTCTGTCTCCAACTCTGCCTACCCGTCTGTCTAACTCTAGCTCCTATATTGAGAATTCATTTCTGCCATGACGTCATACGCATGTTCAAAACGTACTGGACCTCGTGGAGAACTTACGTGGCCTAAACATACTTTGTTTGGATCGTTTCCAAACCACTTTTGCAGACAAAGAATTTTCTCTCACCTATTTTTTCGAACTAATTTATTTTTCAACAGATTAAAATTTCCTATTGTTCGTTCTTCTAACTGGCCATATTTTAGTTCAGTTTTCATGAATAGAATAGAATAATTAAATTGCTTTTCAAACAACATATCTAAACTATTTTATGTGAAACCTGAACAATGCGAAAATTCCATTTCTGACCTTAGTCCTGAACCTTGCTTACGAGGTTCGAATCTCGGTCTATCTAATCTCATTTTTACTCATCTAATGTTTCCCTTACTTACAAAAAAGGGAGACCTTTCTTGTGACACGGCTATTTAGCAAAATCGATGTTCCTTACTGTAATATACAAATGAGGTAAGGCGACCTCTTAATTGTATATTTTATAAGAATCATACTATATATAGAAATAAATGGAATAATAAAGAACGCATCTTTTTTATATTAATAAAATTGCGAGCCAACAAAGAAACAGACAGAAATACGAATTTATATATATATATATATATATATATATATATATATATATATATATATATATATATATATATATATATATATATATATATACAGAAAGAAGAAAATTACTATCAGGAATATATAAAGAATTATTTTATCTCAAATTTTATCAATTTATTTGCTCTGTCTGTGTTTGCACCGCCTAATTTTTTTGAACCGAAATAAATAACAACTCGTCGAGTCGACAATTGATTTCACAAAAGCCTTCATAAGTAAACAAATAGGTTTTTCCCCTCATTTAACACCTCTTTGTTATTTCAAGCGAATATACGTAATATTTGGAAGTGATACAATTTAAAGCCAGGCGTAAAATTTTTCCGTTTCGCTCGAATGACATAAGTTGTATTACTTTTAGATGCACCAGCGTGCGATATGTCTGTGCGTCCCTCTGTCACAGTTCACTTTAGTCTAACTATTATTTTGTCCGTCCGTTCGTATATAATGTTGGATTAAAAGATTTTTATATACGTTTAGAAGAAACTATTCCGATTAGAGGTTTTAATGTTTCTTTAAAAGGTATATAATATACAAGCGATAGAGAGAGAGAGTGCGTGTGTGTGAGAGAGAGAGAGAAAGAGAAAGACAGAGAGAGTAATACTAGCCTTCACTTAACTAATCAATTAACTTATTACGAATAAGCAGGTAACCAAAACCAACAGAGATCGGCAAACGTTAAAGTTCGCGGCCAGAGTAAAATGTGAGTAATAATTGCTAATTCTTTTATGTTGTTTATTTTATTTTATTTTCATATATGTATTATAAGTGAGAAATCACTTCATTTTAAAATCCATTGTGTATTACGCATGCAAACTGGAGAGAAGTACGAACGAAATACGTCAACATTATTCAGCGAAATAATCAACAAATGGCGACCAAATTTGACTTGGTGTCGTGTGATTTACAAAATAAATATTAACGAACGATTTGTTCGAAATATCTTTGTTCAGTTGTAAAGAGGTGTTAGTGTCCTTTGTCTAATAGCATATTTTCTAGCTCATCCGCTACTCCAATAAAACGTTCTTTCATTATAAATAATATAAAACGTCGATATAAATATATACATACATATATACATATATATATATATATATATATATATATATATATATATATATATATATATATATATATATAAAGTACTTTGCGATAGATTTTATTTTTATCCTTTAATTTTTTTAACCAAGAAAAATACTTCTAACTGTGTTTTTTTTTTTCATAGGAACATAGACAAAAACATAGACAAATTATACAACTAATAAAATAATATGAGTGTAATGTTAATGTATTTTTGGTTTGATATGTTTACTTCCGATATATATATATATATATATATATATATATATATATAGTAAGTTATACAAATATATATGGCAATTAAGCTACACAGAATATTCCGCGTTTCATCTACGCTAGGATTCGTCAGGCTTATACATAAGCTTATACATAAAACTGACGAATCCTAGCGTGGATGAAACGCGAAATATTTTGTGTAGCTTAATTGCCATATATATTTGTATAACTTACTACCTAGCTATACCTATATATTGAGCACTGTGGAAGTAAATACTTAAAGATTACGCATAAAATAATACTTTCGTATATTAATTTATGTGATTAAATGAATTAGTCACACACACACACACACACACACACATATATAGTAGTCATATATATATATATATATATATATATATATATATATATATATATATATATATATATATATATATATATATATATATAGTCATATTATTTGGAGTCTTCGGACATCTGTTGTCATCTTCTGTCATTTTTCACAACTTTTCAGTCGAGATAAACTCTGACTTATATTGCATTATGTCGAACTCGAAAATCTTTGTCAGACTCAGGATTCTGCGCAGAATTTATTTAATTCACGGAGGTGGCACCGTGACCTACGTAAATATAGCCTTTGTACTAAAGTAACATAACCTTCTGATATCATGAAATAAAGTCTGAATATGCGATTGGAAATACGCTCGTCGTACTAAATTGCAGAAAAAAATTACGAATATTGTCTAAAAGTGACATTTTTTCTTATAGCCAAGGAATTTTATTTCATTTGAACACATGAAATTGAAAGACATAATTTATTGCCAGGAAATACAGTAAAGTAAGAGGTATTTTCTATGTTTATAACAACTATTTATTATTATAATTGAATGGAATCTAATATAGCTAAAACGTGCTTTTTTAAAAGAAATATTTTGGGGATTAAGAGATGAATTTATTCATTAATTTTCCAAATAAATCTTTAAATGAGTTTTTTCTTTTTATTATGCTGATTTTTTTTCTTTTAATTATATTAATGTTTAACGCTTAAGGGCAATATATCATATATGATATATATGGTTAAGAAGCAGTTTTATTTATTTAGAACTGTTTTAAGGCTTCGCCGCTCACTCATTTTTGCGATCAAATTTCAAACAATTATTGCAGTTTATAAATCACCTTCTCAGCTATATTGTGAAAAAAATTTTTATTCAATTTTCGTTCAATAAAACAAAAGAGATGATGAATTTACTGGTGTTCAAAATCGTAAAAAAACGTAAGGAAGTGAGCGACGTTTTTATGATTGGTTTCCAACCACGTTGCTTAAGCGACTACTGCTGATACCAATTACCCGCTCTCGCAAAAGGGAAGTAACACGTGAAACAAAGAGAATGAAAAATTAAAGGGAGATAATAGGGGAGATTTTATTGAAAGCAGACGAGTGTCGTACATTGTTATTACATATTTGTATGTAATGTTTATAGGGGCAAAAAAATAGGACTGAAATTAAGCAAAGAATAAGTTAATTTACTAGAAGCCTAGAAAAGTCATGGAAAACAATAGAAAAATGCGAGCAATGAAAGTAATATGGTTAAGCTTAAACATGGAAAAGTAAAGAACTAGTTGTTAAAACTGGAAAAGAAAAGGACAATATATTCTAATAAAAATATATATAATTTATTACTTAAAATATTGCAGCATTAAGAATGTTTTTAATTCAATCTATAACATTATAAAATCAATTCTTAATCTTAAGTTATAAATTTATCATATTTTTTACTTCTCTTTTCCAGTTTTAACAACTAGTCCTTTACTTTTCCATGTTTAAGCTTAACCATATTACTGTTCATGCCCGCATATTTCTATTGTAATTTAAACCATATTTCAGTGAAAAACTGAAGACAGTTCACCTATATGTACATATTAAAAGCATGTGCCAAAGAAAGCTATGCCGGAAAAATGAAGCATCCCTCTTAGAAGTAGTATAGCACGTGTATCAATCTATCAACGGAATTCGTCATACTAATAGCTATTCTAGCGAATTATTTTAGTAGAAAGTCACAAACGTTTGTGTGGCTCACTTGTTATAAACCTGTATTCTGACACTGTTACATTTATATACGCAAATGCTTATATATTTGCATAATATTATGGTGTGTTCATATAATAAAAATTATATTATTTTGTAAACAAAAATTTAACGTCAATTTTATTAGTGCGTAAACATGTTTTATTGTTTGTTTTAACAACCAAAGTCGTATTTTTTTTAATTTTACGAAGTAATTTAACGAAGTAATTTAACGAAGTAATTTTTTGATTTAACGAAGTAATTTTTAATTTAACGAAAAATTTTAATTGAACGAAGTAATTTAACGAAGTAATATTTAACAACAAAAGTCGTATTTTTTTAATTTAACGAAGTAATTTAACCAAGTAATTTTTTAATTTAACGAAGTAATTTTTAATTTAACGAAAATTTTTAATGTAACGAAGTAATTTAACGAAGTAATTTTTTAACAACTAAAGTCGTATTTTTTTATTTAACGTAGTAATTTAACGAAGTAATTTAACCAAGTATTTTGTTAATTTAACGAAGTAATTTTTAATTTAACGAAAATTTTAAATTTAACGAAGTAATTTAACGAAGTAATTTTTTTTAATTTAACGAAGTAATTTAACGAAGTATTTTTTTTTAATTTAACGATGTAATAAAAAAATTATAATGCATTTTTTATTATATTTATAAAGATGATTTATAAAATTCTATGAAAAGATCGACTTTTATGAAAATAAAAATAAAAAGACGGCTATCATTGTAATCATGTTTGTAATAGCTAAAAATCTGTAAAAATGTAAAAATATTTTTTATTGACACCTTTGATTGTTCGACAGACCTTGCTTGCTAGGACTTCGTACATGACGTTGTTTTTCAGTACAATTTCAGTATATTTACGTTGGTCACGGTAGTATGCTCTCGTTTCGTCAGCAACGACTGGATAGAATCCCTAAGTAATACGCAATTGTATTTTCAGAGGATTGCCATTTTTAAAACTGAGTAAAATAAAGTGTTTCGTGAAGATTCCAGAGTTCGACAAGATACATATTAAGAAGGTCGGGAGGCTACATTAACCAAAACGTTAACGAAAATGACGCTCGAAATGAGAACAGTAGTCCGAAGATATAAAAAATACAAAGAACCAAACCTCATCTCAAAAATGCAGAGACGTAAAATGAAATATTTTTTTTCTGATACTGCAGTAATTCTGTTCTATCCTCTGTCAGTAAAGAAGAACTCATTTTAGACTGAATCAATATTAATTTTTCCCACATTAAGAGCTGATATTTTTGCTAACATTGCCATCGTGTAGAGGCAACTAAATAAAGACGCATCGTAATTATAACTCTCATTTTGGGTCGAGTTGATTTTCTAAACACCAATTTAATATACAAGTACTTTTCTGTTTCAGGACGTTTTTCTTTTTCTTTATTAAAGGCTTTTGTTCTGCTGCTTTTTTTTTTTCACAATTTAACCCTGTCTATTTTCTAATGTACTGAAAAGTCCCCATTATTGAGATGGGTGACTGGCTACAAATTGAACGGAACATTAAACCCGCCTTTGTGAGGATGACCGTCTCCCACGGCGGATGGGTTCCAGCAACTCCACCTACTTTGGAGGCGCCGAGCGTAAAAAATGGTGTAGATGTTGGACAGTAACTGTTTTAATATTCTCTGTGCGCATAATCAAATTTAACGGGAAAATATTTCAGTTAGTTGAAAGTGTGCGCCTGAGACAAAAAGGAGATATATGATTAGAGAGAGATAGAAAACGAGAAAGAACGGTTATCATTATTTTACTAGTTATGCATTTTCTAGCTTTGTTCTCCAATTATATCTCTTAAAAAGGAAATATAGTAGGAGCCCGGGGTAAGGTGGACCTAGGAAGCGGTCTTTAGCAAACTATTTAGCAAGTTTTGGGTCTAAACATTAGAAATTCTTTCATTACAGGGTATTCAGACATGCAGCAAGCTTTTTAATCAGTTTCTGGGTGAAATTTTGGCTGGCAAGATGTCGCAGTTTAAAGAGCTGACCTTTGCAGACTCTACCGACCCCCTCCGCCAATTTTGGATCTAACTACTTTAAATCTTAGAGGTAGGTTACCTGGACATGAGTCAAACCTTTTGATATACACTCATGAATAAAAACAATCGGTCAAAAGTGAAAGAAGGAAGAAATCGATTTTTCAATATTTTTCCATGAATTTTTGTTAATTTTAACTGAAAATTGCTATTTTACAGATCATTATTATTATAGCATATAATAATAAGTGGAAACATTAATCCTACAAATGGTAAGACCGCATCTTGGCGAGGATATAAAAAAACGAATTGCAGGATTAAGGCAGTCCAAAATTACTTACAAGCAGATTTTTGATATTTTAAGAAAAGAAAAAGTGAAAACATCTCTTCTGTAGTGAAGCGAATTGGTCAAAGGTTCGACATCGAATGCTTGGTAAAAGGGAAATCTGGATCTGGTCGCCCAAGAGCATTCACTTTAAAGGACAACCGCAGGCTTAAATTAACTGTTTTGAAGAATCGACAGAAAACTTATGATGACCATAGCAAAGAATTCAAAACAGGGGCTGGAAATTCTCTTTCATGGTATACATTATCTAGACGAATGAAAGAAATGGGATTTTCTTCTAAAAGGCGTGCAAAGAAGCAATTTTTTTATCTAAAAAGTACATCAATGATAGAAAGAGATTTTTCTCGTGTTATGGCAAGAAAGATACAGACTGGTTTAGGAATGTATTCTGGTAAGATGAATACAGGATTTGTCTTGTTAGTGATGCTCCTGAATGGTACATTCGAAGAATTGGAGAAAGATTTTCATCAAGTTGCATAAAAACGACAGTTAAACACGGGAATGGAGAGATAATGGTATGGGGAACTTTTACTGCAGCAGGAGTTGGGGAACTAGATGTGAGAAGTCAATCAATGCAAAGGAATACATTCGAATATTAGAAACAGGACTGTTACTAAGTGTCCAGAAGCTGGGAATATCCCAGAACATTATTTTTCAACACAATAATGCCCCTGCACACACTGCTAAAGTTACAAAAACATGATTTTCTGATAATTACATTAATGTGATATTTTGGCCAGGTCAAAGTCCCGATTTAAACCCAATCGGGAATATTTGGTCTATAATATCTCGTGCATTGGATGGAAGAAATTTTTCGAACAATAACAAACTGTAGGAAGCTGTGCAAAGCGAATAGAATAGCATCTCCTCTTCACAGTGTTCCACTTTGGTTGAGAGCATGTCTAAAAGGATTGATCTTTTTAAAAAATCAAAAGGGGATGCGATTCCATACTAAGCATTTATTAAAGTAAATGTCTTGTTTTGTGTTATTAGTCTCGTTTAAGTTTCCTTGTTCAATTGTTTTTTGTTCAATATAGCTTTTAGTGCAATAAAATGTCTAAAATTTGTTTGGCCCATATTTTTTTTTGTTTTTTGCTCACAAGTGTATATATACCTATGTACATAACGTTATGAACAGTGCATAGGGCCCGGGCAAAGGCGGGCTGAACTGTTTGTTAACAAAAAATAAATAAATAAATAAATAAGCGGCAAGAAAATAAAAACAACTAAAATAGCTGCAAGAAAATTAACAAAAAAGTTAGCAGTTGCGCTTTCAAAAATAAAAAAGATATATATATATATCCATATGACTTGGGTGCATTAGCTATAATCGAAACCGAAAGAAAAACTTATGAAATATATATATATATATGTGTGTGTGTGTGTGTGTGTGTGTGTGTGTGTGTGTGTGTGTGTGTGTGTGTGTGTGTGTGTGTTTATTTCGGTTTTGATTCAAGCGAATGGACTCAAGTCATATGGATATATATTTTTTTTATTTTTGAAATCGTAACTTTATAATATATAAAAACCGATAGAACATTAATTCTATAATAATATATACGAACTCTGCAAGAATTGAAATATCATATTTAAGCGTACTTTACGACCGGGCTTTGCCGGGCGTTCGTGCTAGCTTAGATAAATACTTTTGCAGTTTTGACAAAAAAGCAACAATAATTTCAGATTGTCTCGATCTACAGAATACCAAAACCAATATATTACATATGAACGAGTTCCCTGTGAAATTTCCACAGATCCCGCTAGTAAACTGTTAATGTTTTTTAGATAAGGGTTGGTTTCTTCAGACTACTGTTCTCAACTTAGGTGTTATTTTCACAATATTTAGGTGATTAAATAACAAATATAATCGAAACCGAAACCAAAACACATGAAGAATTCTTGGTAAGATTATTTATGACAAGAAATGAAAGTACATAAAATGTAAACGGTCCGGATGTAAGCGTGACACAGAAAATAACACAGACGCTATCGTATCAATATATAGATTATTAAAATCTCTTTTTAACAAATCAATATGCAGGTTTTTTAACAGAACGGATTTTACGGGAGACTCCAGCTACCCCCCACCCATCCTAGGGGTGCATTTCGGGTTAAAATTTGCTAAAATTGACACTTTTATGCTTATTAAAAAAATTGATGCCTTGGATTTTTATAAAACTTTCTGAAGAGTTGTAACTAACTGATTTATATATAATTTTGTCTGTCTATACTTCGCGATAACTCTTGAGGCTGTTTTAGGGCTAATGAAAACACTCCATATTTGGGACTATTTTACTATATTTGTCCACAATTTTCTGGCAGTTTTGCATGGTACTGAACTCAAATATAGATATGTTAAGGCCTTCGGGACTTTTGAAACTAAATGGCGGGTAGGGCAAAGTCATTTTTTTGTTTTTTTTTGTATGGTGCAGAACTCAAATTTACATATGTTAAGGTCTAAAACTGCACCATCTGTTCATTGTCACCAGGATTTAACGTCTTCTGTGGACTTTGGAGGCTAAATGCGAGGGGGGGATGCTAAACTTAGTCATTTTTCATGCCTCGTTCACTGTACACTAACAGGGGATCATGCGTACTTCACATGTTTTTTTTTGTTTTGTTTTTTTTTTTCGTTGATCGTCTGAGACGTACAGACTTATTAGGAATTACCAGATCCTATTTGGTGCAGTTATCTCAAGACAAACATATTTAATATTCTCGCTTATTAATAAAGAAAAGCTATTAACCGCTGAAGTCTTTAGCAAGAAAGATCGAATGAATTAAAAGGATGATTGATTGTCGTTGCCTGAAAATACGGCAATTTCTGCCCGTATTTCGAGGCATTCAAGCGGGAAAATGCTGATTTTTTAAAAACTTCTTTTTGATGCGTTTTTATTGTAAAATCGCGCGAAATCCAATCAGATATTTATATTTTTAGCTACAACGAAACCATCGGCAATAAAGCGAAGATCTCAAATTAAAATAATTTAAGCCCCTTTTTTTAAACTTTCACCTTCGATGAATTTGGCGCGTATAATTAATGTGGAGAATTAACCGTTAGGGTTTGACTTTTAGAATATCAGAATAAAGAAAAGATTTAAAAAATAGAAAACGATGACGAAATTGCTGTTAAAATCGGGAATTGAAATAAAATATATTTCTGATTGAAGTTGTAGTTCAAAAAGTTAACACATAGCTAATGCCTAATTGCAGCGTGATATCATATACGTAGAATATGTCTGTTTGTCTCTTTCGCTTTTTTTGTCAAAAACTATTGGGCTGATCTGGATAATAAATTTTATTCACCTTTGTTATAAATCTATTAAGTGTTATAGTCTCCGTTAGATGCACAGTTTAGGATAATCCATATATGGATACGATAGTGTATGTGTTCTTCTGTGTGTCACGCTTACATCCGGGTTGTTAAATTGTTTTTTTCTTCTATTTCTTGTCATAAATACTTTTACCAAGGATTTTTCATAAGTTTTGGTTTCGATTTCGATTATAGCTGAAGGAACTCAAGTTATATATATATATATATATATATATATATATATCATAAATTTTTATTCTGGCTTCGATTCAAGCTAATGCACTCAAGTCATACGGATATATATATATATATATATAAATATATATATATATATATATATATATTTATATTTTTGAAATCGCAACTTTATAATATATAAAAATCGATAATATAAAACTATATATATATGTAATTAGCAAGAATTGAAATATCCTATTTTAACGTACTTTACAACCGGGCTTTACAGGGCGTTCGTGCTAGTTTAGATAAATACTTTTTCAGTTTTAAAAAAAGAGCTACAATAATATCAGAGCGTCTCCATTTACACTGAACATCTATATAATGCCAACGTCAATATATTATATATGAATGAGTCTCCGATGGAATCTCCACGGGTCCTGCTAGTTCAGGATTAATAGGTATTCTGTCACCACAATACTATAGAAGTTTTTACAGAAACTAATGGGCTGATCTCGCTAAAATTTTGTGTAAGCTTTATTAGGATAAGGTTATGAAAACAAAATATTATGGTATCCGTTTGATGTGCATTTAACAATTAATAAGGATTAGTCAAGATATTGAAAACATTTACTCCAAATGTTTAGCATGAAAAAATTATTCTGAGACAACGGCTTATAACGTTTGCCTATTTTTAACTGCTATATTAAATTTATTTAAGCCTATCTGTTTGTAGGTTTGCTTGTCCGTTCCGTATTTTCTTAGAAATAACTCGACTAGTTTAGCTGAAATTTAGCATCGATCTTTGTAATAAGATGCATCGAATTAACCATTACAGTATCCGTTCGACGCTTGAACGGAGGTTCATAGGGATTATATGAATTAGTATTTAATGCAACAATGCGAAACAAATCCAACCACATTTAACATAGGAAATTATTTTTAATAAGTTCATTCGCTGCTATAATTACTGGAATTATAGACGTCTTCATATGTTATAAAACGTGTGTGTTACCTGTGTGTTTCTAACTGTGTATCTAACGGACTGTTGTCCCCGTGTTCTAAATCTCTTAACGGCCTGTGACTCATTTAGTCTTTTATGTGTGTGTTTGTTACATATAATTCACAGTACATTTATAATGACATACCTGTTGTTCCGAGGCCTTCTGTCTTTAATGGCCGCTGCCTGGGGGATTAGCTAAGGTCTTGGGAAGCTGGGTTCTGCTATAACAAGCCGCATGCAAGATAGACAGAAGACAATGTATGTTTTTATGTATTGGTTTATTTAACTTCGAAGCATCCTGTCTTCCGTAGCATGGAGTGAGATCGATGATCTCGGACTTGTGGCGTTTTTCTGCACCTATTTGGAGACAGTCGCCCCCTTATGGGGAAACCTGTTTAACCCACTTTGCTTCTTCGATTTCTCGAAACCAACGCCTAATCTTATTTAAACAGGAACCCCTTACACGTCACGTCCGATCCCCATTCGAATACTTCCTGTTCAAACTGATCGGTCAACCAAGTTTGATACATATCACACTATGACCCTTTTACCATTTCTGCACCTGCATGCTCGCTCAACTTATCGTTTCCCACGATTCAATCACTGTTATTTACTCCGCTAGATAGATAGTTAATTAGATAGACAGATAGATAGATAAGTTAACAGATAACTAAACAAATGCATTCTACCGGCATTGCCTGGCGTTGACATAACATTAAGATTCCTGGATTTTTTCTATGTCGCATATAAAACCTTGGTATTTCGTCATCTTTCCTCTCAGATCTGTTTTACTCAGCATCATTGGGATCATTAACTTCTACAAAGTTTGGCTATTTCACCTTTTTGTCCCATATAATTATGTCAAGTTTAATAGATCCGTTTTCTAGGTGTGTATGTAGATGTGGTTCTGTATCGACCTAGAAGTTTTTTTTTATATAATATTATTACACACCTTTTTTAACGTCTTTTATTTATTTTTTTTATTTGTGGCTACGGGCAACCACTAACAGTAAATATTTTTTGGTTTATTTACAAGGAAAGAAATTAGCTATAAAAGCCAAAATTACAGTGAAACCAATAAAATATAAGGTTACCGGGCACTAATATGCAATTTGCTACATTTGATAGAGAAATATTTTCGGTTCCACGAAATTTTCCTTGATTTTTCCGACAGAAAACAGTTGTCTGTCTTTCGTTGAAAGTTGTAAGTATTTGAATCGATGAGTAGTAACGCCTAGTTGTAAAGGTAGTCGGAGTGGTGATATAGCAGCAGGATTTTTCTGTGTCTTCCTTTTTCCCTTGGTTCTGTAATTTACTCGACAACCACTCACTTGCTCTATGGCGCCATGCTCTTTAATGGTTTACATTTTATAGCATGTACAGTTACACATTATGAAAGTTTCTCTTCGTTCGATCTCTGTATCGTCAGTCGAATGAAAATATAGCTTCGCAACCAGCGACCAAACCCAGTAGCTGGTCGTCAAAACAGGGAGATTTTTCTGTTCTCTATTTCATTTCAGATTCTTGTATCAATACTCTTTTGTAAAGCAATTTTATATATGCGTTTAACTCATGGACATCGCTTGTTGTTTTCTAAGAACAATGTTAAGAAGCATACGACGGTTATATTAGAGAACATAAAGCGTTCCAAACAGGAGTCAGTAATGTATTGAGGGATGATGAGAAGAGTGAGAAGCGTCGATCATGTAAGCTGTCTGTGGAGGACGAGAATATGCTGGAATCAGATAGCGAGTTTAGAAGATGCAGGCAAATTGAGACTACGTGTTTAATGGCAGTTTACTAAAATTGTTACTACATTTAAGTGATACGCTTAACACATAATCGTCACTCTCTCTCTTTCCACCTCGCCCCTTTTGAACTTGCAGTCAATCTAAGCTCGTGTCGTTGAAGGAAATCCTTCATTTATTTCTTTTTAAAATGTGATTTGAATAAATTGTAAAATAATTATGTTAAGAATATATGTCAGATATTTTTGTTTCAGTTAAACAGTATAGCCTCGGCCCCTGGAAGAAGACAACACGTGTGCAGTTATCAGTCAATAAGGATTAGTGCTGTTAGATTTCATTTTTTAAATGACTGTCAACTTGACAACACCCTTACGTCTACAGCATATAACAATTGTATCATATGAAATTGCCTTGAGTCTTACTTAGCTTGTTTGAACGCGGGATGTTCTAATGGAAGTTCATGAATAAGTAACCAATTTAAAAGGTAAGTACAAGATCGCATCGATGTTTACACATCGACGTACAACATCCAAATGCATAAACGCGTTTGCGTGTACACCGTCTGCGCATACATTTTCTGTAATATAAATCTCACCTATCTTTTTAACTGTATGTATGTATGTATGTATGCATGTTTGTATGTCTGCCTGAAACTTTCGACATAGGCGACGGATTTTCACAAGATTGATATCATTTTGAAGCTTGAGCCTTCGGACGACAAATATCGAAAACTTGGTCCAACACATTAATATCTCCATCCTCAACTGGGCAGTTATCTACAGGGAGGGTCGTTTTTTTTTCGTTGACATTTTTGCATGTCATTCAACCCTCGCGTCTACGACGTCGCATAAAAGGCGTTATTTCGACGGCCTGTAATGTTACAACCACGGTAGACACATCGGTAAAGCATTCTTTTTTATCTTTTTTTTCCTCTGGCGCGTTACGTGTTCGAGCCTGCTTACTACCCTTTCATTTTTTTTTTTTTTTTTGCTCAACCATCACTCTTACACACACCTGCACTTTCTTTTCCGCCTTCACGTCACGGGTTGGAGTCTGCCTGCCTACTACAACATATTTTTTTTTGCTCAACATGCACTTCCAAACACACGGGAAACGCCGGGCACCCAAGCTAGTCTATAATACAAATCTCGCCTGTCTGTTTAAATGTATATATGTATGTATGTTTGTATGTCGGCCTAAAACTTTCGACAGAGGCGACGGATTTTCACGAGATCGGTATCATTTTGAAGTTCAACGTCTCGGAAGACAAATATCGAAAACTTGGTCAAAAACGTTACTTTTTTCACTCTCAACTGGGTAGTTTTCTACAAGAAAGGAGTCGATTTTTTCGAGCCATTTTTGCAAGTCATATCGGTTGCATTGACTTTGCCTATTTTTTAACGTTCCGAACTAGAAGTGAGGCTCGTTGATCTTGCTGATCAGTGGAAGGGGTCAGACCACAGTTTCCGATAATTGTGTAATAAATGCTCATAGCCATTTGAGAATGCTGATCACTCTGTGATAATGATAGAAATCACCTTAAACTCTCGACCAAAAGCTAAAGAGCCGTTTCTCAAAACGACAAGATACTATAAAAAGCCTGACTAGCAAGCCATCAGGGAGCTCATCAGAGATGCTCCATGGGGAAATATCTTTTCTCTTCGTACAGAATAGTGGGCAAATAAGACCACTGAATGATAGCAAACCCGAAACTACCAAAAAACGCATTGAAGCACATAAATTAAAACTCGTGCTTTCTGGAAAATGTACAACAGTACAGTAAATAAGGGACAATCAGCAATTCCCCCACTATCCACCAATGATGAGATTGAATTTACTACAACTTAGAAGGCAAACATGCAAACATGTAACTTGGTCTGTTCAAACTCTACATTGAACTCAGCAAATCGCTCCCTCTCTAGTTTTTCTTTGCGGACAGACACCACACTAGATAATCTGAAAATTACTCCTTCCCAAGTACATGATATCATAAAAAACCTAGACACCACAAACGCATGTGAACCTGGTCTCACTTCGGCTGTACTATTAAAAACATGCTCCACTGAGGTTGCTCCAAACTTTTCAACGAATGCCTTAACGGATCTTGCTGACCTTACTGCTGAAAAACTGCTTCAGTTTACAAAAATTCTTGCGAAAAACTACACTATTGCTCTATTAGCGATAATATAGTTTATAGCGAAAACTTATATTTCGCCAAAATATCTGAGTATAATTATTCAAGCTCTAGTTCATCACCTTATAGTTGCTAAACTTCTGTCTGAAGAACAATGTGGATTTAGACAAGCCCGTTCTACAGAAGATATCCTTACTGTAATCTCTAAACGTATATACCATACACTGGACAAGGCAGGGGAAGGTAAGACAGTAGCCCTAGGTATATCTAAGGCTCCTGACAGGGTATGGCACGATGGTCTTCTCAGGAAAATCAGATTACATGGTATCACTGAACAAATACTTAACATAATTAAATCCTTCTTTAGTAAGAGAAGAATCCAGGATGTCCTCGAATGTTGTAGATCAAAACAATCTTCTATACTCCTATAAATTCGTTTTTCTTTTGTGTGTATTGATATTCATATTAAAAACACCCTTTTTTATTTGTTTATAAAAAATATAATTTTCTGGGTTTTGGAATTGCATTCACTAGCAAAAGATCTAGCATATTTGCATATTCTTTTAAACGTTCATTTTGATTAATTGCCTATTAGTTGTTTCCGTTTTTTAATGGGATAATCATCTTTAGTTAACTATTACGCATAATTATATTGATGCAGATATTCTATATGATTTATACTTGCATAATATTTGCGTAAAAAGTTTATAGTAAACACAAAATTGTTTCCATATATATTTATGTATACGTATGTATTTTTGTTTAAGAAATTTTGCCTACCAACCCCCTCCTAGGGTTTTTGGTTTACAGACATGAAACTTGATATATAAGGCATTTGAATCCATGCAAAACTTTTGGATTTGGATTTTAGCCCGGAAAATAAAAGTGTGAAAATAAAATAAATGAAATTTGCCAGGTGAAGGCCGAACGCCGCCATTACGAATGCAAAACATTGGTTCATGATTTAATTTTTCGCCCTTCATTATAAATAGCTTCATAGCCCAGTCATTGACAGCAGAGGAAAAATAAATCGTGAGCTGAACGTTTTGGTTTCGTTTCTCGGTGGTGGCGCATGAGTCTTTTTTTTAATACTTTTTAAATCATTGCTACATATTACATTCAATCTCTCTCTCTCTCTCTCTCTCTATATATATATATATATATATATATATATATATATACTAAAGTGAACGTGTTTGTGTGTCTGTGTATCTGTCTGTCTGTGTACATTTCCCTACGCAATAACTCTGTCAATTTTAAGTCTGCAGACTAGAAATTTGATATACCGGTTACTGATATTTGGGAAAATCGATGTAATCCGTTTTTGACCAGAAATTTCGCTGTTAATCGGTCAAAGTTTAACGATTTGACCTTTGAGAACTCTACCAAACTCCTCCGACAATTTTGAGTCTACACACTTGAAATTTTAGATATAGGTTCCTTAGACATGGATCTAAATTAATAACTTGATTTGAGCCCAAACCAATAAATTTTTAGGGGTCATAATAGGGGTCAAAGTTTAAAAAAATTAACCCTTTTTTGTTGTTTTTGCTCAGCATACACCTCCAAACACCCGGGCAACGCCGGCCTGAAATTCTAGTATGATATAAATACAGGTGTGTCTCAGGGGCCAATCCTTGGCCTTTTATTATTCCTCATATTCATAAATGACCTCCCTGATAAAATTATTAAATTGCCTTATATTAATAATTATTTAATTGTTAGGTGGAAGTACAGAAGATATTTTTAAATCCCTCCCAATATTAAGAATGGCTGTCTTAATAAAGTCTCGAGGAGAAAACAGATGAACATATGGCGGAAATTCTAGAGAAAGACCTCCAGTCTGTAGCGAAATCTCTAAAATGGATTGTCACATTCAATGCTGCTAAGACTAAGCTTGTTTCCTTTAAAAATAACAAGAACTTTCTCAACCACCAATAGCTATGGCTAATGATATATTACCTGAAAGTATTTTGTTCAAACTCCTACGCTTAACGTTCACAGGAAACATGAGTTAGAACAGATGCATCATGGGCATTGCTCCGTCTGCTGCGAGGAAGGTGGGCTCTTTCTACGACGCTAGAAAGTTACTTACGCCTTAAATTATCCTGTACCTCGACACGGCCACCATTCGCCAATGCATGCTGTCTTGTCACATTTGGGCTGGTGCAGTTGCTACTAGTCTCTCACTTCTGGACAGGGTTCAAAAGATACCCGTAAACCTAATAGGTCCTGAACTGTCATCTAAGCTTCAACCTCTGCCACATCGACGAAATGTTTCATTCCTCTGCCTGTTCTACAAATATTTTAATAGTTAATGCTCCAACGAACTATAAGCTCGTGTACCCCTTCGACATAAATACCCCCGACAAACCCGACAAGCAGCTAAATCCCACCCTTATATAGTAGAGATTCCCAGCCAGAAAGCCTTCTACTCTTATTGTCCCTTCCCCAGAACTGCTAGATTTTGGAATTCCCTTCCGGGTCCCTGTTTCCCCAAATCAAATGACATGTATAAGTTCAAATGTAATGTAAATCTTCATCTTGCTGTTAAACTCCCTGCATAGCGTGCCTGCAATTATGTCCAAGATAGTGACCTCCTACAACAAGGTAGCACTGTGCCTTGTTTTGGGTGAAAATGCAATAAAAAATTTAAGAAAAAAAAACGATCCGTGTGATCGTTAGAAATTTATTAAACCTGTCTCGTCAGAGATTCGTTACGGAACGTCTACTGATGTTTGTTCACGTCGAAATGCTCGTTTATCTGCGTAAGGTTCTTCTTATTGTGTAGGATATCTGTTCGCTAGAGTAATCTGTTTTTAGAAAAAGGGTCTTAACTTCCATGTTCATCTGAAGTGGTGCGACTATTTCAACGATAAAGATTCAAACATCCCGATTATTACAATCTCTCTATCTTTAAAAGTGAAAATGCGTGTGTGAGAACACCTGTCAACCTTTATACTCAACCAATGTTTGATCTTCTGACTGTAAATTTGGTATATAGGGTATTCAATTGTGGAAAACTTTTTAACTAGTTTTCATCCGGAAAAAAAACTTCTCAACCACCAGTAGCTATGGCTAATGATATATTACGTGAAAATACTTCATTCAAACTCCTAGGAAACATGAGTTGGAACAGATACATCCAGGGCATTGCTCCGGCTGCTGCGAGGAAGGTGGGCTCTCTCTACCGTGCTAGAAAGTTACTTACGCTTTAAAGTATCCTGTACCTCTATACGGCCACCATTCGCCAATGCATGCAATCTTTTGGGCTGGTATATTTGCCAATGCATGCAATCATTTGGGCTGGTACATTTTGCATGCAATCATTTGGGCTGGTACATTTTGGGCTGGTATATTCGCCAATGCATGCAATCATTTGGGCTGGTATATTTGCTTCTAGTCTCTCATTTCTTGACAGGCTTCAAAAGATAGTTGTAGATCTGATTGGTCCTAATGAGTCAAAAGTGAAAAATCGATAATGGTGGGAGTGGCATCGGATTTTTATCTGTTTTTCAACTGCTTCACAAGGTTTGAAAATACTTTTTACAAAACGTGTCAAGCTGCTCTAATGGTTATCGTACTTAACTCACTGTCTTTAGATTTTGGTTTCGATTTAAGCTCGAGTATTTTTTATTTACAAGATGTTAATTGTTTAGAAAAAAAAACATAATACTGACATGCACACGTCTCAGTTTCTTTTCGTTTGTTTCTACTTCATTTTTGTCAGGGGAATTTAACGCCACGTTTAATACCGGGCAACGCCAGTTACATCTTCTAGTATATGAGATTTGGGAAGATAATTGATTTGAATATTGTGGAAGGGAAACCCCAGGGAGACATGCTAACAGGATGTTGTGTCTAGAGACCTGATACTATTCCGGCGTAATTTTGGTTGACGCACGCAGTGGGACATGGCCATGTCTTGATAGAGGGCATTTGAAATGTTTGTTGGCTTCGCAAGTCATTTTGATGAATACGAAATCGAAATTGAAAACGGAATGCATATTTCGACAGAAGTCGAGATCCTAAGCGTCAGAAAATATGGTCCTGTTGATTGAGGGATGGATTTCATCGATACAGCCAATCATTCAAATAGGTATATCACTCAGAGTATCGATCCGTTAGTGGCGAAATATATTGGAGTATCACTCAATAAATTAATAATACTCTAAAGAAAAGAAGACAATAAATTAAAGATCAAATCGAATATAAAAAGAAAACATTGAGACAATTAGTAATTTATTGATTTGTCAGCAAATTGTGAAGGCAAGAAATATATCGATCCATTGATCGATATGTTAAACACCAAATCAGATGTTTTCAATTATTAAACAGACAGACATAAAGATATTAGTGTTATTGCCATTTGATTTTATGATGCATAAGTATTGATTTCGTATTACAATAAAGCTTTGGTGTATATCTGCAACCGAAAATACGTCTTTTTATCAAAGCTGTGACGTCAAGATGTATTAATGTTGAAGATTTAAAACAGGCTATATGTTTAGTCACGGTTCTCTGTAATATTAAGATGGCCTCACACTACAGTCATATAATCTGCTGACGTCATTGAGTTTGGCCCTATGAATCTGGTTACGTGTCCCAAGAAACAACCGGAAGTAAATGAAGTCTAATGACAAAACGGTTTTCTGGGATTTAGCAGATCAGTCAACTAATAAGAAAAAAGGTTAATAATTAAAATATATGACAAATGAATGTTACCGAATGCGAGATGAGTTACTCTTCTACCTACATAGTTGAGTTTTGTGTGTTTTAACGGAATCTAAAACTTTTATTCGGTTCGAAAAAAAAACTTGTGTCGAGCTGCTAAAGTAAACAGCAAATTGAAACAATAAGTACGAGTAAAAATAGCTGAAACAAGTGAAAAATGCATGGTACCCCGTGAATGCACAGTGAATGAGGCATAATGACTAAGTTCAGCATTTGCACACCCTTCCTTTTTAGCCCCTAAAGTCCTCAGAGGACGTCAAATCTTGGTGAAAATGAACAAATGATGCAGTTTTAGGCCTTAACATATGTAAATTCAAGTTTCTTATCAAGCAAGACTAGAAACGACTAAGTCCATCATTTGCCCTCCCCCAATTTAGCCCCAAAAGTTCCCAAGGCCTCAACATATTTAAATTTGAGTTCAGCACCATGCAAAACTGCTAAATAGGCATACACAGAAAATTTTGGACAAATTAGGTAAAATAGTCCCCAATGTTTTTATTAGGCCTAAAACAGACCCTGGGGCACAACAAAGAGTTATCGCGAAGTATAGACAAACAAAATTATATAGAAATCAGTTAGTTACAACTCTTCAGAAAGTTTTGTATAAATCCAATGCATCATTTTTTTTTTAATAAGCACAAAAGGATCAATCTTAGCCATTTTAACCCGAAAGGCAACTTTAGGAGGGGGGGGGGCAGCCGGAGTTTTCCCAGAAAATCCGTTCTGTTACTTTTATTGTGTAGTGGTACAATTTAAAGAGAGAAGGGGACGTTAATTCAAAGGTAACGATGAGGGAGACAAGACATGTATTACCTATTACAGTTCTGTGGATTCATATAACATATATTAGCGAGGAGAGAGGATGGTCAGTTCTTTTAACACAGCAGGGAAATAATCATTACTTATGATGGAGAGAGGGATACATTACTTGGAAGGGTTTTATACAAAGTTCATATTAAGATGATTAACACATTACCTTCAATTGTTGAATGACGACACGAAGACAACAGTTACAAAAATCGATGATGTTCTTTATTTCAATTCAAATTCGGGATCTGTATAGTTTAATGTTTTTTCCTTCGCTTCCAAAGAACCCTGACTCCAACTCTCTCTCCCTCTCTCTCTCTCTCTCTCTCTCTCTCTCTCTCTCTCTTTCTGACTAGAAGACTTAACTGTTCTGCTTCCTCTGCTCAACTGTCGACCGCTTGATCTGACTTAAACTAGCTCCTATATTGAGAAATTCTCTTCTTGCTATGACTTCAGATGTGTGGTTCCAAAACGTGACCAACTCACGTGGCTAAGCACCGTTTCCCAAACACACTTCTGCTAACAAAGGATTCTCAGCTAACCTAATTTTTTAACCTAACCTACTTTTTACAATATATATTCAATTTTTATTCTTCATTCTTTCAGTTTTCACAAAAGAATGGGCAATTTATTCTTTTACAATACAAACAATATCTAACTATTTTATATGGAATTTAACAATGCAAAATTCTTGCATTCCAACTCTAAATCTATTTCTGAACCTTGCTTACAAGGTTCGAGTCTCGGCTTATCCTTATCTCATTTTCAACTTATCTAATGGTTTTTCTTATTTACAGGAAAAGGGGAGCCCTTTTTCCTGTAACATTTTTTCTTCATATCATGTTTAATGTTTGTGCAAGATTTCAAAATATTCCAAGGCGTTTTTATTAGAAAAGTGCGGACAGGCGAACGGACGAACGGACAAGGGTGAATTTAAAGGTTCACCCTCCTTTTGTCAGGGTACCAAAAACGGGCGCATATATTTTTATAAGCGGCTTATCATAATTATGCCTTTTTTTTTTAGTTTACGTCTGAATTTTTATTTTTTTTAAAACTAACAGACCAAAGTTAATTTCTAAAAGATACAAATGTATATTTACATGTTTAAAATTACAGTGAAAATGTCTATGTGCGCAAGGAAAGTATAAAAATATTACATGTCAAATTTACGCTAAAAATGTTTCTTTTTTAATGACATGAAATATTTTTGAAATCATCTATTTGTAACAACTTATTATGTAAATCTCACCTGTCTGTTTAAATGCATGCATGTATGTAATGTATGTATGTATGTATGTATGTCTAAAACTTTACAACAGAAGCGACGTATTTTCACGAGATTTGTATCGTCTTGAAGCTCGATCATTCGGATGAAAAATATCCAAATATTGGCTAAAAACATTGATTACTTCATCATCAACGGGGCACTTTTCTACAAGGATGGTCGGGGTTTTTGCGTCGCCATTTTTGCAAGTCATGATATCGGTTGGAATGACTTTACTAATCTCAACGCCCTGCGCTTCCGGTCGCATCATGGAGTAAGGGTAAGGCGTCAGTTTTCTTTTCTTTTTTTTTCACTTTCTTTTTCGCCTTTGCATCACAGGTTCGAGCCTGCTTGCCTGCCTACTATCACTTTTTTCTTGCTCAACACACACTTCCAAACACCGGGGCAACGCCGGACATCCAGGCTAGTATTGAATAAACAATATTTAATTCGGGGATAATACAGTTAGTTCACGAAAATTAATTTTTCTTCGAATTATAACGATATCATAAACAGAGACGTTAGTTTTTTGGGGTTTTTTTTCATAATGTTCCTGAAAAACAGTAAATACTTTTTTATTGCTACAATGACGATGCTTTATTCATAAGAAAAAATTAAATTCATGCATTTCTGTTTGTTTTTTCTTTAGTATTAAAAATATAACTTTTGTAAATGTGAGTTTGTTTACACAAATAATAGATTTTCAGTAAGATTAAAAATAATAATGACTTCATAATATTTCGTGATCATTTAGAAATACCGAAAAATTACATTAAATACTGATAAATTACATTAAACACTGAAAAATTACATTAAATACTGAAAAATTACATTAAATACTGAAAAATTGCATTAAATACTGAAAAATTACATTAAATACTGAAAAATTACATTAAATACTGATAAATTACATTAAATACTGAAAAATTACATTAAATACTGAAAAATTAAATTAAATACTGAAAAATTACATTAAATACTGAAAAATTACATTAAATACTGATAAATTACATTAAATACTGAAAAATTACATTAAATACTGAAAAATTACATTAAATACTGATAAATTACATTAAATACTGAAAAATTACATTAAATACTGAAAAATTAAATTAAATACTGAAAAATTAAATTAATACTGAAAAATTACATTAAATACTGAAAAATTACATTAAATACTGATAAATTACATTAAACACTGAAAAATTACATTAAATACTGAAAAATTACATTAAATACTGAAAAATTACATTAAATACTGAAAAATTACATTAAATACTGAAAAATTACATTAAATACTGATAAATTACATAAAATACTGAAAAATTACATTAAATACTGAAAAATTAAATTAAATACTGAAATTTCGTTGTTTTTTCCGAACGTCTTCCGATGCATTAACACTGGGTGTTATTGGTGAATTGTGAAAAATACCGACAAGCCTTTTTTTTTATTTTTATATTTTTTTAATAAATCCGGGCCAATTCCGTTTTTTTCTTGATGTTTTTTTTTTATTTTCAATAAATCCGTGCCAATTTCGTTTTTTTTTTTAATAAATCCGGACTAAGTCCGTTTTTTCTTTTTTCTTTTTTTTTTTAATAAATCCTGGCCAATTTCGTTTTTTTATTATTAATAAATCCAGGGCAATTTCATTTTTAAAATAAATTTAGACCAATTGCGTTTTATTTTTTTTTTAAATAAATCCGGTCCAATTTCGTTTTTTTTTTTTTAAATAAATCCGGGCTTATACAGTTTTTTTTTTTATAAATCTAGGCCAATTTTGTACGATGTTTGTATACTTTTGACAAAAAAGAATAACTTTTGCGCTATTTTTCACCAATAACCAATGACATCCAGTGTGGATGCACCAAGGTTGTCGGAGGTTACATCGACCGAAACGTTATGGAAAAAAGCAACCAAGATTGGAACAATTGTCCAACTATCTAAATCATATAAAACATAATTATCAATTCTCAAAATATACAAACATAATATTAAAAAAAAAAACAGCAGAAAAGACCGTAATTTATTAAAAAAGAAATAGACTTGGCGCTATTTTTTAACCCTTCACAAATAACATCCAGTCTCAATGAGCCTGAAGACGGTCGGAGGTTAGATCGACCGAAACGTTATAGAAAAAACAAGCAATATGACAACAATCGTCAATACAATGCAAATAATACCAAAAATAATTATCCTCGTCTCAAAATTATACAAGCACCATATCAACAATATTGTTGTTCGTTTGGATTTT
>NC_136497.1:123952804-123962804 GCF_053919585.1 Euprymna scolopes | reverse complement strand
GTTTTTATATTAATACTAGCATGGGTGCCCGGCGTTGTCCAGGTGTTTGGAGGTGTATGTTGAGCAAAATAATAAAACGATCAACTTTTTTAACTTTGACCCCTATTATGACCTCTTAACAGTTATTGTTTTGGGCTCAACTCCAGTTATTTAGTTAGATTCATGTCCAAGCAACCTATATCAAAAATTTCAAGTGTTTAGACCCAAAATTGTCGGAGGAGTTTGGTAGGGTTCTTAAAGATCAAATCATTGGTATTTTCTTTATCATAATTTATAATTGGATTATTTTATTTACAAGTCATTACTCTTTCAGTTTTGTAACTCTGAGCTTAGCTAAGGCGGTATCTTAATTTTTCCTTAGTTTCATAATTTATTGTATTGTATTTTTTATATCAATATCAACAAGGTACAAGTGATTCAAACTGGTCAACAGGAACTGTAGATATATCCTGAACCAGCGAGATAACTATAGTTTACAAAATAATAACATTATAAACAAAATTAAAAAGTCATGTTTAAGTGTATTTACGACTAGGCAACGCAGGACGGCGGGCTCGTTCTTATATAAAATATTAGCATCTAATTTTAACCTCAAGAAAGATAAAGTATAGCATAGTTACGTGTTTTACTGCGTAGAAATAAATATGGCGTTGTATTCTGCGTACTACTGCGGCATCTGAGATGTATAGGAGAATCTAGATTTGACACAAATATCTATGTGTCTGATATAAAAATTCAAGTGTTAGCGCCAGTAAGTAGTCCACTGATTTCCTAGAATTTACACTGTAGTAATACGAAATCAATATTCACAAAAATGTCAGTAAACTAAAACCCATAGAAACCTAAACCTTACTTAAAGACCATAAAAGTAATTTTAACAATAACTCTAGCACTCGCTTAATTTTTCCGACTAAATTCGAAATGTGTAGAATTAAGAAAGCAATCATTTTTAGAATAAACAAGCAAATAAAAAGACCTGGAATTAAACCAATGCGCTAATAATGCGGAAGTAATAGTTTGGGTTTAAAAGTATTAAAAACAAATACAAATGCACCTTTTTACAATTTGAGATTGTGGACTTCTATCCATCCATATTCGAAGAACCCTTCAACTCTGCCTTGCAGTTTGCTGAAATATATTTTCAAATATGAAATCTATAAAGATGAAATTGTGACCTTTACACGTGTGCCTTACACGCCCTTGACCCCTGATCGCGGCCCAGTTATGATCTGCACCCTGGTCGGTACAGTTATGATATGTCGACTGGGCAACCAGGTCTGCCAACCGTTAGTACGTCGCCTCACCCAGTGAGTTCTTCGTTAAGGCGTTGGGGATTCTTCTCGGATGCTCGGTCCTCAAGGCCTGTTCTCCGTGGATCGTCTAGTTATCCTGGGTGTTCGTTGACGGATACGGTGTCACAAATGGCAAATAAAGAATGTACATATATAGGGATCAACGCACATCAGCAACAAAACTCCGGAGGTTAGTTAATATAATATATATTTCGGAAATTCATAAAAGAAGTATTTACAGCATATACATAGAGTTGACAATTAATTCAAGCAAGCAGTTAGTTCTACAACTGAGCTTCTGTTGTTGAAATACCTGGTCGGTATCGCGGACTTTGCGTAATTCTCATTAAGTGATCGACACGTTATAAGCGTTGAGTTATCAGGCAACAAGAAAGGGGGAGAGAGAAAGAGAGAGAGGTGATTCTGCCGAGACTTATCTCTCTTTGACTCTTACTCTTACTCTTCTGTTCTTACTCGGTTCTGACTTAATCTCTAATTTTTCATTTCTTTTATAATACAATTATGGAATGATGACGACACCCATGTTCGTCATCGACCAATCAAATTGCTTGATTATAATTCGACGGGGCCTTTTCTCATTGGTTGATTATACTTCGACAGGGTCCTTTTTCATTGGTCCATTTCCAAAATTGGATTGACTCCTCCTTTTATTAACGCCCAACTTACACGTTGTATTAATTAACTCCTCCCTGGCTTACTAATGGAATTTTTCCATATCCAGGAAAATTATTTTTCCTTTGACTTAAAGTAAATCACGCGATTTTATTTGTTTTAAAATCATCTATTGATCTCACCTTTCGCTTTGATAATTCAAAGGGATTTTAGTTTATCTTTGAATTAAGTTCTGGTTGTCGGCCATTTTATTATATCAGACATTTTGTTTACGTCAAAAGGCCAAGAATGCATTTGTCGCTTTGAACTTATCGGACAACACATTTTCCCATCCGAGCAAAAATATTTCATAACTCAATTTTCGTTCGACCTGATTCACCAAATGACAATTCTCGATACGTTATCTTATAGTTTTGAAATTTCGGACAATTCATTTTTTTTCCTCTTCTTTGTTCTAAACATAATGCCGAGTCACTGCGTGTGTTTCTCTTAGATAAAAAACAACCCGACTTTTCAACTTGTCAAATTCACAGGTCAACTTTGGCTCATAGTTTTGCCAATTGCGGGTGTGAAATCCCCACCCCTCCGGCTCATGTACACTATGATTTCGGCCCTTGGAGATCAAACATATTTTATGCATTCTTTTTCGCTTTTGAAGTCTAGAATGTAATTCAACCTCTCGCTACAAAGGCACTCTTGCCGCCGCCATTTCAACAACAGACTTAGCTCAAAATTTATTCACAAAAAAAAATTAATAATAATTTTTTTTTTCAACCCGATCATCGTCCGGGAACAAAAAATTACTTTTAACCAAAATAAACGTCACATCAACCCTACAGGTCTGATGTGGGCTCTCTTTAGTGTTACAAAATCAGCATCATTAAAAACGTAAGAGATCAGTATTAATGAATAATAACAACCAATGGGTTAAAAGAAAATGATGAGCTCTTTCAATCTTCCGTTCTTGGGATCTGCAGAGGCATCGGACCTTGTATAGTTATTCAATTGAATACACATATAGAAGAATTTGATAATATGGTTATCGGCATCTATAGAGACGATGGGTTATCTATCATAAGAGAGTCCTACAAAGTAAAGGGGTAACATTTTAGATGAAAATATATGAAAATATAAATGTTAAGCCTAAAAGTAGCGACTAACATAAAAATAATTAATTTCCGAGAAATTACGCCGACGTAAAATGAAACCAAACATGAATAAACGCTTTTAAAACGTGTAAACTTACCAAGGTAAAACGTTTTGTTTTTTGGGGGTTTTTTTAGTTACAAATTCAGATTTTGTGATCAATGAAGATCTATTAATTTTCTGCTAGAAAAAGATTCGATAAAAGATATTCGATTAAGACTGAATTTCAATCGGCTTCGTCATTCGAGGAAATAAGGCATCGATTAAAAATCGTAACACATCGCTCTCAAATCTAATTTATAAAACTCACTATGTCTGTCTGTCTTTCTATCTGTCTGTCTGTTTCCATAGTTTCAAACTTTATTTCTTCCGAAACTAAACGTCGCAGAGGCGTGCTAAAGGCCGCAAATGATTGGATTTTATGGGCTGTTATTTCATGGGTCTTAAGCCCGTTATAATAGTTTTTAAGATGGCAAAAATGAGTCAAAATTTTAAAAAATCCTTATACATTTTGTACATTCATCTTAATATATTTTTAATCAGTTCATATGCGTGTCACGTTGGAACAGTGGTAACGTCACCAGCTTTGAATGCTACAGTTTTACTTTCGGTTTCGATTCTAGCTGATAGCACCCAAATACATTTTTTTAGCTTGGAAATCACGACTCTATAATAATATATACGAAATCCTAAGAAATCGAAATACCGGAGCCCCTTTTTCCCGCTAGTTTAGAATACATTCAAGTTAATCTTGTTGAAAAATATAAGGCGTTACGGTATTTCTGCATCTATAGACCTGCGATTTCCACGAAATTACTATGGGTGTGCGCAGCAGATAACGGAAAAAACCGGAAACGGTCAAGTGAGCCTTATCTCTAAAGAACACAAATTTACATCCCTCCCTCCCCATGTTAAGAATAGCGACAACTATAATACGACCCGCGCATTACTCTAAATGTATTAGAAACGGTCCCACGATGATGTGAAGATTGGCCGGTCTTTAAGGTCTGAGCATCAAGAGGTAAAGCATACCTGAGATGTTGGATATTGCTGTGTGGCCCCTTCTTCTCCCAGAAAACCTCTTGACCTTTGGTGGCGTTCGGGTTGGAATCTTCCTTTTCCTTAGAGCCGCTTCATTCTTTAATGCAGACATGCAAGACACAAAAAACACGCAACACCACACAATCGAAATATATATGAAATATAATTAACTATTTATTTTATAAAATGTATACAATATATATATATATATATGGTGACCCCTTCCCCCCCCCCAAAAAAAAAATGGGCCCCAACTCTAATCCCCGTTTCTTAGTGTTTTGTCCGAATGTAATGAAACTTTGGTCATAACTAGTTTATTATATTCAAAATATCACACCAAAACACTAGGGTCTTTGACCTTTTTGTTCTCTCCATTGACTGTAAAATGCTCAGAAAAACAATTGAATGTCCTCTGATTTATTTGGGTCACCTTGTATTACAATATTAATATACAATTTACATAGCTTACAATTGATTTTCGCCATTACTTCATTAAAACTAACTAACCTACCTTAACTATTGTTGAGGGAGAGGCGATGCCCCCATCATTTACGGAGCGACAGAAATATGCGTGCTCACCTCATGGCGGTCCGGACAGAAAGAGGTCGATAAAAGAAAGGCAATTATTGGGTTGCATCTTTGTGTATTCCTGCGCCTACGGCCAAGTAACCATCATGTAGGGGTAGGATGCTAACAACCACCAAAACCAGGGTACTAAGATATAGGGCCACACAACCACTGAAATCCAGTAATACATTGGAAAAATGTTTTAAAATCCAGAAAACTACTTGTCGACTGTTTCCGATTTTTCCTATCATCTGCCGACCACACCCGAGTGACTTCGTCGAAAACCCGGGTCGATAAATGTAGAAGTACAGGTGTTACTTTGAATTTCTACATTTGTGTGAATTTTGTTTTTATTTTACTTGATGGTTACCACTTATGAAGACCATAAGGCAACTCTAAGGTAAGAATTAATAAACGTTCTTGGTAGATGGTGAGACCAGGATGATCAGTAATGGTGAAATATTCGGTAGAACTAAATTATTTAAATGGGCGGCTCAACAAAAACTTATTTACATTAGACTTGAAAACGTCCACGTTGAAGTCAGTAGGGAAGCAGCAGCACGATATTTCCCTCTAGAGACGGACGGTTCTAGGAAAGAAACACGACTGATGAAAAAGCAAATTTACTTTTAGGCACAGGCAGACAGTGAGTGAAATTGTTAACTGTCATTCTGGCTGGACGAGTATTTGTTTCAAACGTTTTACAGGGGGGGTGTACCATGGATAGGAGCTCAGTCTAGCACGTACCACAAAAGTAAAGGCACATTAGAGATAGACTTGCAATGTTGTTATATAGACCCCAGGTTCGGTTTTTTTTTCATCGCTGATGCAAACTGGTTCACGGGCACCAAAATATGTATATGTTACATATAGGGGTTTCATTAAAAGAGAGTCCTAGAGATAATAAGATGTTGTTGTAAGAGACTTAGAGAGATTGTTCATTTTATGATGTTTCATATATATTAAAGTTCATTACTTAGAAGTGTTGATATGTGAAGAGTGAGGAGATAGTGTTCAGACAGTCTTAGTGTAGATATGACATGTAGATTCATATTGTGGATATGAGATGTTTATGTTAAGACATTTTATAACACAGACATATAATAACAATTCACTTTACCTTTTTGTAAGAATCACAAACACAAGACGAGCTTTATCAAAAATACATGATGAGTTTATTTCTTCACAACCGGCCGTGGTTTTCTCATCAAGCATTCAAAGCTTCACATATTAAGTTTTAAAGTGATCGTCTCGCTTCTAGACGTTCGAATTTCAAACTCCAGACTCTTTCTGAGTTTCTCACTGACTGTCTTCAACTAACTAACTCTCACTTCCTATATTGAGAAATCCATGCATCCCGGCCACATGAGCAAAATTCACGTGTTTCAACATGCGCGACTTTGCACGTTTTTCCGACATTATGATTTTCCAATAACCTATTTTTTCTTTGATGTTTTTACAAAGGAATTCAACCTACATATCTAATTTATTTAACCCATATTTTATTATCCAGATTCTTTCTAACAATTGAATAGTTTATTTATTATTTATTTCATCAGAATTAACAATTTACTGGACATTCCATTTAAAGTTATTGTTCTTTAAAACTTATATCCAAGGTTCGATTTCTGCTTTCTCTCATTTTATTTTCATTTTAACTAATCTTTCTATTTTTATACTTACATGAAAAGGGGACAGCCCTTATCATGTAACAATGTCTCTTCCGGAAGAAAGAAAAATTAGGAGATTATCTTACAACTAGACATAGATATATAACGAATCGAAATGCGTTATACAAGGTGCTTTAAAAATGTAACCTTTTTTCATCCAAAATGTTATGTTTAATGAGTTTTATTCCCTACTAGCAGTGAGACCCGACGTTGCCTGGGAGTGAATGATGATCAACGAATGTGTCAAACTTTCATATTATGATTTTCATCGAAATCGGTGAAATCGCACATTTTTCAATCAAATCGATTGATTGTCTGATCTAGTTGGGGATACATCACAGTGCACCGGGAGGAAGCTTCATGTGCCTCTCGCAGTGACGTAGTTCACACTACACTGTAGTCTACATTGAACTGTATAGAAACTACTGTTGATTTTATAAAAACATTTTATATATAATGGCTTAAATGACAGTTTAAAATGCAAAAGTCAAGCATCATGCTTCAATTGTGCTCTAAACAAAACCATTTATTTCAACCGCGTCCCTATCATATCAAAGGACGTATTATTGATTTTATATGACTGACTTGCTGCTTGTGCGGTGATAATGGCTTGAATTTAAGTTTAAAATTAAAAAACGCAAGTGCTTTTAATAGGAACATTCATTTCGAACGCGCCCTTGTTATATCTAAGAATTTTACTGTTTTATATGTCGGGTCTTCCGTCTTGTGAGATAATAAAACTTCCCCAATGCACTTGCAATGTTCGGACGATTGGAAACAATGCTGAGAAGAGCGGAGAGTACATACAGTACCTGAAATACTCAAATGGCTACTCGCTATAGTACTGACCCGGTTCAGCCTCGCTGAGTTAACGGAAACCCGTATGTAAACGTGATTAGGCCGTAATTAATATTTTCCATCATAGAGAATGAGGCGGATATAACTTTGCAAAAGAAAGCAATTAGAATGTGGCAAAACCAAATAAATTTAAAACGGGCAATACAAGTATTGAACGTAAAGAAACAGTCGAGATTCGGCGCGTTAGACTACCATCTGAAAATAATGTAAAATTGCGGAGAAAAAAAAGTGCTGCAATACAGCGCGTATGAGCGCGTGTGAAGATATCAGCAGCAACCGAAGACTGGAGGGCTAGCGAACTTATCAGCAGAAGCCGTGTTGAGCGCGTTTGAAAATTGACAAGTGAGCGCGGGCTTACGCTAGAAGAAAAAATTTTAAAAAAAGGAGAAAAATACACCACTTGGCGAGCAGCAGAAAGAAAAAGGAACCAGCTGAGATAGGCGTGTAGCTCCGCAATGGCGGCGGGAGACTTTTAAGCTGGTGTCGAGGCGGCAGAGTTACTATCATGGCAGGCGAAATTAACAGTTAGAAAAAAAATGCATTGTTTGGAAAGTAATTGTAATAAAAGTCGAGTCTGATTTATTTATTTTTGTTTGTTTGTGCCAGACGGCGTTGGGGGTTGAGAAAGATTTAAACGTAACGAACACTATTCAGGCGAAACGGCCATATTGCAATACTATTAATGCATGTTTTTTTAACAGAAATTGTTACGTTTCTAATCGGAAAGGACATATAGCAAGAGTATGCAAGAAAATGAGAAAAAAATCGGAAAAAATGTTATTCAGTTGTATCTAAATAATAAAATAATAATTATAGCAAAAAAATAAAAATATATACAAGTGGAAAACAAGTTGGCAGAAGTTATATTTTTATTGCATACCGGAAGTGGTTAGACGCTTACTGACTGGGTAACTTCAAATAAAATAGATCGACTTAAGTTACAAAGTAAAGATAGAATAGCCAGAGGTGTATCAGGAAAATATTAAAATTCAGAGGAGAATTTTAAACAAAACATGACCTTGGGAAATAAAATATACAAAACAAAATTCTCCGTGTTAACGGGATGTAAAACTAATTTATTCGGTATAAATTAAGTTCTGTCATTCAACCTATGGGAAAAGCCGATGAAGAGGTTCTGTAGAGGTTTGAATACGGAATAAGCAAATCATTCCGAGAAATTTGTAAATCAAATAAAAAAGAATTTTAAAGAAGTATTATCAGAAAGACAAGGGTGTTGCAAGCAAAGAAAAGTTACTTTCGAATTGAAAGACAAAGTTAAGCAAATTTTCAAAGTAAGCAGATACCGTTGTCGTCTTTACAGGGCATTATAAACGAATTACTGAGGATGGAAAAAGTTATGACTGACTGAAATGTTGATTATTCAGATTGAACAACTCGGACAGTGTACGTTTACATAAGTAATAATAAGTTATGGCTATTTGAGGCTAGTTTAAATGATAGTATTATAGTACTGTAATAATTAAATTATTATGATTATTAATAATATAAATATTTAAAATAATTATATATAGAGAGAGAGAGACATCCACATACAGTAGTGCTAAACAGGTGTCTACCTCAAGCCAAAGTCGAAACCCGACCCCCCGTACGACAATCAATGCTTTGAACTATTACGTCAATAATCAGATACTGTGCGGGCAGTGAATTAACGATGTTTTGACATCGTCTGAATACCTAAGCTCGATTTGTTTACAAAAAGGGCATCGCTTAATACGCCAAATTTTAATTACTCAAAGTAAGGAGCATTATGGTCATCCACATACAGAACTGTTTCGCTGTATACCAGTGCGGATTGAAATCCGACCGCCCGTACGACAGTCAAGCTTTGAATCATTACGCCAATCAGCATATATAGCATAATTTAGTAATGTAAATTTATGATGTGAAATGATTAAAATTCAAACATAGAATTTTTTATTATATGCAAGACAAAGAATACGTTGCCATAAGTATATATACTTAACCTATAGGTTTTCGATGTTTACCCATCTCCTCAGAGGAAAAAAAATAGCAAATATTATAAATGGTTTATACCTAATTTGCTAAATGCAATAAACATAGAAAATCATAATTAAAATCTTTAAAAGTTTTTAAATCATAGAGTAAGGGAAATTAGATATTGGTTCAGAATGAAAAAGAATATTGAACTTCATATCCCATTTGTATGGTAAATCCTGAAGTGAGAGTTTTTGGTAGCAGTGAGGTAAAAGAATCCAATGCGTATCTTGATTCTTCCACGGCAAAGATTGGCATTATTCTGAAGTATATATATATATATATATATATATATATATATATATATATATATATATATATATATCTTCCCTCTGGTGAGAAAGAAAGTATTTCTTCGAAACTCCACGGATTAAGGACTATCCACTTATCTAGTGTTTCCTTTTCAGATTAAATATGTTTTTAACTCATTTCAAAGTGTTTTTTTAACATGTTTTATTAACTGTTTGCTCGTATATATATATATATATATATATATATATATATATATATATATATGCATATATGTGTGTGTGTGTGACAAGGGGTTTACTGCACTCGGATCAACTGTAGCACCATAATAATTATATATATATATATATATATATATATATATATATATATATATATATACTAGCACGCTTCGCGGCATTGCACGGTCGTAAAGTACGCTTAAATATGATATTTTAATTTATATACATTTCGTATTTATTATTAAAAAACTAATTCTCCTTTGAGTATTATACTCTGCCCAATAAATAAGTATTGATTTCAAAAGTA
>NC_136497.1:123877804-123950304 GCF_053919585.1 Euprymna scolopes | reverse complement strand
CTTATTCGACAAAACTTTGACCAAAATAGACACATCTATCCTACAGGAACGGACATCGGTTTAATGTACTTATATATATATATATATATATATATATATATATATATATATATATATATATATATATATATATATATTTGTGGCATAAACTCGTTGCCTTAAAGTAAGGCAGAAAATAAAAACCGAAGAATAATGTCTAATTTTATCAAAGATTATTTGTCAACGATATCGCTGCCAGTTGGCAGTGACCGTTCGATCCCTGAAGAGCACAATCCGCAAAGAATGCACACTAAACTAAAGCGGATCACAAATTCTGTGGGTAAAGAAGTCGCCAAATCGCCTAAAGCATTATCAGGCGATGCAATAACAAAGCCAGTGCACATTCGTCAACTGGATTCAAACGCAACCAATTCATTGCCACACTACGTCAAGTTGAAAAGGTCTTCTTTTCCACTTCCCTTTTAATCTGTAATCTCCTGAGAACATTTGTAGTAGAATGTCCAGATTTAAACCAAGGCAAGGACAATCCTTTTTAACGCGGATTATGTATTAGTATTAAAATCAAGGAATTATATCTCCGCTACTGTCTCTCAGATGAGGGGATGGAAAGCAAACTGAAGTAAGCTTCATCATCGTCATCATCATCATCACCATCACCATCATCATCATCATCATGATCATCATCATCATTTTGCGACCGTAGTCGAGATGATGGAGCTTCATAATCTTTTCACATAGCTGTTAATGCGCGCGCAGGCTACCATTACCCACATTAGAAAGATGGACTGACCCTGCCCTTCCACCTACATACAACGGTAGTCCCAAATAATCACTCATTTGGTACTGGCTAGCCTCAGCGTTGCTTACCTTCAGTAATCTGACGAGAAACGGTGTGTCGACGCGACTGTGCTGTATAGGCTTTTAATACTAGCAGGGCTACCCAGCAAAAACGTAAGATAACTTCTACCCCTTCCTTTTTCTCCCTTCCCTGTTGTCATCCACCCCTTCGCCTCTTCTTCGCCTTACACATTCCTCTCTATTGACCTAAGTACAGTAAGTTTACTGCACTTTACGAAATACTATTAAAAACACATACATGTACGTTTTGATAATATTAAATGATAAAATGCCCATTTGATCCTTCCACAAATAATGAATCTGTTTATATTATTTTAGATAATATACATCCGGTGTTACGCCAAAATAAATGGAGTTACTACACTTTAAGTAATACTATTAAAAACACGTACGTGTCATTGATTTTCGTAATGTTTGGATATAATCATTATAAAAATATGAGGAAAACGTAGATACCATTGTTTTCATGTTAAATCCAGTTTTATGATTTCCGAAATTTTGTCCCAATAGTGTAGAAGCGCCTCAATTTATTTTATATCTTTATTTTTATGTTTTTGGTATCCTTTGAGATTATACATCATAGTTTTGTGCATTCATTTTATTGCGGACTGTTATACTCATCTTCATGTTTTTTTACAACTATCCTTGGCTTAACTCTTTTCCTGATCTACAGTAATGATCTTCCAAATCACACCCTTACATCATTCGTAGACATCTATGCTGATGACACTACCATCCATGGTAGCACATCTAAGACAGTAAACGACCAAGTTCTCTCCGATTTTCTCTCCTCTGATCTTGAGCACGTGGTACAATGGGGAAAGGAGTCGCTGGTTACTTTTAATGCATCTAAAACCAATCTTCTATCTTTACATCATCAACATTCTGATCCACATCTGGCATCAATTGAAATGAATGGCTCTCGTCTTGGGAAGGCCTCATGTTTTGACAAGTTCTGGGCTTGACCTTTACTCCTGGTCTTAAATGGAACACGTACATCAATTCTGTTGCCGCTGGAAAAATGGTGGGATCCTTCTATCGATCCAGTAGATATCTCACGGCTGATGCAATTCTCTATCTATATAAGAGCCAGGTACGTCCAAGGATGGAGTACAGTTGCTACATCTGGGCAGGAGCTACTAGAAAGGACTTATCCCGCCTTGATAGAGTTCAAAATAGACTTCGTAGCCTCGTAGGAAATGTCCTTTTCTCTTCCTTGAAACTATCTCACAGAGGAGACGTTGCGAGTTTGTCTCTGCTTTATCGTTATTTTCATGGCAAGTGCTCGACTGAGCTTCAATCTATGGTCCCCCTCGCCAAACTTTCACAAGAAACACTCGTCTAGCAGAAAAGACTATCAAGAATCCCCCCATACTTTATCTGTGCCTAAACCTAAACGTAGATTCCATGAACAAAGCTTCTTTCTTAGAACTGCACGCCTGTGGAATTGTCTTCCGTTTTCCTGCTTTCAAACTGACTACAATATGGTTTTCTTCAAGTCCAACCTAAACAAATATTGATTAGCCGTTCCACTTAAGTTAAAAAAATTGACCTAATTTCCATTACTAACGATTACTATATTGCACAAGTTACTACTGTACACTCTTAACCCTTATCCTCAAGTGTTCGCTGGCCTTGATAAGTTGTTATGCCTATGTAAAAAAAACTTATACTTCGGCTTTCTTCATGTGGTTAACTGCGACAGGATCGAAATACTAAATCTTGTAACTGTATCCGTAGTAATTTCTTCTATAATTGTAGTTTTCTTACCACAGTTTGGTGAACTAATCCTCGGGCCTGCTTTGGGTAGGATTATCTTCAGACAATGCTTACCTAGAACCATAGAGTCTTGACGCCTTCATCCAGTGCGCCACAGCAGGCCAGATGTTTAGAAATGAGTAATATTTGAACATGGTATCTGATTACTCACCGTTAAAAAGGAAAACTGAACGTGTCTTTGTGATTGTCTATTTTCCTGTCTATTTTAGTATTGTTATCGACCTCAAACAACAAACTCAATATGGCGACCGCTTGTTGGTAAAGGGGTTCCAACACATGCGATAAAATCGATAAAACTGAATATCAGATATTCCAACTTTATAACAGATTTTGGCATCTGATTCGTTTACAAAGAAATTGCGATTCGGCATTAATCGGCCCTAAAGCACACAAAACCAAATCAAAACAATGTTGGGTGAACTCCACATAGAGTGCTCCGGGATATATTTAGACAATCATGCCCGCCGCCTCCAAAGCAGAGTACTTTTCAAGAAAAATCTAACTCGGCTATTCCTGCCAACTTTTAAAACATTGAACCGAAATGAATGGAAACACCGTTTGCTTATTTTTCTCATCGGAAGAGGGATGCAGGAGGTTACTGAAAGAGATGGAGGCGCGAGACAGAAAAGACGAGAGAGAGAGAGAGAGAGAGGCGGAGGGCATAGATCAAAAACCGAACCCCGCCTCTTTGACTGCCGGAAATCAACTGTCATGACCCATGAGTTTAAAGCCGATTGCACACGAAGAGGATTAGGCACGCTTTAATAAACACCCGAGAGTTTCGCCGGTACACAGCCGTAACTTGCAAGGGCAAATTATCGTGTAGATGTGATTAGCACACGGGTTTTTTTTTTTTTCATTCGTGCGTTCGAGGCGATGAGTGCTAACTACGTTGATTGTTCTAGAAAACGAGTCAAAACTCTACGTCGGATTTCTGAAATATATGTCCTCGCCACGCCAACTAAGAAGATAGGGTTTAGATAAAATTATGGGCGCTTCTATATTATATAACCGAAAAAATATTGAATCGCAAGTAAAACAAATGTTACCTTTGTAATTGGCAGGTCTCATATAGTAATATATCTAAAAATTACGAAAGACGATTAGGTAGAAAAATAATTATTAATGAAAAAAGCAATTTGTGAAAAAGATTCAAAACCACTAGATCATGCTTACTAAAAAAGAAATAATTTGACAGGGGTGATAATTAAGTTGCTTACGTCATGTGACGAACGTTAGTCAAAGGCATCGACTACTCATACGAGGGACCATGTGTTTAATGATGACATCCTAAGTGAAAGTGTTTTTATGAAATATACTGGATTCGAACTAAACACACCTAACCATGCTGTTTACTACTTAGCCACCGGAACCTGCCTAAGGTGCCTTAAATCTGCCTATAATCGCCATGGAAATACTTTTATTTATAAATTTTGACTGTGCATTTTTAAATGGTACTATTTTGGGGGAAAATTTAAGCGTGGTCGATTAACAAAGATACTGGAAAAATGAAACACAAATGAACACTAAAACATTATATAAACTCTTATATAAACTAATAAATACTGTTGCATACTTTAGTTCTTCGCATGTTATGTAGTTGGGAACACGAGAAATTGTCTGTTATTTACCTGTCTGTCGATCTATCTATCTATCTATGTGTATCTATCTCGATTAAACTTGCTATCTATCTCGATCTATCTTGCGAGGTAAACAAGAGACGTGTTGTAGAGCTATGTTTTGATAAAAATTGTCAAAACATTATCGAGGTGTAAAATGTACAAGTTATACCGGAAGTTCTAAAAATAGTTGACCAGAAGGACGTGGTTGTTACCACCTGATCAGGTAAGCTGGACATAGAGGAAGAGTTGGAATTTGGACGTAAAGAAGAGAGGACGGGTTACTGGTTGTCTCCCTCATTTGGGTTGGTTGGTTGGTTGGTTGGTTGGTTGGTTTTTTTTTTTTTTACGGCATATCAACCCTTTTCAGGTTATTTAATGCCGAATTCGGTGATTTTGAAGAAAAAATTTTAATAGAATATATTTGTTTTTTGTAAGTCAGTTTCTATTTAACCCATAGTTAGAACCTAACAGATACTACCACTCCGGGTCAGAGTGGACCTGGGAGCAATGGCAATTAAAGAGTGGCTCCACACTCCCCACAGCCCGCAAGCTGGGGCCTCACCATCGGATATAGTTTAAGGTCATATCCAGGACCCCCTCATTTGGGAGGGAGATAACGTGTCTTCAAATTGAAGATTAGAATTAACCACAAGCAAAGATTCTTACTTTCCATTCTTCTGCGTCCGACACCTGGAAGGTGAATAAAAACTAATATAAAACCAACATCGTTTTGGAGTGAAATACATTCGTTCAAGCAGTTTCCCAGATTCCCTCCAATACCAGATGAAACCCAGGTGGACCACAAGATCAAAGGCGCAGTTAAAAATAAAGTATGTCGAATACATGTATCACACATGTACGCACACATATACACACACGCTTGTGAACATTAAAACGATCACAGAAAGAACTCAAATAGGTCACAAATATAACTTGGGTTCAGATAGTCAAGAGCCACTATAGGCACTAGTACACATGACATGTACACGCACTGAAACTCGCCTATACAACGTAACACATAAACAAAGGCTTTATTGGATTTATGCCAATACATTCATTAGGAGGATATCGTACAAGCCAAGCGGTTTATTCTTGACTAATAATATGCTCGTTTAATAATACTGGTACTAATAATGTCCTAAACCAATAACACTGATGCTAATAACAAATAATAATATTTACGACTAATAACACTAACACTAATACAAATAATATCTACGACTAATAACACTAACACTAATACAAATAATATCTACGACTAATGACACTAACACTAATACAAATAGTATCTACAACTAATGACACTAACACTAATCCAAATAATATCTACGGCAAACAACACTAACACTAATACAAATAATATCTACGACTAAAAGAACTGACACTAATACAAATAATATCTACACCTAATGACACTAACACTAATACAAATAGTATCTACAACTAATGATACTAACACTAATACAAATAATATCTACGGCTAACAACACTAACACTATTACAAATAATATCTACGGTTAACAACACTAACACTAATACAAATAATATCTACGACTAATATCCTCAAGTCAGTGACGTGCAGAGAAAGTTTCCGGTGCTAAACTGAAAAAAAAAACGGCAAGAATATAGTAATCGTTGGAAAAGACCTATGATATATTCCTCTGAAAAAGCACTTTTAAAACAGGAGTAAAATGGGGCAGGAGCTTCCGCATCACAAGTGTCGCCTATCTGTATGTCCTTGCCTCAAGTACAAATGCAGACCGTGATAATATCCACGTCAAAAAACACTAATACTGATAATATCTACACCTAATAACGATGGTAGTTTTCAAGTTTAATATAAACAAGTTAGCATTGAGCCATCTTTTTAAATATAAAAATTCTACCTAATATCCATCATTAGTAATTCTCTAACGGCGTTACCTTACCGACTACCTGACGGTCATTAACCCTAATCTACTAGTAGTCTTTGGGCTTTAATAATTGGTGAACTCGTAGTATAAGATTTATATCGATTTGCATCGTCTAGAATATGGTCGTTTTTTCCTGATTTCTATATTGAATATTAAATATCTTTTTTGTTCAAGCAAGGATTATTCCTATTTAACCCCGACCAAACTTATGCTTTTATTCTTTTGTCTGTATTTTTGTATCATTTTTCTTACATCTTTTTCATTAAATCCAAATCGATTTTAACTAGCTACAGAAAAAAATGTTCATTATAATCTCTTGTTCCTATTCCGACATAATATAAAATTTTAACATATAATATACTGGCATATATGAGCTGTGTACGGCACAATCACGTTGACACACCGGTTCTCTCCAGATCACCGAAGTTAAGCAACGTTGAACCTGGCCACTGCCAGATGGGTGACCATTTGGTAAGGCTAGGCGCTGTATGTACTTTCTGGGAAGGTTGGGCGTAAGGCCAGATCCCGCATCCTATTAAAAAACCCTCCTCGCTACAAAAACATCTACAAAATGTTGTAGATGCCCTATGCCCCTCCAGGGGCTCCGGGGCTACGGATATGTGAGCTGTGATGCCATTGCATCTTCTCCGATGTATTGTCTCTCCCAAACATATCATCACAAAATAATCCTACTTCGGTTATTAGCAGCAGTAACAATGAGACATATACTTTCCGCCATATTGGATCAAACTCTTCGTGCAATTGCAACGTGTGTATTATAAATAGATTTCTGAAATTCGACTTTTATTTTCTCTACCACGTCATTTTATAATTTCATAATCTCCGATTTCTTGGCGACTTGTAAATCTATGTCATGGCGTTATTATTTATTAATTTGTAATGTTACTCGACGTTGCTGTGTGTAAAAATATAACATTTTTCTATTACAATTTCTATTTTTCTCATTTTCCAGTTCCTCCCTCTTCTCTCTTCTCCCCAACCATTCCTCTCTCTGGAAGCAAACACATACACGCATACAAAGCTCTAATAATAAATCGGCATAAGGGAATTAAAGCTGTGGAAAAATATCGAAGTTAGTGCATTTTAGTTAGTGATTGAAAAACTGGCCCCGCCCGACGAAATCGATGCAAGTTCAATGTCAAAAAAGGAATATTTTCTAATAAATTTTAGAAATTATTCATTCGGGCAACCCTGATCAAGAATAGACCAATATTGTAGATCTTGGTTTAGTAGTTATTTATTTTTAGCTGAACATACATACACATACATGCATTTATGTATTACTTTATGTAATTGATACTTCATGCATACGAATCGCGTTTATGTTTTACACTAGCTAAGCAATACGCACAGTTTAACACTAGGTAAGCAAATAGTCACAGCTTAACACTAGGTAAGAAAATAGTCACAGTTTAACACTAGGTAAGCAAATAGTCACAGTTTTACACTTGGTAAGCAAATAGTCACAGTTTTACACTTGGTAAGCAAATAGGCACAGTTTAACACTAGGTAAGCAAATAGTCACAGTTTAACACTAGGTAAGCAAATAGTCACAGTTTAACACTAGGTAAGCAAATAGTCACAGCTTAACACTAGGTAAGAAAATAGTCACAGTTTTACACTTGGTAAGCAAATAGTCACAGTTTTACACTTGGTAAGCAAATAGTCACAGTTTTACACTTGGTAAGCAATACTTACAGTTTAACAATAGGTAAGCAAATAGTCACAGTTTAACACTAGGTAAGCAAATAGTCACAGTTTAACACTAGGTAAGCAAATAGTCACAGTTTTACACTTGGTAAGCAAATAGGCACAGTTTAACACTAGGTAAGCAAATAGTCACAGTTTAACACTAGGTAAGCAAATAGTCACAGTTTAACACTAGGTAAGCAAATAGTCACAGTTTAACACTAGGTAAGCAAATAGTCACAGTTTAACACTAGGTAAGCAATACTTACAGTTTAACACTAGGTAAGCAAATAGTCACAGTTTAACACTAGGTAAGCAAATAGTCACAGTTTAACACTAGGTAAGCAATAGTCACAGACTAACACTAGGTAAGCAAATAGTCACAGTTAAACACTTGGTAAGCAAATAGTCACAGTTAAACACTAGATAAGCAGATAGTCACTGTTTAACACTAGGTAAGCAAATAGTCACAGTTTAACACGAGGTAAGCAAATAGTTACAGTTTAACACTAGGTAAGCAAATAGTTAGAGTTTAACACTATGGAAGCAAATAGTCACAGTTTAACACTAGGTAAGCACATAGTTACAGTTTAACACTAGGTAAGCAAATAGTCACAGTTTTACACTAGGTAAGCAAATAGTCACAGTTTAACACTAGGTAAGCAAATAGTCACTGTTTACCACTGGGTAAGCAAATAGTCACAGTTTAACACTAGGTAACCAAATAGTCACAGTTTAACACTAGGTAAGCAAATAGTCACAGTTAAACACTAGGTAAGCAAATAGTCACGGTTTAACACTAGGTAAGCAAATAGTCACAGTTTTACACTAGGAAAGCAAATAGTCATAGTTTTACACTAGGTTAGCAAATAGTCACAGTTTAACACTAGGTAAGCAAATAGTCACAGTTAAACACTAGGTAAGCAAATAGTTACAGTTAAACACTAGGTAAGCAAATAGTCACAGTTTAACACTAGGTAACCAAATAGTCACTGTTTACCACTTTGTAAGCAAATAGTCACAGTTAAACACTAGGTAAGCACATAGTCACAGTTTAACACTAGGTAAGCAAATAGTCACAGTTTAACACTAGGTAAGCAAATAGTTACAGTTTAACACTAGGTAAGCAAATAGTCACAGTTTAACACTAGGTAAGCAAATAGTCACAGTTTAACACTAGGTAAGCAAATAGTCACAGTTTAACACTAGGTAAGCAAATAGTCACAGTTTAACACTAGATAAGCAAATAGTCACTGTTTAACACTAGGTAAGCAAATAGTCATAGTTTAACACTAGGTAAGCTAATAGTCACAGTTTAACACTAGGTAAGCAAATAGTCACAGTTTAACACTAGGTAAGCAAATAGTCACAGTTTAACACTAGGTAAGCAAATAGTCATAGTTTAATACTAGGTAAGCAAATAGTCATAGTTTAACACTAGGTAAGCAAATAGTCACAGTTTAATACTAGGTAAGCAAATAGTCACAGTTTAACACTAGGTAAGCAAATAGTCATAGTTTAACACTAGGTAAGCTAATAGTCACAGTTTAACACTAGGTAAGCAAATAGTCACAGTTTAACACTAGGTAAGCTAATAGTCACAGTTTAATACTAGGTAAGCAAATAGTCACAGTTTAACACTAGGTAAGCAATAGTCACAGTTTAACACTTGGTAAGCAAATAGCACACATAGGTACATTACACCGTTTATCAATAATTAATGGCCAACGACTCTTTATCTGAGAGTACGTCTTTCAAGCTCCTTGGCCTAACGTTCACAGGAAACATGAGTTGGAACAATTACACTGAGGGCATTGCCAGGGCCGCTGCGAGGAAGGTGGGCTCTCTCTACCATGCTAGAAAACTTCTAACACCCGAAAGTACCCTGTACCTCTATAAGGCCACCATTCGCCTATGTATGGAGTATTGCTGTCATATTTGGGCTGGTGCATCGGCTACTGGTCTCTCGCTCCTTGACAGGGTTCAAAAGAGAGTCTCAAATCTGATAGGCCCTAAACTGGCATCTAAGTTTCAGCCTCTGTCTCATCGTCGAAACGTTGCACCCCTCTGCCTGTTCTACAAGTATTATAATGGTGAATGCTCTGATGAACTGCAATCACTTGTGCCCCCACGACGTGAACACCCTCGACAGACCCGACAAGCTGCAAAATCCCACCCCACACTGTAGAGATCCCGAGATGTAAAAGATCTTTCTACTCCAGTAGTTTCTTCCCCAGAACTGCTAGACTTTGGAATTCCATTCCAGGTCACTGCTTCCCTTACTGTACTGACATGCAGAAGTTCAAGTGCAACGTGAACCAACATCTTGCTGCCCTAATCCCTACATAGTACCCCAGTAGATGTTTCCCCTGATAGTAGCCCCCTACACCAAGGTGGCAATGTGCCTTGTTTGGGGTGAAAAAATGTAATAAAAACTGAGTGCGTGTTAGGGCTAGTGTGAAATGTCAAATGTCCTTGTGCCACTTTAGGGTCATTAGATTGTGAATGACATCAATATTGTTAGAAAACACTCATTTTCTGTGAAAGCTGAACAATATTCTTCTACCTGCTACTCCACGAGTTTGACAATGTCGATTTAATATGAGAAATCCTGTTCCTCGAATATAATACTATTGATTACTTCCTCACGGATGAGGCGATAAGATATACAGATGAATATATAAGGTAACGTAACCTAAAAAAACAACGTATAACAAACATGTTAAGAGTATTGTTAGGACGATTAATCGGAATCCGAACGGGAAATCGAAAAATCGGATATTTTGGGAACATCAGTATCGCAATCGGAAAAAAATTGCGGCTATTTTCCGATGCCAAAAACGATTCCTATAATTATCTATTTTTTTATTTTCTTTAAAACAAACATTTTTAATTGCTGGAAGTAATCATAAAAAAATAATAAATATCTATTGAATTTAAACTACTGATAAAACTAAAATCTATAGATAATCTACTGCATATTTTTTTTTTTTGCGTCTCAGTAAAATTGACTTAGAAAAAAACCTGTCTTCATTGTATGTGGGTTTTCTACAAGCGAATGAGTCAAATCGAAATTGTGCTACAGATGCAAATGCCCTATGTATCAAATTTCAATTCTTTAGCTCAAATATTAACAAAGCAATTTGGTAGAGTCTTTTCGTACACACATCAAAAATTTCACTTCTATTGTTGTCTTTATATATATATATATATATATATATATATATATATATATATATATATATGTGTGTGTGTGTGTGTGTGTGTGTTTTTATTTGTTTTTTGTTGGCGATACTCATTGAACGAATTCAATTATTTATACGAAAGTGCATTTTTACCTAAATGTGAGTTGGGAATAATTTTCCCTTTGACCAATTTGGTACCCCCTAAATGGGGAGCGGCATATATATCTTATTTTTAAAATATTATTATCCACTGACACGTGTTTCGTCGTCTAGATTCAGCCACTCGGATGAGTCGTAGACGACGAAACACATGTCAGTGGATAATTATATTTTAAAAATAATATATATATATATATATATATATATATATATATATATATATAGAGAGAGAGAGAGAGAGAGAGAGAGAGAGAGAAAGAAAATATATACACAGTTGACATGTTTTTACGGCAATCGGGGAAAAATAACAACTTAATTTATGTTACATATCTAGAGATTTATAAAGAGTCTGAATCGGAATCGCAAATTGTATCGGAATTGGGAATTTAGTACAGAATCGGTAACTGTATCGGAATCGAGAAAAATGTTGGAATTGTCCCATCACTAGTCAAATGACAGTCAATGTCAGTTGGAAGCGCTTTGTTCTCGAATATATAAAAATGTATTGAGTGATTTCCTTTTTTTTTAATTATCGAGTTTTCTTTCGAGAAACAAGATGCTATAACCTTGGTATTCAAACGTATTTTTATACATGAAGTAATGCTACACGTTTATTAGAAAAAAAAAAAACAGGAATAACTTCCATTAGACGCACCTGTCGCTTTTGTCTGTGCGTTGTCCAAAAGCGAAGGGACCAAGTATGTGTTCAAACCCAATTCGATTTCTCCTAATCTGTGCGTTAATGTCACCCCTGACGATGAAAATATAATGCGTAGGGTTTTCTTGACTATACAGGCAGCAAAAAGAAAGTCCGCACTTGTAATATTTTAAAAAACTGCAAATTTAAGCTAAAGTCAATGGAACTGGTTTAACAAAATATACCTCATTTAATTGGCCTTTTATTCTTCTACAATTTTACATGTTCATATTTGACTTTTAATTGAAATATTCTAGTGTTCACGTTAATTAAAAAAATAACTTCAAATTAAGGAGGCAAAAAGGAAGTCCGCACAATGGAAAATTGTTATTTAAATGTAACTTTAAGACATTAATGCAACATAAATAAAACAGGAACACAATGAAATAGTTACTATTTAGTAGCATAGCTCTTCTGCAATTTGACAGCCTGCAATTTTTTCGGAATTCCTTGAATTAGAGTGCAACAATACTTCGGGAAAAGAGAATCCCATTTTTCTTTCATTTTTGTCCAAAGTTTTTCCAAATCCAAAATTTTATCATTGCGTAGCTGTTTCTTGATGTAATGCCATACGTTTTCGATACGATTGAGGTCTGGAGATTGTGCAGGCCAATCCAAACACGAAATATGCTCTTCCAGGAACCTCTTGACATTGCCAGCTGTGTGAATGGGAGCATTATCCTGCATGAAGATGGGATTATCATCCAAATTCTGACCAAAGTAGGGTAGAAAATACTCAATCAACATATTAATGTACTTGGTCGAATTAATTCGATCTTGCAAGCGAACTATACGCCCTGGACCATAGGTAATAATAATGTCCAACACCAAAACTGAACTTCCACCACTTTGCAGCGTTCAAACTGAGCACCGAAGATTAAATTCTTCGTCTTTCTTCCGACGGACGTACTGCCTATAATCACTGCTTAGCGTACTGAACTTGCTTTCGTCGCTAAAACAGCACTTTGGACCAATATGAAGAGTCATGATCTTCATGGCATCTGACGAAGTTCAGACGACGCTTTTTATTCTTTACAGAAATCAGTGACTTGCGTTTTGCAACCTATCCCCGTAAATTAAATTCCTTTAATCTGTTTTTGACAGTAGAAAGAGAGCACTTTTTAACTGGATTGCACTGTTGTTGGGTTTGGAGTGCCGTTTAAAAATCTGTTTCTTAGGCTGAGGATCTTGATAGCATTGTCTTCCAATGTAAGAAGTAACTCCAGTACGACCAGATTTAGGGACATCACGAACACTGCCGGTGTTCTTGTGCTTTTGCACGGCCCATCGTTCTATTTTCTCATCATCTTTTAATTTGTGGCCGATTTCTCGATTGGATAAACCAAAAAGGTGGAGATTAATTAGCTCCTGACGATGACTAAGAGAAAGTCGTGGCATATGGACTAAATGTTACGTTGTATAACCTGAAACAAAAACAATTACGATTAGAGATGCTTTGTTGCCTGTTGGTGGATATTTTAAACTGATTTGGGGGCGATAATTTAAGCTGGTTTTAAGCGAATGTGTTGCTGCGGACTTTCTTTAAATTGACATGAACACTAAAATGTTTCAATTAAAAGTCAAATATGAACAGGTAAAATTATAGAGGGATAAAAGGTGAATCAAATGAGGTATAGGTTATTTAATAGTTAAATTGAATTTAGCTTAAATTTGCATTTTTTTTTAATATTACAAGTGCGGACTTTCTTTTTGCTGGTACTGTATATCTTGATGGTAGAAACTATTGTTTTCATTGTCGTCTTCTTAATTAGTATGTTCATAGTATTGAATGATGTTTCGAGCCAAGATCAAAGTGTAGTATCTGTTCTGATGTTTCACATAAGTAATTGGTACTTGGTCAATGTAGAGGAAACCTTTAATTCAGAGACAATTACTATTTAAGTTGATTAGGCCTTAGGCTATGTAGGGGAAATACAATTACTGTTTATTTGGACACTGCCGGAGTGCCCCCTTTTGGGGGGCCTGTTTTCCCCCATATTAAAAAAGGTGATTTGTGTCTAATTTTCTTTGGGGAAGCAAAAAAATACCATCTGTTCTGATGCTACACTTGAATTTTTTTTTTGTTTTCGGTTAGTGGAGGAGAAATCCTTCACGATTGAGACAAATTTTATTTTTGTTCATTTTCTCCACATTTAAAACGACCCTGGTGTCTAACTCTGCTCTCGTCGGCTGGCAAAGTAAATAGGAACATTGATCGCATTAAAAATAATGAATCTTGCTGTTTTTAAGCGTTCGCTAATAGGTGTCCATTATTCAAATGCGCTTTTGGTAGCTTTATCCATGGTGATTGCAACTCCACCTCAATGAATCCCATCCCATCGACCCCAGAATGAAATGGTTTCGAATTTTAGGATAAAATACGTATGCAACACGTTTGAATCCAAATTACAACGCAAAATTATGAAAATGAAAACTGTTTATTTTTAAAGTATATATTTCGGAATAACACTCCTTCGTCAGTATTTTATATATTTTCCTTTTTTTTTTTCTTCGCCATGATGTTTTGAATGAAGAGTCAACATTCTTTATAATTTTGCGTTGTAATTTGGCTTCAAACGTATTCCATACGTATTTTATTTTAAAATTCAAATTCCCCCACTCTTTATTTGTGCCTAAACCTAAACGTAGATTTCATGAGCAAAGCTTCTTTCTTAGAACTGCACACATGTGGAACTTTCTTTCGTTAACCACTTTCCAGCTGACTACAATATGGCCGTCTTCAAGTCCAATGTCAACAAGTTCTGAATGAGCCATTCCCCTTAAGAAATCCAATTTACAAAATTTACACTTAAACGATTACTATGATATTGTCCTTTTGACCAATGTACACTATTTAACTGTTATTCTTGAGCGGCCTCTGGGCCTTGTTAAGTGGTGATTCCTTTGTAAACAAAAGATAAAAACTACCCTGATTTTCAAATCAGGTTGCTGTGATCCAGGCGTGTGTGGCTCCGACAGATCGCCGACCCCCAACGTCGTGTATACCGTGGTATTTTTTGCGTCCGACTATTCCTTTTATGGCCGAATCGTCATTTTCTCGCTGGCGACTGTCGATGGAAACACACGTGGTTTCACAAAGTAGAAATATTAAAATAAAACAAACACGGAAAACACAAAGCCAATGTTTCACATATATTTGACGGTTGGACTTGTGAGCGTGTATGTGTCTTCTCCTCGTTCTTTTGATGTTACGTTCGTGTGTCAGTCGCAATTCGTCTCTATTTCTGTTTCGCAGGCAACTCTAAAAACTGCCCAACCGCTGTCGCTATCAACTCCCATCCGCCGCGAACTGCATCTAGCTGTCAACTGACTGTCTTCTCTGCGTCGGTATCTGAAGTCGCCCCCACCCCGGCACCCCCGGAAGCTGCTCTTCCCTTATAGTCTGTAGGCTTCTATTGTCATCGTCAAATCTAAAAGGCTCGATCTTAAAATACCTACAGATTCACTGTTTGCTACTTCCTATTTCATTGTATGACACTTTCTATCTATTGTGTCCCTTCGGCACTTAGTGGCTCATGGGTCACCTTCATTTTATCACACTGCCAACCACATTCTTCCGGCGTTTCAACAACACCGCAATTGACATCACGTGGACTCTTCATTCAAATTTTCTTCAACTTAACATCATGTCGAGGAAAAAGGGGACAAAATATGAAATACTGACGATGGAGTGTTACTCCGAAATATATATCTTAAAAATAAACACTTGTTTGTTTTCCCAATTTTTGCGTTATACCGTCAACACTTCTAACACGGATGAAAAAATATGATTTTAAATGGTTTTGTTTCTCATGAATCATGAATTTTTATTACGAATTCACCCCAAACAATGCACAGTTCAACTAAATCGTAAGGAGCTACTATTCGGGAAAAGATTTTCAGAGATACCATATAGGGAGTTGGGCGGCAAGATGTTAGTCCGAATTACACTTGAACTTCTGCATGTCAGTACAGTCAGTAAAGCAGGTACCCGGGAGGGAATTCCGAACTGCAGCAGTTTGAGAGTAGAAGCTATTTGAGTAGAATGCTTTACGGCGTCTAGCGATCTCTGCAGTGTAGGTTGATATTTTGTTGCTTGTCGGGTGAAAGCTATGAATGTTATAATTTGCGTATGCTGAAAAATAAATGACAGGCGTAATGGTAATAATAATAATAATAATAATAATAATAATAATAATAATAATAATAATAATAATAATAAGGCGTAATAGTTTAATTGACTTACGCTGCCGAGACCAACTGTTTGTTTTAATTTTGACCCCTTAACACCAAATCGAATATGTGCTACGGATACAAATACCCTATATATCAAATTTCGATTCTCTAGCCCAAAATATTCAGAGAGGCGTTTGGTAGAGAGATTCGTACACAAACCAAGAAAGTAACTAACCAACATCAAATATCAGCCATAAAAAATTAACTCTATGTTCTATCACATGTTATATATTATAAAGTTGCGATTTTAAAAATAAAAATATATGTCCATATGACTTGGGTGCATCAGCTTGAATGCAAATCGAAATCAAAACTTATGAAATATATATATATATATATATATATATATATATAAACATAATTTAATAATATATATATTTATATATATATATATATATATATATATATATATAACTTGAGTTCTTTCAGCTATAATCGAAACCGAAAGCAAAATTATAAAGAATTTTTGGTAAAATTATTTATATGCAAAATAGATTACTTATGTGCCATCAGCTATAATCGAAACCAAAACCAAAACTTACGAAGAATTTTTAGTAAAATTACAAGAAATGGGAGTCCATAACAATTAAAAGACAGTCACTCTTATTTAAGTGTGACACACACACTATCCTGTTTATATATAGATTACTATTAAATCAATTTATACCAACAAAAGTTCAACTTCATAGATATATACTAGTTGGGAGATCCGACGTTACCCGGGATTGACTAAGGACGAGAAAATGTTTCACACCTATATATTTATTGTAATCGAAATAGATCGAATTGCCCATTTTCAATCAAATCAACTGATTGCCTGCTCTAGCGATGCACCAAGCGAAACCTTTACATGCCTCCTCGCAATGATTTAGTAAAAAATATACTGCAGTCCACATTGCACTGTAGTAAAATTACTGTTGATTTTATTAAATTATGTTTAGATATTATATATGATAACTTGAATTAAGATTTAAAATGCAAAATTCAAACATACTGGTTCATTCATTTCTAAAAACCATACTGTTGATTTTTATGTCGGGACTTTCGTCTTGTGTAATAATAAAACTTCTCGAATGCACTTGTAATGTTAGCTTGTGTAAGGTGTAAACTTTGGGCGAAACCGCCGGTTCTTCCTTTCTTTAGATTAGTTCAATTATCGATTATCCATACTTATTGAAGAAATATCGATATAAAACGAAGAACACTGCCAGGCACAGAAAATACCGTTCGGGTGAAATTTCCGAAAAATCAACCAATCTGTTTCGAGTTACAAAAAAGAACTGAACTCACATACAGACACACACACACACACACACACAGATACAGTTCCTTTTATATAATATAAGTATAGATAAAATAGCTAGATATACATGTATATACTCGTGCTGGTCAAAAAAATGGAGCATCATGTGTTTTGGCGCGAAATTCTTATTTAGGACGATCTGTGAGATGCAATTGGTGCTAAAATATCCCTATCATGCTAAACTAACTGAAATAGTTGTTTTACGAGAATTTTTTTTTTTTCATATCAATTGCAATGTGAGTTTTTAAATATTTCGTGTTTCAAAATAATAGAACAATGCAGGTACGTAAACAAAATAGTTTTTTTACATATAAATACAAATAAAATTAATCAACATTTAGCAGCAGTTTTTGCCTTGATAACAGCATCAATTCACCGGGGCATAGAATCAACAAGCTTTTCGCAATCCTGTGTAGACATTGAATCCCATTTGTTCTGGATTGCAATCTTCATGGCTGCAAGGGTAGCAGGTTTTTCTTTGCGTAGCTTCCTCTTCATCTGGTCCCACAAGGCTTCAATAACGTTCAAATCTGGCGAGTTCGCCGGCCATTCAAGAACTGGGATTGATCGTTCTCAGGAAGACGTGGTCTTGCCAGAGTGTGCCGGTACCAAGTCATGTTGAAAAACGATGCCCTTAACCCCCCTGTTAAACTGGTTATTCAACACTGCCAGTAAATTAGCTTCCAGTATATCTTGTACACTTTTGCGTTTACAGTTCCTTTGAAAAATCATAAATTACCAACACGTTTAGCACCCATACAGCCCCAAACCATGCAAGACTACGGAAACTTCACAGACTTCTTAACGTATTCTAACGTAATTCCAATTTTAACGCATAACTCGTTCCGTGGTTATTTGCCAAACACGTGGCCCTTGGTCGCCGAAAGAGATACAAAATCGAGACTCATCTGGAAAGATCACACGCCGCCATTTGTCTGTAGTTTAGGTTTGATGAGCAGTTGCCCATTGCAGGCTCTCTAACATCTGCTTCTTGGTAAGGAGCGGTTTGGTGGCAGCTATTTCGGTATCCCAGTTGCCGGAGCCTTCGGTAGGTAGTTCTTCTCGAAACGTCGGCACCAGAAGCCTGTTTCCACACTTCAGTGATGTGGCTTTTTGATTGGAATCGATCTTTCTTTGCCACCTTGTCCAGTGCCCGGTCTTGTCTTTAGGTGGTGCTTTTCTTTCGTCCGCATTTCTTATGGTTGCTGTTGGAAAAGCCCTCAGCACCTTTCTGGAGCACTGTGGTCACCACCGATCTTGAACATCCGACCTTGATTGCGATTTCCATGTGCGCCTTTCCTTCTGCCCGCAAATCAAAGATAAGCTGCTTCTCAGGTAAAGACATGTCTTTTGAGTGACCCATACTTATACAGTATTATTAAATAACTTTAAAAATCTTTTTAAAAAATATTGGCAAATTTTTTGGAGTTTAGGATTACTCAACGACAAAATGTTCTATTAAATTGAAACGTTGAATTTTCTAATGTGACAATAAAGTACTCATTGTTTGCCATATGCAACTCCTCAAATGATTAAAAAATAGTTGCGATTGTTATTTAAATATAAGATATCTCGCCTGTAAAATTTAAAAGCCGAAAATTATCCCAAACGGAATGAATTTATATATGTTCTATTATTTTGACCAGAACGAGTATGTGTGGGAGAAGTATATTTATAAAACTCTGTGGACGTCTGGCCGCTCTTGCTTGCATCTTGCCTATCAAAAAAATTGTTTTATTTAATAAAATTCACACTCCTTTCCACAGTTCTACCATATTGAGTACTTCAATTCTTTGCTTAACTTGTCAACATAATTTTAGTCATTAAATTTCATTTTGTTATGTTTTGGTTTCCGTTTCGATTCTAGCTAATTCCATATATACGAGGAACGTGCAATAAGTAATGACCCTGACCCACTTACAATTGTCTGCTCTAGTTGAAATTTTGCATGTGCAATGATTTATATCTCTACGGGTTATGTGACAAATTAAAGCTCTGAACTAATTGTGGTTTCTGTTTTACAGGTGTTTGAACTGAGTCAGGTGTGAAATGAGGCCTGTTGAATGTCGAGCAGTGACCCGGTTTTTGTGTTTAAAAAGACGCACATCACAGGAGACTTTTGATGAAATTAAAGAAACGTATGGTAATAATTCCCGATCATATGGCCTTGTAAAACGCTGACATCGTGAATTCAAACATGGCCGGAAGTCTGTGGAAACAGCTTCCAGATCTGATCGCCCCCCCCCCATTCTGCCATTGATGAGGCATCTGCCCGTCAAGTTGAGGCTGCCATTTTGGAAGATCGGTGCATTACTATTCGCGAAATAGCCCAAGATGTCAGGATTAATACAGGGTCTGTGGAAACTATCATTCATGACCATTTGCATATGCATAAGGTGTCTGCCAGATGGATTCCCAGGTTGCTCACACCATTCCAGAAGCGAGAACGCGTCGAGTGCTCGAGGATGAATTTGGAGATGTGCCAAGAAAATGAATCAAAGTTTTTCAAAAGACTGATTACACAGGATGAAACCTGGATCCATCACTATGATCAGAGACCAAAGCTCAGTCAATTCAGTGGAAGCACTTGCACTCACCACCTCCGAAGAAGGAAAGGGTGCAGCCCTCCGCTGGCAAGTTCTATGCTCACAATCTTCTGGGACCAGGACGAAGTAGTGATGACAGATTTCCTGGCAAAGGGTACCACAATTACAGGAGCCTATTATGCTTCACTTTTGAGTAAATTAAGGGGAGCTACCAAAATCAAGAGTCGGGGCCAGATCAGCAAAGGTACCCTCCTCTTGCAGGACAAGGCACCGGTCCCCAACTCGCATGTTGCCAGATCAGAAGCACAAAAACGGTCTCCAGAGCTGCATCAAACGATGAGATGAATGCATAACTCTGGGTGGTTTCAATGTAGAGAAAGATTAATAACTGTGCCAAGTTTCGTTGTTCTACTACTATGGGAAGTGGGTCAGGGGCATTATTTATTGCACGCCCCTCGTATATATATATATAAATATATATTTGGATGTGTGTGCGTGCATGCGTTCGTGTGTGTGTGTTTATTAACTTTCGACTATATATAGTGTAAAATATAATATGAAATAATTGACTCAATAATAATAAATATGAAAACTGCGTAAATTAAAATGTCATATTTTAGCGTATTTCACGACCGAGGCACGCCAAGCGCCCCAGCTTAAATATATATATATATATATATATATATATATATATATATATATATATATATATATATATATATATATATATATATATATATATGAATAAAAAATCAATACGAAAAATATATAAATGTTTATATCTTTTCTACATTTATTTCCTGTGTGTTGACGTGTACGAATACAAAAAGTCTTTCGAAAAAAAACAAGAATGTTTCCTTCAAAAGCACATAATTTCAACCGATCCTTCGATCTTCCTCAGTGTGAATCATATATATATATATATATATATATATATATATATATATATATATATATATATATATAATTTGAGTTTTTTTTATTTTTCAGGGGTAAGTTAACCAGTGAAGTACAACGAAGTTAATACACGAGTGTTCAATACCGAAGTAGAGCAAAATTTGCTGTCATATAGGCAAAACAGCCTAAGTTCTCTAGTTTCTGCAAACTAGCTGGCCGAAGCATACTCATGACTGTGTAGTAATTTATTACTGCTTATGTAAAAACCAATTATATATATATATATATATATATATATATATATATATATATATATATATATAACCATGCGGAACTTTATCCAAATCTGTAATACCATACGTATGTAGATAATGATAGATTTTAGCTAACCCAAATAAGGTAAGTGCTTAAAACCGGAAATGTGTTGCTAGGAAACTTGGGCCACGGCCTTATTTTCTAATTAAACTCCCTATACCAGATAGACACAGGGGGAGGGTGTACAGGGCACTCAACATTATTTTTTGATTTAGTCAAGGGTCAGAGAAGTCGCCCGTGGTTGTATGTCTAATGCATGTGTCCAGGCGTCTTTTTTTCTTTTACTTTGCGAGCTAGCCTGTATGTGTTATCTTAGTGCGGCTTCCGCTGTAATTGAGTAGAAACTGTCCCCATCTCTCTCTCTCTCTCTCTCTCTCTCTCTCTCTCTCTCTCTCTCTCTCTCTCTCTCTCTTATGTAAATAGCTAATGTAGTCATTTGTGTTCCCACGTGTTTATCATCGGGTGTCTTATAATATTTACATACGTTCCTGATTTCCTGTTTTCTTGAGTCTTTGGAAAGTATTCTTTCTCTTTGCTATCACGTGTTTTATGTTTGAGCCTTTCGGATTTTGACAGCGTATTCCTCCTCCTCTTCCTCCCCATTTCTAATCCACATCATCATCATTTTCATCAGCATCATTTTCATCAGCACGATTTTCATCACAATCATTTTCATCAGCATCATTTTCATCAACTTCCATTTTCATATTAATCATTTTCATCAGCATCATTTTCACCAGCACCATTTTCGTCATCATCATTTTCATCAGCACCATTTTCATCAGCATCATTTTCGTCGGCATCATTTTCATCAGCACCATTTTCATCACAATCATTTTCATCAGCATCATTTTCATCAACTTCCATTTTCATATTAATCATTTTCATCAGCATCATTTTCACCAGCACCATTTTCGTCATCATCATTTTCATCAGCACCATTTTCATCAGCATCATTTTCGTCAGCATCATTTTCATCAGCACCATTTTCATCACAATCATTTTCATCAGCATCATTTTCATCAACACCATTTTCATCATCATCATTTTCATCAGCATCAAATATATATTTTTACTTGCAATCATCCTCTTTTTCTTTTTCTTTTTCTTTAAAATTTCATTTTTTCCCTTTTCCCTGTTTTTCCATTCCTTACTTTTTCATTTCTCAAACAATCGTCCTCATCATCAGCAACAATAGCAGCAGCAGCAGCAACAACAATAACAAGAACAACAACAACAACAGCAGGAGTTTAATTATCTTGCATTTTCCATGAGACTAGTCTATATATTAATACGATAGCGAATGTGTTCTTTTGTGTGTCACGCTTACATCCGGGTCGTTTAATTGTTATGTTCTTCTATTTCTTGTCATACATAATTTTACCAAGAATTCTTCATAAGATTTGGTTTCGGTTTCGATTATGGCCGAAGGAAGTCAAGTTATATATATATATATATATATATATATATATATATATATATATATATATATATATATATATATATATGTATATATATGTATATATATACATATAAATATATACATATATATATGTATATATATACATATATATATATATATAAAGGTGAATGTGTCTGTGTATCTGTCTGTCTGTCTGTGTTTCTGTGTGTGTACATTTCCCTACGCAATAACTCTGTCAATTTTAAGTCTAACAGACTCGAAGTTCGATATACAAGGTACTGAGATTTGGGAAAATCTATGTGATCGGTTTTTGGCCAGAAATTTGGCGATTAAGGGGTCAAAGTTCATCGATTTGACCTTTGAGAACTCTACCAAACTCCTCCGACAATTTTTGGTCTAAACACTTGAAATTTTAGATATAGGTTCCTTGGACATGGATCTAACTTAATAACTTAATTTGAGCCCAAAACAATACATTTTAAGGGTCATAATAGGAGTCAAAGTTTTAAAAAATGACAGCTTGTTTTTGCTCAACATACACCTCTAAATACCCGGGCAACGCCGGGCACCCATGCTAGTGTATGTATATATTTAAATAAGTTTTTATCTCGGTTTCGATTCAAACTAATGCACCCAAGACATATGAACATAATTATTTTATTGTTGAAATAACAATTTTATAACATATAAAAATCGATAGAACATTAACTCTATAATAATATATATGAAATCTGCAAGAATTAAAATATCATATTTAAGCGTACTTTACGGTCTGGCTTTGCCGGGCATTCATTCTAGCTTCTAGTTCTAGCTCTTGCAGTTTTAACAGAAACGCTACAATAATATCAGAGCGTCTCTATTTACACTGAACATCTACAGAATGACAACATCAATATATTACATATGAATCAGTCCCCTGTGGACTTTCCACAGGTCTCGCTACTTACTATTAATTCTTTATGTGGATTAGTATCTGCATTCGAAGGTTTTTTTTTTTAATTTGAATCTCAGCAATTGTTTATATAGTTTCGATCTTTACTTTGTTTACTACAGTGACTTCTATGTATTATTTGGATTGTTGGACTACTTGAGTGTCATTTTCACAACGTTTCGATCGTTGTAACCTCCAATCTCCTTCAGGTGTATCTTGTCGAACATTTCTGTCGAACTCGGGAATTTGAGGGAATTTCGAACGGAACCCTTTTTATTTACTTCACGGGGACAGAATGCTCTCGTTCAGTCAGCCATTACAAGATACATCTGAAGAAGGTCTGAGGTTGCGTTGGCTGAAACATTGTGAAAATGATACCCAGCATAAAAACAGTGGTCCGAAGGCTTCAAATAATACGAATAGTCAAATCTCATTTAAAAACTTCAGAAACGCAATGTCTTCTATTCTTTTATATAGTTGTTTTTTTTTCGGAACTGTTCCTAGTGGTCTTACGATTATTGGCATTTTATTAATTTTATTCTGGTTCTATATTCCTTTTAATTCTAGCTATATTGCCGTAAGTTTACTTCTCTTTTCTACCCTGTGCTCTGCCGTGCCTCCTTGCTTCGATTGTTTTATGTCTTTTCACCTTAATGTCCCAGAGGATATTGTGATTTTCTTTTTCCAGTACTTATTTTTATATTAGCGGGGGTACCCGGCGTTGCCATGGTGTTTGGAGTTGTGTGTGTTTGGGGGGGGGATAAATCAAAACAAAATGGAAAATAAAGAACAAGCGAACGCAATAATTATGTTTAAATATTGTATTTAAAAAATCAACGGACGTGATGCAAAATGAGGAACAAATGAACGATATTAAAACTTATGTAAAAAATCGAAAAAAAAACAAAAAACAGCGAACGTGATCGAAAAATTAAAAACAATTTTTTTTAATTCCATAAATAACCCTGTTTCAATATTAAAACTTAAAAAATATATCTGATTTCTAGGCTCGAACGAGCACTTTTAAGATACGATACTGCCATTATATCGACTCACCTTTGACCGTGTGAGCGGCAATAGATTGTTTTTTATTTTATTTTATAATTAACCTAATTCAAGAAAGAATGTTTTTCGCGCACGCGTGTTTGCCTAAATTGTCATGAAGGAACGATTTTTTGCTACCCCTCCTTTTAGGAAAGTGCCAAGCTGAGAGGGAAGGCATTAATGTTTGTAGCCAATTATTCTATATTTTTTGTTCGAAAGATCGAGCTTCAAAACGATACCAATCTCGTGAAAATCTGTCGCTTCTGTCGAATGTTTTTGCGAGACATACAAACATACATACATACATTTAAATGTTTGTCCTTTATATTTGTATATGTATAATTTATCAGTCTGTTCAAAATGCAATCGTTTTCAGTGAACTATTGTAGTATACTAGGGAGTATATATTATGTACGTGTATCTAAACTCGTACATTGTCTACTGGTATAAACTGTTCTTCTAATGAATGTGTGTTTACAGACTGTATATGCGTTTGTATATACGTGACACAGTCATTTACATAGCGTGTATATACGTGTGTTCGTCTAATTTTTTTTTTTTTATTGTTCGTTGAATTGATACGTGTATGACACTTACGGCAGTGTTTAATAACAGATACAGTTTAACAACGGACATGTTACATTTACAGCAGAAAAGGACAAGTAACAGTTCACTTAGGTTGTAACATCGGGAAAATGGTAGAAAAATACATGGTCCGTCTTTGATCTTGTTTGCAATCAAATGGAAAAAAGGAAGAGGAAAGAAATTCAACTAGCTGTTTCAATTAAAAAAAGACCTTTATTCCTGCTTCTCTAACCACGTGTGACTTATTGTGGCGTTACCCGCGTGTATAGAACACGTGCTTTTCCGAACACCCTCTCTTCTCCGACCACGTCTCAAATACCTCTGCTTCTTTGAACACGTCTTGAAAAAGCTATAAAGAAGATTCATACCAATAGAATTAGCAAATCTCGGGTTAACTTTTCAGCAACTTTATTACCGATCTCTCCCCATTGGAAAGCCGCGTTGGTCCAAAACTAATGCATTATGATCCCCTCTACTGGGAGCCATTACTGTTCGTGGACCGTCTTTCTCCCTCTCTCGACTCCGATTGCGTCTGTTCTCTCTCTCTCTCTCTCTCTCTCTCTCTCTCTCTCTCATGTCTTGATTGATCAAATTATAGTGTCTTTTTAAGTTCTATTTTAAAGTCCACGTTACTTTAAGTGGCCTCTGTGTAATGTTACGTCAGACTCTATTCTAAGAGTAGTGCTACGTCAGACTCTATGTTTTAGCAACATTTTGTATTAAAACATATTTACGTAAATCATTTTATTTGTAACTATTTATGTCGCTATGTTAAAATGTTTTTGACTCCTAATAAAGGTATGACACTAATGATTTCGACGATCGCTGTTATAACAACCAGCCAATCAGAAGCGTAAATGTTACTATAAAAAATGTCGAATTTTGGATTAAGCTCAGTTCGCCGTTGGACTCTGTCTCGAAACAACTCAATATCGAAACTGCACTGATTCTTCGCCGCCATCTTTGTCACTAGGAATTACTTAACACTCAAGATTGGGACTGCATTTATCCTTCGCCGCCATCTTTGTTACTAGAAATTACTTAATACTCAAGATCGGGACTACATTGATTCTTCGTCGATTTGATTTACTGCCGCCAACTTTGTTAAATCTAATGTCTCAACATATAACACGCTATAATAACATTTTATTTTTATAAATATTTAAACAATCATATTAAATGTCAACAAGCACATCTTTTGGCATTGCCCTACAATATTTTATTTTGCCACGCAGTCGTACGTTCTTGTATTCTTTTTGTGCAAGTTTGCCGCTTTTATTATTCCTGATATTCATAAATAACCTCCTTGATAAAATAGTCTCTGAGATGAGTATATTCGCTGGCGACACAGCGGTCTATAACAGGCACGAGAGGAAAAGAAACGAACATATATCCAAGGCAAATTGCGTAAACCCTAAAGGAAGACGTCCAGTCTGTAGTGAAAAGGAGTCTACAATGAGGGATAACGTTCAATGCTGCCAAGACTAAGCCTGTTTCCTTTGATAATTACAAGAAACCTTCTCAACCGTCAATAGCTATGGCTAAGGATACATTACCTGAAAGTACTTTATTCAAACTCTTCGGCATAACGTTCACAGGGAACATGAGATAGAACAGATATATTTAGAGCATTGCCAAGGCAGGTGCAAAGACGATGGACTCTTTCTATCGTACTGGAAAGTTACTTACACCTCTCCTGTACCTCGAGAAGGCCACCATTCGCTCATGTATGGAGTACTGTTGTCACATGTGAAATCGTGCATCTGCTCCTAGTCTTTCACTCCTGAACAGAGTTTAAAAGAGTGTTACCAACCCGAACTGTCATCTAACCTTCAACCTCTGTCCCATCGACGAGATATTGCACTCCTCTGCCTGTTTTACAGGTATTTTAATGGTGGATGCTCCGACGGACTACAAGCACGTGTACCCTTCGACGTAAATACTCTCGACAAACAGCTAAATCCAACCCCCACACAGTAGAGATCCCTAGATGTAAGAAAGGGCTCTACTCTAATAGTTTCTTTCCTGCTAGACTCTGGAATTCCCTTCCGGGTTCCTGCTTCCCCAACTGTAGTTACATGCAGACGTTAAAGTGTAATGTGAACAGACTTCTTGCTGCTCAACTCGCTACATAGTATCTCTGCAACTTATGTCCCTGATAGTAGCCCACTACATCAAAGTGGCACTGTGGTTAAAATATAACAATTTTTTTTTTTTAGTATGATCTATTCTAGCTTTGATATAGATCGTTTTAATCGCACTGTTTTGTTTGGTTGTGTCGTAAGACATTTTCTCCATTTAAGTCCCTATGTCGTAGCTATGTCCAAGTATTTTCGTGAGTCTCTACTCTTATCATTCTTATTAATCGTCTTTGTAGGTGGTTACGTTTTCTCTCGTATATTTGCCTCTTCTTTCTCTGTTCCTTGAGTTGTTTATTTGACGGTACTTGTTGTTACACTGATTAGCTTTTCTGCTGTCTGAATTATGTATTTGTCTAATTTATTATGAGTCATTCATACAGACTTTTCTACTTATCAGTCCTTTTTGGTCGCCTTTCCTTTTTACTTAGAGTGGTTCAATATTATACGTACGGCACAATCAGGTTTACACACCGGTTCTCACCAGATCACCAAAGTTAAGCAACGTTGAGCCTGGCCAGTATCAGATGGATGACTATTTAGGAAGGCTAAGTGCTGTATGTACCTTCTGCGAAGGTTGTGCGTGGGGCCACAAAAAGTTGTAGATGACCTATGCCCATCCAGGGGCTCAAGGGCTATGGATGGATGGGGGCAATATAATACTTCAAGTGTAGTGCATATCTTTTTTTGAGGGTCAAGTGTATGATTTGTCCAGAAAATCCTACCAGTGATAGTGACTAGTATTTAGCCTTTTTACAAGATTCATGCTCGAACTTTAAAACACATAGGTTTTATGTTGTTGTTTTTTTATGTTATGGTCTTGTCTGCTCTTGTTGGGGACCGGGATGAAATTTACATGCCTTTCCGGACAGACTTTTTCCACAATACATTGTAGTCTACATTGCACTGTAGAGAATTTAGAGTTGATTTTATGAAGATATTACTATATATATATATATATATATAACGGCTTGAATTAAAGTTTAAAATGCAAAAGTCAAGTATCATACTTCAATTGTAATCTAAACAGAAACATTTCGCCCAGGGCATTTTCCTATCAAAGAACCTACTATTGATTTTATATGCCTGGCCTTTCTGCTTCTGCGGTGATAGTGGCTTGAATTTTTGTTTCAAATGAAAAAGTCAAGTGTACTTGTGCAATGATGCTTTAAGCAAAAATATTTATTTCGAACGCGTCACTCATCTCCAAGAACCTACTGTTGATTTTGGACGCTTGCCTGGTAATAATACTTCTCTAATGCACTTATGATGTTAGGCTGTATAACTGATCAATCTAATGAGAGTTATATTAATTACAGTTTAAAAAGTTCAAACAAAGTAATTAAAATTTAGCAGTAATTCACTGTATTCCGACAACATAGGGTAGGTAAAGCTGAATAAAAAAATAATGGTTTTCGCACATTCGTATTTTTTTGGATTCGCCAAACTACTGTTCTCATTTAGACTCTTATTTGCACGATGTATGAGTCGATGTAACCGCCGATCTTCTTCAAGAACTCGTGGCATAGTGGATAACACACTTGGTAAAATTCAGTTGTAAGCTACACTCATCTGGTGGTTGAAGGTTCAATCGTCAATGCAGGCAACACTGAAAATATAGTTGCGTATTACTTAGGACTTCTTCCCAGTCATGACCAACGGAACGAGAGCATACTAGGCACAAATATTAAATAGAGATCGTTTGGTCCGAAATAGTAGCCCCTTACGTCCAAATGGCACTGTGCTTTGTGTTTAACGTTACCATCAACATGGAGACTTTCTCGCAAGGAAACAAAAGAGAGGAAAAGAAAAGAAATTCAACTAGCTGTTTCAGTTTTAAAAAAAAAATTTATTCCTGCTTCTCCAGCACCGTGTGGCTTCTCCTATCTATAGTGACGTTACCCACGTGTAGAGAACGCGTGCTTTTCTGAACACTCTCTTATATCCGAACACGGCTCGAATACCACTGCTTCTTCGAACACGTCTTGAATACGTGCTTCTCTGAACACGTCTCGAACACGTCTCGAGCACGTGCTTCTCTGAACATGTTCCAAACACCTCTTTTCTCTGGCTACGTGTCCGTTTTATTGTTTGTATATTTTCTTTGTTTTTCTGTTTTTCCGCTGTCACGTCACGTCGCGCAGCTGGCTTGGTTATTTGCATATGTTAGCTGCTGCTTAAAAATAAAGTATATATTATATAAATCTCACCTGTCTGTTTAAATGTATGTATGTATGCCTAAAATTTTCAACAGAGGCGACGGATTTTCACGAGATCCGTATTGTTTTAAACCAGATCACTCAGACGATAAATATCGAAAAATTGGCTAAAACATTAATTCCTTCACCCTCAACTGGGCAGTTTTCTACAGGGAGAATCGTGTTTTTGGGGGGTTTTTTTTGTTTGTTTTTTTTTTGCCTCGCCATTTTTGCAAGTCATCGTATCGGTTGGAATGACTTTACTTAATTTCAAACTTCCGCACTTCCGGTTGTGCCATGGAGTGTGTGTGTGTGTGTGTGTGTGTGTGTGTGTGTGTGTGTGTGCAGTCAGCACCAACCATGTTCAGGATTTAACCGGCTTCCTCCGAAGGAGGAAGTTTCATGGGAGTATGAAATTCACAAGCGGCCCCCAGTCGCATGTATATCCCCGTTAGGGGAGATAACGACGTTAGGTTTTTGCAACTTTTTGCAGGGAGGTGTCGACGTCCCTCCTACATACAGCACCTGGACTTCCCAAATTGGTTACCCATTTTAGTAATGACCAGACTCAACATTGCTTTACTTCAGTTACCTGCCGGGAACCGGTGTGTCAACGTGATTATGTCGTATATGCCGTGTGTCATGAAATAGCGGTAATACATTCGGTTTTCTGTTTCACTTTCTCTTCCGCCTTCGCGTCATGGGTTCAAGCCTATCTGCCTACTAACACTTTTTTATTTTTTTATTTTGCTCAACAGACACCTTCAAACACCCGGGAAACGCCGGGAAGCCAGGCTAGTCTATATTAAATAAAGAGACCATTCCAAAATCTGTGCAGAGAATGATTCCCGAGTTCGACATAAATATTTCGAAGTTCAAGTAGATACACCTTCGACCTAACCCTTGTGAAAAAAATACTCAAGATGAGAACAGTAGTCCGAAAAATCCAAATAATCCAAATAATCAATCCTCATCTCAAAAATTTCAGACAGTTTATTTGCTTAGTTTCTGAGTATTCCTATTTTTTCTTCCTTGTATGTTCATTAGTGTGCGATGGCAGTTCAGAAGTAAACACGATGCCCGCGAATGTTCAGTCGCCGATGCTGCTTTGATATTATATAACAACGTCAACTCTTAGACATTTTCAGACGATCCTATTTTCGTAAACACTCTTTGTTTCAGTCTAGAATTTGAGGCGGTATTGTTAGAAAGTTTCACGATAATATAAACACAAAGCCAGCGGTAAAATAAAACGCGGTTTAATAAGAGGACATCTATTTGAACGTATTACCATTTATAAAAGTACTAGCAAGGAGACTCGATCTCGCTCGGGATGGAATGATGATCAACGAATGTTTCATACCTCCATATTTTTATTGTCATCGAAACCGTTGAAACCATTTTTAAATAAAACCAATGTATTATCTGCTCTAGTTGAGGACGCATCGCGGTGCACCGGGATGAAACTTCACATGCCTCGCCGAAATGACTTTTCCCACAATACATTGCAGGCTACATTGCACTGTAGAGAATTTAGAGTTGATTTTATGAAGATATTTTAATATATAACAGCTTGAATTAAAGTTTAAAATGCAAAAGTCAAGTATCATTTTTTTACAAAGAAGTCACCACTTATAAAGGCCCAGAGGCCACTCGAGGATAAGGGTTAATTGGTATAGATTAGTCAATGGGATTATTGCGTAGTAATCATAAGCAGTGGAATTTTTTTTAATTGAATTACTTGGGGGGACCGTTCATCAAGAACTTGTTTACTTTGGACTTGAAGACAATGAAATTGAAATCAGCTGTAAAACAGGCAAAGGAAACAACGTTCTACAAGCATGCAATTCTAAGAAAAAACTTTGTTCATAGAATCTACGTTTAGGTTTAGCCACAGATAAAGAGTGTTTTTCGTGAAAGTATACTTTATAAATTGCTAGGTACGTCCAAGGATGGAGTACTGTTGCCACATCTGAGCAGGAGCTGCTAGAAAAGTCTTATCCTGCCTTGACAAAGTTCAAAGTAGACCTCGTAGCCTAGTAGGGTGCCCTTTTCTCTACCCGGCAGCCTCTTTCTCACGGAAGAGACGTTGCGAGCCTGTCTCTGCTTTATCGTTATTTTCATGGCAAGTGCTCGTCTGAGCTCCAATCTATGGTCCTCCCTCGTCAAACTTTCACGAGAAACACTTGTCTAGCTGAAAACACTATCAATCATTTCTCCCAGTCTTTATCCGTGCCTAAACCTAAACGTAGATTCCATGAACAAAGCTTCTTTCTTAAAACTACAAACCTGTGGAATTGTCTTCCGTTTGCCTTCTTTCCAGCTGACTATAATGTGGTCATCTACAAGTCCATCGTAAACAAGTTCTTTATGAGCCGTTCTCCTTAAGTAATCCAATTTACCAAATTTCAACTACTAACAATTGCCAAGTCACTGTCCTATTGACCACTGTACACTTATAAACATTTATCCTTGAGTGGCATCTGGGCCTTGATAAGTAATGACTCCTTTGCAAAAAAATCTAAACTGAAACAAGGAGTGTTTACAAAAATAGGATCGTCTGGAAACGTCTGAAAGTTGTCGTTGTCATATCAAGGCAGCAGGCTTCAATTGTACTCTAAACTGAAACATACATTTTGAATGCGCCTCTGTCATATCAAAGAACCTACTGTTGATTATATCTGTCTAGTCTTTCTACCTTTGCGGTGATAATGGCTTGAATTTTAGTTCAAAATTAAAAGTCAAGTAAAATGGTGCCATTGTGCTTTAAACAAAAACAATTATTTCGAACGCGCCACTGTCATCTCAAAGAACCTGCTGTTGATTTTATACGAAATAATTTATACTACTATTTTTTACGCAGTGATCACCACTTATCAAGGCCCGGAAGCCACTCAGGGATAAGGGTTATTGCAAGTACATTACGTTAGTGTGGATATTTGATGAAGTGTTTACTTAAGGGGGCGGTTCATTAGGAATTTGTTAAGGTTGGACTTGAAGACATCCAAGTTGTAGTCCGGTGGGAAGCAGGCAGAGGGAACAGAGTTCCACAGGCGTGCAGTTCTAAGAAATAAGCTTTGTTCATGGAATCCGCGTTTTGATTTAGGCACAGATATAGAGTGGGGGAAATTTACTTGTCTGGTAATAATACGTTTCTAATGCACTTGCGATGTTAGGCTATTTAAGGTGTTTACTTTGGTCAAAATAGACGGCTACTTCTTTCATCACATTTTTTTGATTATCGATTATCGATACCTATTGAAAGCTGCCTAAACGTATCTAGAAACACTTCCAGATACATGAAATACGTTTGTGCGGTATTTCATAAAAATCGCCCAGCCGTTGTTGAGTCTATGGTGAATGACCTCACACACACACACACGCATCCACACACACACAAACACATACATACACACACACACACACACAAACATACACACACACTTACACACATAAAGTTTCTTTTACAGTAAAGACGTTTCAATTACAAACAACAGATTGGGTTTTTGTTATTTTATCGCGCCAATCAACTTAATTAAAATGTCTAAAGCAAATTAATTTATCTTATTGATAATTACAATACACCAGACAAGCTTTATGTGAGATGAGAAGTGTAATCCGAATAATCGTAATAATGATAATAACTAGAGGGGCCTGCGGAAATTCCACAGGGGAATCATTCATATGTAATATATTGATGTTGGCATTCTGTAGATGAAGACGTTCTGATATTATTGTAGCTCGTTTGTTAAAATTGAAAAAGTATTTATCTAAGCTAGCAGGGAAGTCCGGCGTGTCCCGGTCGTAAGGTACGCTTTAGGTTTAAATATGATATTTTAATTCTTGCAGATTTCTAATATATTATTATAGAGTTAATGTTTTATCGATTTTTTAATATTATAAAGTTGCAATTTCAAATATATATATATATATATATGTATATATATATATATATATATATATATGACTTGGGTGCATCAGATTGAATCGAAATTGAAACTAAAACTTATGATATATATATATATATATATATATATATATATATATATATATATATAATTTAAGTTCCTTCAGTTATAATCGAAACCGAAACCAAAACTCTTATTTCGGTAAAATTATTTCTAAAATAAATAGATGACTGGAGTGTTATCAACTATAATCGAAACCGAAACCAAAACTTATGAAGAATTTTTGGTAAAATTATTTCTAAAATAAATTGATGACTGGAGTGCTATCAACTATAATCGAAACCGAAACCAAAACTGATGAAAAAGTTTTAGTAAAATTATTTCTTAAAAAAATAGATGACTTTACTGCCATTAGCTATAATTGAGACATTCATCCTGAACACGCCACTATCTTATCAAATAACCTATTGTTGATTTTATAAAAAAAAAATAAATTACATATAATGGCTTGAATTAAAGTTTAAAATGACAAGTCAAGTTTTATTGTTCAAGCGTCTTATAAACAGAAACATTCATTTCGAACACGCCTCTGTCTCATCAAATAATTTACTGTCACACTTAAAACGGGCTATTCTTCTTAGGCGGTTATAAATCTTCTCAATTACACTTGTGGGGTTAGCTTTATAAGGTGTTTACTTTGTTCAAAACAGGTCGGATTTTTCAATTATCGATTAATGATTTTCAATACTTATCAGAAATATTTCGAAACAAAACCTATCTACGAACACTTCCACATGCATAAATTATATTTGTGTGAAATTTTGTAAAAATTGGCTCAGTCGTTTCAGAATCCATAGGGAACGTACACACACACATATAGATAAAGGGTATTTAATATATAAGTAGATATACACGTATGAATTATAATGTACGCGTATATGTATGCATAACGAATACATAGTTTTAGTATTATAAAGAAACAAACAAAAATTTCTCCTTTTAAGAGCGCTGAAATAAGTTTATGGGGCAACACACTTTGGCGTCACTTTTGTTTTTCATGTTCTTTTTTCCTCCTTGTCGGTAAGGGTTCAAGCCTGCCTGCCTACTACCAGGTTTTATTTGTTTATTTATTTATTTATTTATTTATTTATTGATCAACACACACTTCCAAACACCCGGGCAATGCCGGGCACACAGGCTAGTTTATATATATATATATATATATATATATATATATATATATATATATATATATATATATATATATATATATACGCATTTAAACAGAAAATGCAGAATCTATATTACAAAAGTTAAAATATTTACACAATTGACGTTTCATTATTTAAAATCTTAAGTAATTAAATGGCGCGTCTTTCAACTGTTGCATATAACCAACAAGCAAAACATCAATTCACTAACAGATTTTTTATTGCTTCACCTACTATTACAAATGTTACTTTTAATATTTCGCTTGAAAAAAATTGTAGACAAAAGAATACATTTGGAATTTTGTTCAACAAGTAACGTCGGAAGCCATATGATATATGCACAGATACATTTTCAAAGAAATAGGAAAACTTGTTTCGAGTACAATGTTTATTCAGTTTTACAATTTTATTATAACTAACTCTTCGTGAAGAATAAAAAGAAAAATTGTTTTTTGTGGGCATTAATTGTATTTATTAGATGTAAAATGTGCAACCACAGTTTAACACAAAGGAGTAACCCTGATTGCATTTGTGTTCGATGATAGTAAACGGATTATTAGAAAGTGAGGGCTGGATTGATAAAATATAAACGTCGTCTAAGAAAGTAACTATTTTTTTTTAGAAAACACGTACCAATAAGTATCTAAGGCGCATACTAATGACTTTACCTTATATATTAGATAAATTATTAATCTTATTTATTAGATTTGTGCTTAGTGTGAAATGACTACCGGAAAACACCGTAAAGTATTAAAATGAGCGATTATTATGATGAAAGTATGACAAACACATCCCCATTTTGCTGTCGTGTGTTACAGAATGGACTGAGAGAGAGAGAGAGAGAAAGAGAGAGGTGAGTAAACGTGGAGTGTAGACACGTTTACCAGAACCGAGGGTCAGCTGACCAGATTACGTATGAGTGACGTGGTCAGGTTGGCTAGATCTGAGAGACTGGATTTGGGCTTTGAAGAAGACGGATGGCTCAATAGCTGTTCCCTCCCCTTCACTGGGGGTGGGGGACGCTGACGTGTTCAAAGCAAGCAAGATTTACTTCCATATTCTGTGTCGACAACTGGAAGGTAAATAAAAAACTATAAAACCAATTCATCGTCTTGGAGTGATAAATCTTCGTCTAACAGGTACCAGTCTCCCTCCAAGAGAAGATGAATTCCAGATGGATCAATATCGACGACACATGAAGTAAGGTATGTCGAAGAATATGCATGTAACACACACACACAAAAGCATATGAACAATTAAATATGAACACACACAAGCGCATATGAAACTAGACGATCATACGCACACGGAATTCTTTTATGTTATACACCGAACGTCGATTTGGCACCCCTCTATGATAACCCTAGTGATAACTTCAATGATAACTCTATGTAACATCGTGCATTGCCTTCCCACATGAGGGACATAACGAACATAGGGATTACCACATACACCCCCACAACAAACATTAAATATCACGAGAGGACATGAGGTCGGTTTAATACACACATATATTATATGGGCATGAAGACGTATTTTCATAATTGTCAGTGTATCAAGGCCTGTCTAAGAACACTGTGAGACATGTGTTTACATTCATGTGTAATATCCAAAACATCGACCCAGCCGTTCTCGAGTTCATAGGGACCGAACTTACTCATAATAGAGCAGTGTGGAAAGGGAAATATATGAAATATAAAAGTCGTCAGAATTAGAAGGCACATATTTTTTCTGTAAGTAATGAACGACTAATTCATAAGAAGGTCAATTAGAACTGAAGCTTCATTTACGGAGAGAGGCCGGTCAAAGGAATAGGGGAAATTCTGGCATTATATGTAAGATCAATTTTACGATATGACACGATGCATCTGTTTAATAAAACCAATAAAGCATTTCATAAAAATCAAATTTTCTTCGGAAATGGAGATTAAATCTGAAATTAAACGTGTTCTAAAGTCAAAACACAATTTAATTCACACTCATCAGGAAACGTGTGAACGTAAAAAAGGATTACAAGAATGTTAACACGATTGTTTTCTTCCTTTTTCGCGCGAGCGTACGTGTATACACACAATGCATATACATATACACGCAACGCATATACATATACACACAACGAATACACACACATACATAGACATATATGTATATATATATGTATATCTATATATCTATAAAAGTGAACGTGTCTCTGTGTCTGTCTGTCTCTGTGTGTGTGTGTGTGTGTGTGTGTGTGTGTGTGTGTGTGTGTGTGTGTCTGTGTACATTTCCTTACGCAATAATTCTGTCAATTTTTAGTCTACATACTCGAAATTTGATATACAGGCTACTGAGATTTGGGAAAATCTTCGTGATCGGTTTTCGGCCAGAAATTTGGCTGTTAAGGGGTCAAAGTTCAACGATTTTACCTTTGAGAACTCAACCAAACTCCTCCGACAATTTTGTGTCTAAACACCTGAACTTTTAGATATAGGTTCTTTGGACATGGATCTAACTTAATAACTTGATTTGAGCCCAAAACAATAAATTTTAAGGGGTCATAAGTTAAAATAATTGTCCTTTTTTTTTTTTGCTCAGCATACACCTCAAAACACCCAGGCAACGCAGGCCGAAATGCTAGTATGCATATATATATATATATATATATATATATATATATATATATATATATATATATATATTATAATCATTCATACCAATAACAACTCAATGAATTTACTATTGTTTCCTAAACTCTGCACCATTAAAATATCCACCTAATCTCTACAATACTTTGCTGGTTTATTCCTTAGTTAATCTGTAAGTTACGCTGTAAAAAGACCGAATGCATTTTTTGAAGGTCAAGCTACTTTAAAAAAGGCAAAATTCATGATATTTAGCTTTAAAAAGGCCAAAATTGAAAGCCTGAACGAGAATATCTTTTGATATAGCCATAAATTTCATTATAATATTATCTGATCAATTTTTTAATCTGTGTAAGAAAGAAACGTGTGGTAAATCCGACGTTCATCGGTTCTTCACCGATGCCAGAAGTAAGCGAAACCTAATGTATAAAGGGAATCATTTGAAAGAAACTGGGCAAAAGAGAGCATTGTTTACCAAGAGGTGCTGGACTAGAGAAGCAAATTAAAAAAATTACATCTTACAATGTGATTTTCTTATTTGCATTGAACTATGTAGCACAATATTACTTTCTGGGTATTTATTTTTACTTTTTTAATTTATCAAATTTGGGCCAGTTTTTAAAAGTTATAGTGAAATGTTAATAAAATTGTACTTGCCGCGTATTATTTTTTTCTGCCCCCAAAAACTCATTTCTTCAAATGACCAGCTTTAATAAATTATATTTCTAAGTTCAGTCAAATGTTCCACAGGCTCTGCTAGTATGCAATAATCTCTAAAATTATATAAATGCAACTTTGTCTGTGTGTGTGTGTGTGTGTGTGTGTGTGTGTGTTCGTTCCTTATGGAAATCGAAACGGCGGAACAAGTCTGGAAGTGATCTTAGTTAAGTTTTCTCACAGAATACCCCCCCCCCCGCTAATTACTGATAATCGATAATCGAAACCGTTATTTTGATTTATCTATCACCGGCAAAGCTATTTTTCCATGTTGTCGCTTTTTTTTTTACACAGTGATCACCATTTATCAAGGCCCGGAAGCCACTCAGGGATAAGGGTTATTGCAAGTACATTACGGGACTAGAGATTGGAGTTCAGACGAGCACCTGCCATAGAAATAACACGTGGTCTGTAGGTTCAAACTTCGCACGTAAATTTCTTTTTTTCATTAACTGCAAAGAATTTTATAAAACTTGAAAATGTGCGTGCTTTTTTTTTTTTGCTATTGTCTCTTTGCATGGCGTGGTCTGTAGGATAAACCCCCCACGTTACTTTTTTTCGTTAACCGTAAAGAAGTTTATATAAAATAATTTTATAAAAGTACAGTACAATAGGTTGTCTAGAGTGCAATGTAGAATAACATATATTTTGGACTAAGTTACTGCATGAAGGGATGTGAATCTTATTCCTGGGCGATTTCTCAGATTTCAATGACAATAAAAATATATAAGTGTGAAATATCCGTTGATCATTAGTCAATACCGGGCAACGTCGGGCCTCCCTGCTAGTAGAAGATAATTTTTAGTTTTAAACATAAACATCGCATTGGAAGATATGATATCAAAACAGCAGGATAAAAGCCATTTCATTTATTCACACGAAAAGAATTTATCATTACGGCCGAACGGGATTATGTAATGAATCCAAAATTTAGAATTCTATTAGGGAAACAAAACTCAAGCTAGCATTAAAGCCATTTCACATAATTTATCTCACTTTGCTATGACGAGATTATTCATTGTTAGCGATGTTCCCCCCTTTATGAGCAACACCAAAGAGATGTGAACACTATTATTCTTCGATACATGTACATGTTTATCTGAACTAATTGCTATAGTGTGAACAAACATCTCGCTGCTCAATTCTCAGCACAGTTTCCGTGTAGATTTGATCCCAAATAGTAGCCTCTTACGTCCGAATGGCACTGTGCTTTGCTTGTAATGTTTCCGTCTATATGAAAACTTTCTCGTAAGGAAGCAGAAGAAAGGAAGAAGAAATAAATTCAGCTAGCTGTTTCAGTTTAAAAGAAAAGAAAAATGTAATTATTCTTGCTTCTCTGGTCACGTGTGACTTTTCCTCTCTATTATGATGTTACCTGCGTGTCTAGAATGGATGCTTTTCCGAACAGTCTCTTTTCTCCGAAAACGGCTCGAATACCGCTGTTTCTTCGAACACGTCTTGAATACGTGCTTCTCTGAATACGTCTCGAACACGAGACCTTCGAAAATCGTAAAAGTGAATTTCACATGAAAACAATGATATCTAGGTACTCCTCGTATTTTTAAGATGATTCTATCCAAAAATTATCAAAATCGATGAGGTAGAATTTTTTTTTATCAAAGAATATATTAAATACAATTAAATGAAAACGATCGTAAAACATAGGAGAGTTCAACAGGGAGGTAATTTTCCGTTCGAATTAAACAAAGACGGCGACAATTTGTTCACCTTCTAACACGATTAAAGTTGCTTTTTTAATAATTCAGTAATTGTCAGGTAATTTCAACTGCATAATTTAGAAGCTACCATTTTAACTTATTAGAATTGACAAAAAAATCAGATGAAACCATTGTTTTTTTAATCTAAAAACTCCATCGATCGACTACAAAATCTCGTTCAAATAATGCAGAAGCACGATTGTTGCATTTCTTTTACACTTGGTTCACCGGGTATATCCGACAGGTAGTTTGCTCTTATAATCACTGAAATTATTGAGATCTTCTAAAAGTTCCAGTTTATTTTCATACCTCAAACTTAAAATTTATTTGAGGGGAAACCAATGACGTGTCATTTCCGGTGTTGTACGTATCTTTATCCTTCATCATCATATCTCTGATCAATTTGTTGTCATTTTCACACCATCTGCTTATCATCCAGACGTCTCTTATCTTAATCGCACATATGAAAGGCGCCTGGCTTAATATGCTGTACCGCAGGTGGTTCCCCTCTGCAATGAATAATTGACACAAGTTCTACGCAACCTCTGATAATCAACTGTATCATAATGCTTTGTTTCCTAACCTCAAACCGCCCAGGCATATGCAACGTTTCTTTTTTTTTTTCTGGTATTTCCGATCATTTCCTTTTACGCGGATTTCGCGCGTTTATTACTTATATGGTTCCTAACTTCTTTTTTTACTGTAAAGTTGCAATTCATAAATGTCTTTGTGGATATGTGTGAAGGGACATTTCTTCTTCTTTTCTTCTTCTTCTTTTATTCTTCTTCCCCTTCTTCTTCTTCATCATCATCATAACCATTGTCATTGCCACGCTAAAACCAAATAGATAGACTAGATAAATAAAAATGAGCAAAAGCTTTACACACACACACACACACACACACACACACATATATATATATATACATATATATATATATAATATTTGTATGTATATATATATATATATATATATATATATATATATATAATTACATATTAAGCCAGTAGAGTTTAGTTTCCTAGAAGTACATCCAATGAAACAACGTGTGTCTACCAAAGAGTGCTCAATGAGTGGACAGAGCAGATATATGAAATTTATTTATACAAAGATTGATGGCTACATATGTGCATACATACATTTTCAGGCCAGAGTTCTCGACGATAATTCTTGGCCTGAAGACGTAATCCCCCAACGCGGGTGATTACAGAAACATGTATGCACATATGTAGCCATCAATGTTTGTATGAATAAATTTAATATATGATTATATATATATATAATATAAAACTAAATGTGTGTGTGTGTGTGTGTGTGTGTGTGTGTGTGTGTGTGTGTGTGTGTGTGTGTGGTCACGAATAGGCTCCTATATGGTTGACTATTTTAAAAAACTAAATTACATATAATGTTAGAAGATGTATCGAGACACAGGAATGGTTATGTTTGATCCTGCAGAACAGTGGTTCATTAAAATTGTGGGATCTGCGTTCGCGCCTGATCCATAAAGTATGGAAATAAAAAAATTAAAAATTAAACAAAAAAAACGTTTACAAGTGTTTTTGATATAGATGTACATAATAATACTTTGAGAAGTATATTTTAACTTAAATAGGGATGGTATAATAAAATGGTGGGGTATGTGTTCGCACTTGGCCTCCATAGAATGGAAATAGGCACAAACTTTACTAAATACTTTTCATATCTATCTGCGTAATACATTGATAATTATGTTTCAGTTTGAAGAAATGTTATATAAGAAAATTATGGAGTGTTCGTTTACGTTTGACCTCCATAGAATGGAAATATGTCACAAAGTTTAACAAGGTTTGTTAATATAGATCCACAGAATATTGTGATAAGTGTTTCAGTGTAAACAGGTATGGTATAATAAATTATGAGGTTTATCTATTTTATTTTTACTTTCATCATATTTTGTTTTGGTTTTGATTCCCCCGAATTCGAAGCTATCTCTTTACAACCCTTCCTTTACATAACATATCATACTTTCATAAATCATCAGAGTCCATTTTCTGAAGGCTGTTTTTGAACCCAGTCATAGACGGGTACTTTTGCTAGTACATATATACATATATATATATATATATATATATATATATATATATATATATATATATATATATATAACGGAAATTACGTAATTGTCGATCCAATAATTTATTTCAACCTTATGGTATTTTCAAGCATCTAAACTAGACAATTACATTTTTTATACTGAAATAAAGAAAGAAAAAGTATCGGGCCCCGACTGTCAAAAACCAGAGAGGGTGGTAGTAGCAATCCACTTAATACATTTTATAGAGAGGGTGGGAATTAAGTTAGTATGGGAGGGATTAAAAAAAAACAACAACAACAAGAACATTATGACACTTAAACGGCTGTCCGGTAGCCCGAAGTAACAACAGACGTGTGTGTGTGGGTCTGTCGTTCATGCATTGGCTTTTTCTCACTTTTGTGCCGATTTTTCCCGGCTAACCCTCAAATACAAAGTTTCGCATCAGTTCGAATATCTTATATATGAAGTTTGATGTCAGAATATAAAACCTGACGGACATTTTTTAAACAAATATATATACGCGTACAAAAATATATATAGAACGAGATTTGTGTTTACTATATGCTTGTTATGCCAATATTATGCACATATAAATCAAGTAGTATATCTGCATGAATATAATAACCCCTAATAGTAAACTAAAGATGATCATTACATAAGAAAACCGAATAAACTAATAGGAAAGTAATTAAAATGAATGTTTAAAAGAATATGTAAATTAGCTAGATCTTTTGCAGATGAATGTAATTCCACGACCCATATATAACAATGTTTTAATTTCTTTTTAAGTACAAAGAAAAAAGCCCAAATTTATAGGATTATATATATATATTGCATATCTATCTATCTATCTATCTATATATATATAGAGAGAGAGAGAGATAGATATATAGATAGATAGAACTGCCGACTGTCATCACGACGGTTCTAGGTTCGATCCTCGGCTTGGGATAGGTGTTAGTCTAGCGGCACTGATGAGTTGTGAAACAACGAAACAGGACTGTATGTCGATGACTAAAATATATTTTATATATATATATATATATATATATATATATATATATATATATATATATATATATATATATATATATATATATAAAATATATATATATATATATATATATAGATGTTTTTTTTGTTTTGGTTTTATCGATATGTTTTGAATGAATTCAATTATTTACGAAAGCGCATTTTTTACCTAAATGCGAGTTGGGAATAATTTTCCCTTTTAACCTATTCGGTACCCCCACATGGGGAGCGTTATATATATATTATTTTTTGTAAAAGTGATTATCCACTGACACGTGTTTCGTCGTCTACGACTATATATATATCTGTGTGTGTAGGTATGTGTGTGTATGTGTGTGTGTGTGTGTGTGTGTGTGTGTGTGTGTGTGTGTGTGTGTGTGTGTGTGTGTGTGTACAGTGTATCACAAAAGTGATTACATCCCTCACGTTTCTTACAAATATTTAAATATATCTCGTTATGGGACAACACTGAAAAAAAATGATTCTTTTGACACAATGAAAAGTAGTCTGTCTACAGCATATATAACAGAGTTCATTTATTTTTCACTCCAAACAACCCAAAATATAGCCATTAAAAGCTAAATTCCCGGCAAAAAATTTGAGTACACCCCTAAGAAACTAAACCCTTAAAAAGTGATTAAAATCTTAAAAAACTACATTCCTATTGTCTAAATTGAGTACTGCTCCCCCCTCCAATATGTCATATGACTCATTAGTGTAACTATTCCATGGGTTTATAGGGAGCAGTTGTATTCAAATTCATAATGCAGCTCTCACACTCTCTCTTACCAGTCACTGAAATTTCCACCATGGCACCACATGGTAAAAAACTCTCTGAAGATCTTAAAAAAAAACGTATTATTGCGCTACATAAAGATGGTCAAGACTACAAGAAGATTGCTAACAACTTGAAACTGAGCTACAGTACAGTGGATAAGATCAGCCAGGATTTTAAAGAGCAGGGTCCATTTAGAACAGGCCTCGAGTATGTTGTCCAAAGAATCTGAGCGCACGTGTTGAGCGCCACATCCAAATGCTTTCTTTGAAAGATCGGCGAAGAAGTGCTGTTAGCATTGCTGTAGAGATTAAAGAGATTGGGGCTCAGCCTGTCAGTGTTCAGACCATACGCCTCACACTATATCAAATTAGTGTGCATGACTCTCACCCCAGGGGGGAAGCTTCTTCTGAAGGCAATACACAAGAAAATCTGCAAAAAGGTTTGCTCATAGATTACTGGAACCATATCCTATGGTCTGATGAGACGAAATTTGATTTGTTTGGTTCTGATGTCCTTAAACATGTGTGGCAGCCACCAGGTAAGTAGTACAAAGATGAGTGTGTCATGCCTACAGTTAAGCTTGGTGGTAGGAATGCCATGGTATGGGGGTGTACGATGGCTGCAGGTATGGGAGAGTTACATTTCATTGAGTTCCCTCAACATGAACTCCAACATGTACTGTCAAATACTGCAGCAGCGTGAAGCTCTGGTAAACTCCATGCCCAGGAGAGTATGGATAATGATAGTGGCAACACAAATATTGAAAGTTGACATGTTTTATTATGTGAATATTGACAACATTTATAAAGAGTGTACTCACTTTTGTTGCCAGGAATTTAGATTGTAATGGCTATATTTTGAGTTATTTTGAGGAGAAAAAAATTTAACTTATTGTCTCATATACAGTGATGATCATATTTATTGGCACGGTAAAATAAAAGTTAAATTTTGTCTAATAAATTCTAAAAAAGGGATTAAATTAAAGAAAATAACAAAGTATATTATGTATTTTTAACTGGCCTTTCCGATGCAGCAATCGGATTTTAGAAAAAATAAATAACAAAGGAACAACAAACATAATTGCAAAAAACCCTTGTTCAAAATTATTGGCACGATTTATTTAATAATCAATTGTATAGCCTTTGGCCTTGATTACCTACCTCAGTCGCTTTTCATAGTTTACAACCAAGTTGTTGCACTCTTCAGTAGTAATTTTAGCCCACTCTTCCTGACAATAATCCTCCAATTGAATAAGATTCTTAGGCTTCCTTTGCATTACCCTCAATTTTAATGTTCTCCATAAATTTTCAATTGGATTAAGGTCTGGGCTTTGTGATGGCCACTCCAAAACATTACTATGATTGTCCTCAAGCCATTTCTTAGTCAGTTTAGCCGAATGCTTTGGGTCATTATCTTGCATGAACCACCAACGACGACCAAGTGAGAGCTCTTTAGCAGAGTCTTTCAGGTTTTCATCCAATATTTTAACATAATCTTCCTTTTTTATGCTACCTGTGACCTTAACAAGTCGCCCTGGTCCAGAGGCAGCAAAGGATCCCCAAAACATCAACCTGCCTCCACCGTGCTTCACTGTGGGTATGGTGTTCTTAGGCAGGAAAGCTTCGCCAGATTTTCTCTAAATATAAGACACTTTATTATGGCCAAATAACTCTATTTTCGTTTCGTCAGTCCATAGAACACGTTTCCAGAATGCAACATCTTTATCAATATGACGTTTTGCAAAGGCTAGCCTTGCTTTCAGGTGCATAGGCTTCAATAAGGGAGTCTTTCTCGGACGACATGCTTTTAAACCAGCTCTCTTCAAAACTCTACCAACTGTATGTCGAGATACATTCACTCCAGAGGTGCTCTGTTCATCAACAATCGGGGAGATCCTTGGGTATTGTTTTACTTGTCGAACAATTTTCTGTTCATCTCTTGGGGAAAGAATCCTTTTTCTCCCTCTACCCTCTAAACTCATAACGTGGCCTTGCGATTTGAACTTGTTTATTATGGCTCTAACAGTGGATTTGGGAAGGTTTAGCTTCTTTGAAATCTTATCATAGCCCTCCCCATTGGTATGGCATGCTGCAACAAGCTTCCTGACGTCTTCGCTGTGTTCCTTAGTTTTAACCATGGCGATTGAAAATTATAATTTAGTCACTTATAATAGTTTAAATAAATCGCTATCTAAAAATTATCTGAAAAAAAATATTCACTGAATTAGCGTTAAACAAGCATAATATGGCAATAAAAAAGTTCAGAAAGCACGTAAACCGGAAATTGATTGATATTATACTGATACTAAAAGAAAAACAAAGCCGTGTCAATAATTTTGAACAAAGGTTTTTTGCAATTATGTTTGTTGTTCCTTTGTTATTTATTTTTTCTAAAATCCGATTGCTGCATCGGAAAGGCCAGTTAAAAATACATAATATACTTTGTTATTTTCTTTAATTTAATCCCTTTTTCAGAATTTATTAGACAAAATTTAACTTTTATTTTACCGTGCCAATAAATATGATCATCACTGTACGCTTCAGACAGATTACTTTTCATTATGTCCAAAAATAATTTTTTTCAGTGTTGTCCCATGAAGAGATATACTAAAATATTTGAAGAAATGTGAGGGGTGTACTCACTTTTGTGATACAATGTATACTTATATATATATATATATATATATATATATATATATATATATATATATATATATATATAGATATACTAGCAGTTCAGCCCGGCTTTGCTAGGGCCCTATGTACTGTTCATAACTTTATGTGCATATATATATATATATATATATATATATATATATATATTAAAAAGTTTGACTCATGTCCAAGTATCCTAAATCTAAAATTTAAAGTGTTGAGACCCAAAATTGGCCGAAGAGTTTGGGACAGTCTACAAAACTCAATTCTTTCAAGTTTTTATTCTTGGCAGCCAATTTTTCGCCCAAAACTCGATTAAAAATCTTGCTTCATGTTGTAATACCCTTAATGTAAAATTTCAAATGTTGAAGGCCAAAATTGGCTGAATAGTTTTCTAATTACCGCAAAAGTCAGATCTTTTGAACTTTGGCCTCTGAGAGCCAAATTTTCGGCCAAAAACGGATTAAAAATCTTGACCTATGTCTGAATACACTTTATGTAAAAGTTCAAATGTTTAGATAAAAATTTGGCTGAGTAATTTGGTAAAGATAGCAGATGTCAATTTTTTTTTAATTGACCTCAATTTGGATCCGTTAACCTTTATTTTGGGGGCTCAAATCAAATCAAAAAGTTGGATCCTTGTCCAAGTAACTTACATCTAAAATTTCAAGTGTCTAGACCCAAAATTGACGGAGGGGTGTGGTAGTGTTTTCAAAGGCCAAGTCTTTGAACTTCGACCCTTTGACAGCGCAATTTCTGGCCAGAAACCGATTAAAAAGATTTCTTCTAAATCTCAGTACCCCTTATGTCAAATTTCACGACTGAAAATTTACATAGACGTTTGGTAAGGAAATGTACACAAAGACAGACAATTTAACTTTTATAAACATATAGATTTATACATACATATATATGCTTATAATATAAATGTACATATATATATATATATATATATATATATATATTAAACACACATATATATATATATTATTATAAAACTTAAATGACCTTGTAACGGGTGTTGTAACCCACATCTGGTTTACGAATTCCGGTTGTGTGCTTAAACATAAACCTATAACAGCGTAAACAAATAAACACAAATCGCTTCTCTTGCAGAATTTGACCTGCGCACTTAAATATTAACGTAATTATTTAGAAATTATTATTCTGTTCTATACAACCAACATAAATAAATAACTCCGAAAATATGTTTTTAAATTGCTTTACAAATAAATAATTACAGCGACAACAAGGCGAATTGTTTTACTGTGTACGTTTTCATCGTTCCAATTGTTGTTTTTTTTTGCGTTTAAATTAAAAGATATATCAAAATTTGAATTTAACTTTAAGTATTATGGTATCTGTTCAGTACACATTTACCTAAAAGTATGGCAAACCACTTATCGTTCAATGGCTGTAAGTTTTTTTGTTTTTTTTTTAAATAAACAATTATAAACAGAACGACTCATGGAGATCTATCTATATTCTTTTTACATTTTTATATACTTTCATAGAAATGTTTCTGTTCACAAAAGACTATTTTCTTTACATCACAAGTGTCGCGCTCATACATTAATTCCATTGCTAATATAACATACTGACCCAACGGGTCACGGGTAGTCTAGTCTAGTCTATATATATATATATATATATATATATATATATATATATATATATATATATATATAATCAGGATAATCACATAGTAATATAAGATACAAAACACGTAGATTTTAGCTAAAATAAGACTGATGAGTCATCTAACCAGAAACACAACAACAGCATCATCACAATTATCTTCGCAAGCGATTTTTGAAATCATCATCATCATCATCATCATGAACAAATGTTCTTAATTCCATGTTGTGTTTGAATAATATCCATTGTCACATTTTTAAACACATGTCACATGATTTTTACTGTCAGAATAAAATCAGTAATGCGTCTTCTCAATTATAAAATATCTGCACCTGAAACATTCCGCGTTAGGTGCGGCTCATGCGCTTAGCAATACGCTAACTCCCTCTCAGAAAAAGATAATACTTATAAGAAATACTCACCTGATCTAGATCTTGTACTTTCCAAACTGTGCCTGGTCGTAAAATACGCTTAAATATGATATTTTAATTTGTCCAGATTGCGTATATATTATTATAAAGTCGTGATTTCAAAAGTAAAAAAAAAGTGTTTAGGTGCCATTAGCTAGAATCGAAACCAAAAATGTAGCATTCAAAGCTGGCGACGTTACCACTGTACCAACGCAACATACATATGAACTGATAAAAATCAAAACTTCAGAATAAACTAAGATGAATGTACAAAATGTACTACGATTTTTACAATTTTCACTCGTTTTGACATCCCAAAAACTATTTTAATCGGCTAATGAACCATGAAAAACAGCCCGTAAAAATCCAATCATTTGAGGTCCCCATTGCCACTTTGCGACATTTAGTTTTGGAATAAATAGTTTGAAATTGTAGAGACAGGCAGGCAGAAGACAGACAGACATATAGCTTTTATATATTAGATTATTACGATAGCGTGTGCGTTATTTTGTGTGCCACGCTTACATCTATTTCTTCCGAGTGACTGTCGTTAAATTGTTACTAGCCTAGGTGCCCGGCGTTGCCCGAATGTTGGAGGTGTGTGTTGAGCAAAAAAAATAAAAATAAGTGGTAGTAGGAAGCAGGCTTTAACTCGTACCACGAATGAGTAAAAGACGTGAAAAAAGTGACGTCTTTGCCGTTGCGTCTGTCATCAAACCGGAAGTTGCGAAGGTTTAGATTTAGTGTAGTCAATCATTCTTTCGAAAATATCCCCGAAAAAAAAACGACATTACCTTGTAGAAAATTGCCCAGTTAAGAGTAAAGGAATTAATGTCTTTTTAGCGAATGTTTCTCCATATTTGTCATTCGAAGGGTCGTGATTACTAAAGGATACCGATCTTGTGAAGATCCGTCGCTCTGTCGAAAGTTTTAAACAGACATACATACATACATACATACATACATTTAAACATACAGGTAAGATTTATATTATAGACTAGCTTGGGTGCCCGTCGTTCCCCGAGTCCTTGGGGGGGGTGTTAAGCAAAAAAACTGTGGTAAAGGTAGACAGGCTCGCACCAGTATCGTGAAAGAGGAAAAGAACGTGAAAAAAAACGTGACGTCTTTGCTGTTGCGCCCATCGCTAATTCGGAAGTGACGTAGGTTTAAATTAAGGCTAGGCAATCGAAAAGAGGAGATGACTTTCGAAAATATTGACGAAAAAAGCTACCCCTCCCTATAGAAAAGTGCACAGTTGAGGGTGAAGGAATTGATGTTTTTAGCCAACTTTTCGATATTTGTCGTCCGAAGGGCGGAGATTGAAAAGGATATTGATCCCGTGAAAATCCGTCGCCTTTGTCCATAGTTTTAGGCAGACATACAACCATACATACATACATTGAAACAGATAGGTGAGATTTATATTATAGAATGGCATGGATGCCCAGCATTGCTCGGGCGTTTAGAGTATTAAAAAAGTGGCAGTAGGCAGGTAGGCTAGTATCTGTTACGCGAAGGCGGAAAAATAAGTGAAAGAAAACCTGAAATCTTACCGCCACGCTACGATGCGAGAGAAACTGAAACGCGTCTAAATTAATTAATGTCAATCATAAAGTTGACTTGCTAAGTTAATGAATTCACGCAGGCGCAGAAATGAGCGTCTGGCTGGAGGCTAGTTAAGCTTTGCGCTTTCCGTCATTTTATTTGTTTCCCCACGATTTTGGGGAAAACCAGCTCCCCACAAAAGGTCCAAATGAATAGCAATTGTCTGATATGAAGGGTTTCCCGCCCCCACATTGATCAAAGCTAATTTCCTTTCTTGACTTCCCGGCCGAGAAGGCCGGCGAACATGTTCCCTTCGATTAGTTCCGCTTTATTTATACGAAAAAGATAAACAAACACGCGAAAGTATGGAAAAGAGGGAAGTTTATTTTTTACTTTGATCAAAATAAACGTAGACACAACGTCTGTTCGCAAATCGTAGATATTATAATCTAGGAAGTATATAAAAAGTTCTAAATAAATGTAACCTCGTCAAGAAGCTAGGTGAAAAAAGACTTTCTTGTACACACAAAAATTTACATACACATACATACATACACACAGTTCTATTTACATAACAACAGAGACAGAGGTAGAGATTAAATACGTGAGACCAAGCATCAACTTTCATAACACGTTTCAATAAATCTTAAGCCAAAGCAAATGTTCTCAAGATTTTGCAACTGTTCTAATTTAAAATAGAAAATATTTCATCAATCAATTCTGGTGGCATGGGTTCGTGAAATGGGGAGTGGCAAAAACATTTGCGACAACACGCAACAAAATAGTGAATTATAAGCAGATGGTATACATATACCATTCATATAATCTTACAAAAGGTTTGGATGCCAGATGTAGGTGACACTTTCATATGTTCCAGTAAACGTTCTCTCATTTAATGAATATTTCGCCATCATTTTATTTGAGTGGAAAAAACCGATATGGATTTACAACTCTTCATAAGAAAAATATTTGAGGTGCAGATGTTTACGCATAATATTAAATTCTCATAATCTATCACTGAAATATATTTCCCGTTGTATATATCTGTATATAAGAATATTTGTATATAAAATGATAAATCAAATTCAACTGTATAATTAAAAATTGAAATGTGGAAAATCTAAGAACTCGGTGTTTCGCCTACTGCTTCGTTAGCTTTATCAAATGTTAAAAAGACTGAAGTGGCTGTAATTTGGAGGTATGATACTACATACATACATACGTGTATATATATATATATATATATATATAGAGAGAGAGAGAGAGATATGCATATATATACACACACACACACATATATATATATATATATATATATATATATATATAACTCATGTTCAGCCATTACAAAGCATATCGCAACTTGGAAGTAAGAGGCTATTTAGGGTCCATGTTTAGAAAGATTAACAAGATATTTGTTTATGTTACAGGTAAACTTCTGAATATCAGTACAGCCAGGGAAGCAGGCAGACGGAAGATAATTCCAAAGTCCAGTTGTTCGAGGGAAGAAACTATTAGAATAGAAAGCTTTCGGGCATTTAGGGGCAACAAGAGTGAAGAGGTGAGACCTTATTGCGAAGCAAATGTGTCGAGAATATCTATAATATAAAGCTGAATGTGTGTGGTCACGAATAGGCTCCTATATGGTTGACTATTTTAAAAAAACTGATTACGCATAATGATAGAAGATGTATCGACACACACGAATGAGTATGTTTGATCTGGCAGAATGGTGGTTCATTAAAATTATGGGGTCTGCGCTGGCGCCTGGTCCACAAAGTATGGAATAAAAAAATTAAAATAATAAAAAAAAACGTTTACAAGTGTTTTTGATATAGATGTATATAAGAATACTTTGATAAGTATCTTTTAACTTAAATAGGGATGGTATAATAAAGTTGTGAGATCTGCGTTCGCGACTGGCCTCCATAGAATGGAAATAGTCACAAACTTTAATAAAGACTTTTCATATCTATCTGCGTAAGTATACTTTGATAATTATGTTTCAGTTTGAAGAAATATGGTATAATAAAATTATGGGGTGTTCGTTCGCACCTGACCTCCATAGAATGGAAATATGTCACAAAGTTTAACAAGATTTGTTAATATAGATCCACAGAATATTGTGATAAGTGTTTCAGTGTGAACAGGTATGGTATAATAAATTATGAGGTTTATCTATTTTATTTTTACTTTCATCATATTTTACTTTGGTTTTGATACCCCCAAATTCGAAGCTATCTCTTTACAACCTTTCCTTTTCGTAACCTATCATACTTTCATAAATGAGAGTCCATTTTCTGTAGGATGTTTTTGAACCCAGTCAACGACGGGTACTTTTGCTAGTACATATATATATATATATATATATATATATGCATGTTTGTATGTATGTATACATACATAGATACATACGGTACCATGTAACCCAGTACTACCTGCCTCATGATCGGGTCACCGGCGACTAAACTGGTTCCCCCACCAGACTTGTTTGGTGAGGAAGGTGGCTAGTCTTTCTGAAGGATTAAAAACAAGACCTTCCAAAGGGTGAATGAACTATTTTTCGGGGTCAACGGTCAACTAGCACCGTGTGTGTTTGCGTATATGTATGTGTGCGTTGGGGTGGAGAGGGCTCCCGCAAGCCGTGGTGAAAGCAACTTTTCTAGGAGAAGCAAATCTCAGATTTAAAAAACATAAAGCGGGAGACCAGTACCCGCATTAAGCTGGTCTTCAGTTTAACCTGTTGCTGGCTATCTTGCTCTTGCATGTTGCTGAATCTCAACATTTTGAACCGAGAGAGAGACTTAGCTGTCGTACAAAGCTAAGACTCTGTAACGTCATCTGTGTATAGATACTCTCTCATGCATTTGTCTATTAAAATGTTCCTGTGGCGATGGACGTAATTTTTGGGCTCATGGACTTAAAGTGTCTGAGGGAGTGGCACTCGTCTGACAAGACGTTGCAATCATCATGTATGTATGTATGTATGTATGTATCATCCGATTTCTAAAGTTTATAATTACAAAAGGGAGAGATTCATTTATATAAGGATGAGAGAAAAAAGCATTAACTAAATTTGTTAAATAGAAATAGCCTTAACACTTGCATAAGCTGATTTCTCTGAAGTCTTCTATAAATATAAAAGCGAAAATGAATGTATGTTTGTATGTGTGTTCGCTTTTTCTGTATGTCTACAAAAGGCTTTTTTCAGAGAAGCAGTTGGTCGCTTCACAACTTTTTAAAACATTTTATATCACATATAAATCGTAATATCTCACAGTTAACAACGAAGCTCGCCTGTCTATTTAATTTGCTCGGTTTCGGGAAGATAAATATTCAACATTTGTCGCTTTTTCCTATAACATCTTGGGGGGGGGAAGCGTTCAGCAGAAAATGAAATACTATCTCGCAGTCAAACTTGACCTCATTAACTCATTAAAACGGGCACCTGCTAAATCCAAGTAAATCCGTGTTTCCGTTAGCATCTCGCGGTGGGGCAATGGTTAACGTCGCACGTTTTATTTTTTTGTTTGTTTTTTTTTTTTACACTTTAATTTACAACTTTGCCTCAAGGGTTGGGGTTCGATCCACATACTTACTTTTTTTTAACCCCACCCCCACCCCCGGAGTTTCCACACACACCTCCAAACACCCGGGCAATGCCGCGTACCCCTCGCTAGTCAATTATAAAAGAGAATTTTACTATATAAGGATGAAAAGTAAAAACCTTAACTAAAATTGTTAAATAGAAAACGGGGATTCTCAGCTGCTTATCATGTAACTGTTTCGGAGATTCAAAAACAGGACAGCTGTTAAATAATACCACTCCCCCCACCAAAAAAAAAAAGAAAATGTAGAATAATACGGTTTCTATTTATACTAAAATGTGAAAAAAAATGAATAAATAAAATAAAAAGATAAACTATTAATAAGTAACTTTTACAAGATTACAAGAGTTTTTCTGCTACATGTTAACGAGCGAAATTTGTGCTCGATAATTTATTTTCTACATAGTTGTCACTATTCTAAACAACGTTTGCCATGAATTCATTGATGCGCGTCATGACAGTAGTTGCTTTTTCAGAGTGCCTTACACTCAAGATTAAACTTTCTGGCTATGAATGCATAAGTTCAGTCATCATGGTGCAATTCGCAATTCTAATTATAATATAGAAGACATTCATTTGTAAACGTTATCATGGGCTCCTGATTTCGAATCTCGCTAGATTCAGCCACTTTAATAAGTCGTAGACGACGAAACACGTGTCAGTGGATAATTATATTTTAAAAATAATATATGCCGCTCCCCATTTAGGGGGTACCAAATTGGTCAAAGGGAAAAGTATTCCAACTCGCATTTAGGTAAAAATGCACTTTCGTATAAATAATTGAATTCGTTCAATGAGTATCGCTAACAAAAACAAATAAAAACATCTATATAAAAAGCGATACATTCTGTAGTCGAGCTAGGTGGTCCCGTGGTAGAGGTTTAGGCTTCTTATAATGGGGTCCTGATTTCGAATCTCGCTAGATTCAGCCACTTTAATGAGTCGTAGACGACGAAACACGTGTCAGTGGATAATTATATTTTAAAAATTATATATATATATATATATATATATATATATATATATATATGGAATTAATAAAAAAAATAATAAAAATTATATATATATATATATATATATATATATATATATATGGAATTAAATCCTCATGGGAAGAATTTGTTGCGAGGGACAGATAAATGTGAAGAGCTATAGCACACGATGGCACCTTGAACCTTGAGAGGAGACGGAGAGACATTAAAGAGGTTATGGGGAGGAGGAGGAGAAGAAGAAGAAGAAGAAGAAGAAGAAGAAGAAGAAGAAGAAACAAGCGACGAGTACGACTCCGTCCCTCCCCTACCCTGCCTTGCGAAAACTGTCCACGACTTTTCCGCCATAGATTCGGATTAAACTGCCATGTCGAACACAAGGCATCATCCACCCCACTAGACTAGTGAAAAGGGACAGGACCCCATACTCGGATGCGAGTGTGAGCTGACGAAGACGGGGTAATTAAAAAGAGGTAAAGCCAATGTCGTACCGATTGTCAAGGACGTATCACCGACTAATACGAACAACAGTGACTAAAGTTGTTTCAATATTATATGTGTATAAAAATGTGTCTAAGTAAGGATGTTACTTGCTCTTCAAGATTGGTGCAACATTCACCAGCAGTCGTTAATCTCGTAAACTGATTTCACAAGTAAGACAGTTTAGTTGTTTCTTTTTATTAGTGAGTCTTAATTCATCTAGGCCAAGAAATGGGAGGATTAAAGTTTATTTGATTAACAGCCGAATCATCTCTCTCTCTCTCTCTCTCTCTCTCTCTCTCTATATATATATATATATATATATATATATATATATATATATATATATATATATATATATTGTGTACAGAAAGTTGTTAGTTGAGACAGATCATTGGTACCGTCGGTTTCAAGCCCGATAATAGGGCCCGTTTAAGGTATCCTTATGATCTGTCTCAACTAACAACTTTCTGTACACAAAATATAAATACGCTCTTACAATTTGGATTTTCCTTTTAATTGAGCACTCTGCTGGAATTCTTTTTCCAAAAAAACTAATCATATATATATATATATATATATATATATATATATATATATATATATATATATATATATATATATATAAGCGAAAATGTTTTGTGTGTGTGTGCAATTTTTTCGTATGTCGAGTAAAGGCTTTTTTCGGGGGGAGTGCTCGAGGGAGGGGTCCCGGAGGGGGGTTCATTGTTTCTTAAACTTTTTATATATTTCTTAGATGATAATATCTCCGATTTACGGAACGAGGACGCGTTTATCTTTTATTTCAGCGATTTTTATGTTACAAAATTCGCGTACTGATTTCATTTCTCTATGGCGTGATGTTTGACCTAGAAAACCACACGCTGACGTTCGTTTAACCAGCTGCTTTTTTTAACGTTTAATGTCAACCATTCGCAATTCCCTGCTCTTGTAGCGTTGTGGTAAGATATCAAGCCATTCACCTCAAGGCTTCTAGTTCAAGCCTACCTTCCTACCAAAACTTTTTTCTTTTACACCGACAAACAGACGGGCAACGCCAGGAACCACCGCTAGTATATATATATATATATATATATATATATATATATAAGATCAAATGTGTGTGCGTGTGCGTGTGTGTGTGCTAGTAGTTCTCGCAAAAACTTTCGACAGAGATAGCGGATACTGACGAGATCGGTATAGTTTTTAAGCTCCGTCCTTCAGACGACAAATATCAAAATATTCGCCAGAAATATTAATTTCTTCATCCTTCAGAAAGAGTGCTACGATTTGTAACCTTCTCTCACTGCCTCCTCTTACCCCAACCTGAACCCGCTGGACTATTTCGTTTGGTCATATGCCGAGAACATTACCAACGTGACCTCCCACAACACTATAGCCAGCCTCATCGCGCCATTCGCCGAGTATTCGCCGAGCTCCCGCCGACGCTTGTAGAATAGGCATCCTCCCAGTTCCGGACCTGTATCAAGGCGGTGATTGTGGCTGAAGGCATCTACATTGAATAGGTGTCAGTTCTACTACATAATCAAGTTACCTGAATATATTTTTTCAATAAAAGTTTTAAAATAAATCCGTGGTGTTGTTTTATGTAATGCGATAAATTTATCGTTTGTCCGTGTAGAAGGAAAGAAAATAGAAGAAAACATGATTCAGAAAGCAACTTAAAACAAAACATGAAAAGCCATATTGCATGGTTACGTTCATTCCTTTATCCTTTATGCATCGTTACGCATCGTGAATTGCAGTGCATGCATGCTAGATTTAGATGAACACAGAAATTAAATTATGTTTTTGAAAAGAAAATAAAAAGAAATTTTGATATAAGTACTACGTTAATTTACGTAATGAATGAGTTGAATTGAAATTTAATTAATCGCCGTTTCTTTGCTGTTTCAAGTGGCTTCTCTGCTATTTTTATACTTTTGTTTCGAATCTCATTATGAAGAAAATGGAGTGTTGAAGTAGATTAAAGACTTAAATATACGTTTATTCGCTTTGTTAACATTTACTTCATATTTTCATGCCACTTAATTAGAACCTATACAACTATTATCATTATTATTATTATTATTATTATTATTATTATTATTGTTGTTGTTGTTGTTATTATTATTGGCTCACAAGGAGCTTTCACACATGTCATAAAGGATCTCTCTTTGAGAAGAGCCTATGGTGTTTCCTGGAAGCTGAGTAACTACACGTCTCCCCAGATATCGATTACTCTCCACCTCTTTCGATCACATTTGCAAATCACTTTGCATTATCGAAATAGCCACTTACCATTGGTTTCTCGCTAGCAGCAGCCATCGCTTTCCACTAGAGTTTTTGTGGCAATAAATCTCTCCAAGGTACCAGTTCTCTTGTCATTTGTCCAGCGGAAGTCTGGTCAGCGCTCTCTCCGCGGTCCTTCCATCCTCCTTGATCCTTCTCAGCTATTTGGCATGATTCTTCTTTTGGGGGTGATGATTGGGTAATGAGGGGGATGGGAGAGAGAATAGTGAACTTATAGATATGCAGCGTCAATGTTCTTGGTTAAATGTAACGCTTCATGTCTTGTCTCCCCAGCAGCTCTTCTGGCCCGCGCATGTGGCTCGTGTATTAATCTCCACATTCAAGGGTTTTCATTAATATTTCAACCGTTTTCATTATTGTTATTCGTTGTATCTTTCTAGCCATTCCTCTGATTCTAATCTCTCCCATTCTTTTTCCAAAGTTTTTTTTTGGGAATTGTTCCTAGCGTTCTTACTATTATAGGTACTATCTTAATTTGTTTTTTCATCATCCAAATCTCTTTCATCTCTCTGGCTAGCTCTGTGTATTTCCCCCTTTTCTCCTTTTCTTTTAATATTTATCCTGTGATCAGCTGGAACAGGAAAGTCTATGATTTTACAGGAACTTTCTTTCTTGTTAATGATTACGACATCCGGGTTTCTTGCTTGGATGGGTTTTCCGTCTGTATGCTCATGCCCCATAGGATTTTGTGATTCTCGTTTTCAAGTACTGTTGCCGGGTTATGCTTGTACCATTGTATGTGCGTTCGAGATGCAGCTGTTTGTATAATTCCCAGTGTACTACTCTCTCCACTTGTTCGTACCTGTTCTTGTATCCCTTTTTGGGCCAGTTTGCGGCGTTCGCTTACTGTATGGTTTATCGTTTCGTCTCTATTTCCATAGAGTCTGCACTTGCTGTGTTCTTGTGTTTTGTCGATCTTTGTTTTGATGTAATTGGTTCTTAACGAGTTACCATGCGCTGTTATTAGGGCTTCAGTTTCTTGGTTTACATTTCCTTTTCGCATCAATCTCCAAGTGTGTTCGTTATTTTCATCTTTTTTCATTCTTATGAATCTTCCGTGTAGTCGTTTATCTCCACATTTTTCTTTTCTCGTCTTAACCTTTGTCTCTCTGTTTTCTGTTTTGTTGATTTTTTCAGAGTCTCTTGCTGCTACGATTATTCTTTCGGTGATTATTATTATTATTATTATTATTATTATTATTATTATTATTATTATTATTATTATTATTATTATTATTTTTATTAATATTATTATTATTATTATTATTATTATTATTATTATTATTCTAAATCTGAAATAATCAACGTTCGTATTATTTGAATTATTCAGACTACGTTTCTAATTTTGAATGTTATTCACACAAGGTTTCGGAAAATGTAACCCTTGCCCTTCTTCAGAGGTATCTTAAGTCTCAAATAATTCACAATTTTATTTATAGTACCGCCTGCACTAAGACTAAGATACTGCCCCAAACCCCCTCGGGGGTCCGGGCGACAAGATCAAGGTGTGGTGTCTGTTCCGGCAGATGCTGCAAAGCTATGACTAGCAAAGACCAGCTATGACTAGCAAAGACCATATGTGGGGCCAACCCCACATATCTAAACTTGGTCACTGAAGGGGCAACCCTTCATATCAACAGTTTCTAATCCAGCTCCCATTTCCCACCTCTCGGGAGCTGGATCCCCCTTTCCCTCCCCCCTTCCCTCCATCTCCACATTAAAAAACGGCCTTGTGCCTAATTTGCTCAGTGGGGAAGCAAATAAATACAACTGCACTAAGACTAAGATTTTATTCCGGTCTTGATTAACGGAACAGAGACATACTAATCTCGTCGAATAAAGGTTTCGTTCAAAATGCCGTATGGATTTTCGAATTCGACTGAAAAATACCAAATTTTAACAAAATGTTTGAGGCTGGAATGCATTGTTGATCATTTTTCGGGGAGAGGGCTTTTGAAGTACAATTTGATCGGATTTATTGACTTTTTGGATTTTGGGATCGCTTGACTTTCATTAGGTTTACTATTGGATGCCAATGCATTAATCGTTCGATTTTTCCAGTTTTCTTCTCGTAGACATCAACGATCACGGCTCCCCATTCTACCCTGTCCTCGGTTTCTCATTAACTCATTGTTAGTGCCTTCTTTATTTGTTACAAATTTGTTTAAACTGTCTGTGAATTTTGTGCATTGTCATCCTTTGCTCTTGTTCCTACATATTTTGTCACTTCATAACAGTTTCTCTAGTCCGTAAGCCCTGATTATATGACCGATAAAATTCAGCTATCTCTGATGGTATTGAGATGGTATCCCTTGTATTTTAATAAAGTTTTTATTTACACTTAGATTGCTTACATCTGAATTGTCTTTTGCTTCAGGGATTACAACTTTTTTTACACATGAATCACAGTTATCAAGGCCCGGAGGCCATTCAAGGATAAGGGTTAATGGGCATACATTAGTCAGTGTGATTATAGCGTAAATAAAAAGTAAATAAAAAGTAAATAAAAAAAATGAGCTCCGAGGCGGCGCCAATATTAACCGTATGTATCGCTTGAAAAATAACAACAATAACAAAAATCTAAATTTATAAGCGATAAAAATAAACAGTATAATTAATCTAGGGATTATGGCCTAACGGTTAAGGTACCGGACTGTGGTAAACATGGTCTGAGGTTCGATCCCTAGAAACAGTTAAACTACGCTGATGAGAGGTAAAAACCTTGAAACACGCGTGTACGTAGATTACTGTTTTAAAAATAATATATATAATATAATAATATATATATATATTAAAAAAAAATATATATATAGTTCTTGGATTTAAGGGAGGTGGTGTTTGATATATATAAGCCTGAAGAGTCCTAGAATGTATGTATGTGTGTTCAAATTAATGATAACAATTTACGCACTTTTTTTTAATGTTTACACCACGTGGATATAGAGAAAACAAACAATAAAACGAATTCTATGGATTTTTGACTGAGGATTCTTCATGAGGTGATAAAAAGCGAAATGCTTTGTATAGCTTGATTGCCATAAAAATACTTTCGTTTCATGCTATATTTGTGTGTGTGTGTGTGTTATTACTGACCAGCCGTGGCATTCACGAATCGTCCGAATTGCTCCGGTTCTGCACCATTCTTAACAACTTAACCATACTAATGTCCGCGATATCCTTCACGTTATCTGACCTTCTTGTGTTTGGTCTTATTTTGCCAGGGGTTGTACCAAAAGATCAAATCTTTTGTTAGACCGTTTGTTCTGGTCACATGTCCCAAAAATCGCGATTCCCTGTCATTAATGTTGTCCAGCAGTCTTTCGTATGATCCAGTCTTCTACATAATACACTCATGTGTACGTTTGTATACCCAGCTTACACGAAGAAGTCCACGGTTGCATCACAGTTCAAAAGCAGCAATTTTCCTCTTGACTTATAAACAACTTTGTTGTTACCAAACACCTGTTTTCAGCATCACTTGTGTTTCGTGTTTCGTGTTGATTTGTACATATATATATATATATATATATATATATATATATATATATATATATATATATATATATATATGAAGACAAAGTACACGATATATCATGATATATCTACTAATATATGAAAGCCACAGGTTATTTTCACAAGTTTCTTGTTTATTTTTTTTTCAATTTTCTCCCAAAACAAGGCACGGTGCTACTATCGAGGTCATAAGTTGCAACAATATTATGAAGGAAGGTGATAGTTCTTTCCTCAAAGTTTCTGTACAAAAAATCAAAAAATATCAGTTCCTAAAAATAGGTTTCTTTTTATAGATAAAACATAATTATTTTTTCCCAGGGGAATTCTTATACGTTACACCGGCAAGGAAGATAATCAAATCGTAGAAAATTATGTATTCTTAAAACAAAAATTTAAAAAAAGCAGAATTATTGACATCTGGAGATACAGCTCGATGCTAGATCATTCGCCTACAGATCGAATGATCCCGTTCTCAAGCTCGCGTGTACCTCACCATTTTATTTATTTTTTTCTAATTAATGAGATCAGTTTAAGATTAAAGAGGAGATACCATTTAAAATCGCAGCAAATCATTTCTTTGTTTTCATAAAAGTAAACATTGGTCAGAAGGCACTTTTTTCAGAGCATTCATCGTCAAGCTCCAATATTATTGATATTGTAAACAAACGGAGGCGGAATTTCATGAACGACATTATGATTTTTTATTTATTTATTTATTTATTTTCGAATTAGTCCACCAAGCAAATTATCCCTTGTAATATATTATATTCCACAATGGGTTGATTTAATAATAATGCATATGCAATCTGCATAAATTAAAATATCATGTTTAAGCATTGTACGGCCAGTCAACGCAGAACAGCTGGCTAGTATATATAGGTTCGCTGAAAAGAAAATCCGCACATGTCATTTTTTCAAAAATCCGTAAATTTAAGAAAATTTGAATGTAACGGTTTAAACAACCTATATGTCATTTCAGTCACCTTTTATTTCTCTACTAGCGGGGGTACCCGGCGTTGCCCGAGTGTTTGTTTCCGGGACGGGGAGGAGTTTTAAAAAATGTTATGGTAGGTAAGTAGGAAGGATCAAACCCGGAGTCATGAGTAAAAGTAGGAAAATAAAGTGTAAAAAAAACAAAAAAAAAAAAACATCTGCAACGTTAACAGTTCGGCCACCAAGAAAAGTCCATTCCAGTTGTTTAGGAAAAAAAAAAACGACTACGGTAGGTCGGCGCGAACGTGAAAATATAATTTGAATTGTCCAGCACGCTAACCACTACGCCACAGAACACTGCAGCTTAGTTTAGTGATTTTAAGTAACTTCACATGAAAGAACTACGAAGCCAAACCGGTGTTCTCTTCTCAACTGTTCCTTGTGGACGATCCCCAAACGGTGTTAAGTGGTGGCAGGGGGAGGAGGAATTCATAAGAGAGAAAATATTTTACCACTTCCATTGATCTTAACCGATTTTGGTCGTGACTTCTCAGCAGAAAAAGTATAGAAATCTAAGATTATCGAGGAATTTGAGAAATAATAAGCCTATAACACACCTCAGATATTGTTCTGCCGCGTGTGCATATTATATTTGCATGAAATATCTTGATTTTTAATCCGATTATGGTCAAAATCAGACGCGAAAAATGAGTTCATTTTATTTATATAGAGAAGAGAAGAGAAGAGAAGATAATTTTACCTGCTCATATTTGACTTTTAATTGAAGTATGCAAGAGGTCACGTCAATTTAAAAAAAATTCACTTCAAATCGAGAAGGCAAAAAGAAACTTCGCACAATGGACAATTGTTATTTAAATGTAACTTTAGAACAGTAATGCAACAAAAATGCAACAAGAACACAATGACATAGTTATTATTTAGTAGCATAGTCTTTCTGCAATTTGGTACCTTCCAAATTTTGAGGCATTCTCTTTTCGGTGAAACGGGATGCCACTTCTTTTTTAATTTTTGTCCAAAGTTCTTCCATATTTGAAATTTTATCATTGCGTATCCGTTGCTTGATGTAATGCCATACGTTTTCGATTAAATTAAGGTCTGAAGATTTTTCAGGTCAATAAAAACACGGAATAGCATGCTTTTCAAGGAACCTCTTGACATTGCCAGCTGTGTGAATGGAAGCATAGAGGTAGGGTAAGTCATCCAAATTCCGGCCAAAGTAGGGTAGAAAATGCTCAGTCAATATATTAATGTACTTGGTCGAAATAAATCGACCTTGCAAGCGACCAATAGGTCCTGGAGCATTGACATTAATAACGCCCCAAACAAAAAAAGTGAACCTCTACCACCTTACAGCGTTGAAATTGTGCACCTAGGATTAAATTCTTCGTCCTTCCTTCGACGAACGTACTTCACTGTCTAGCTTATTGAACTTGCTTTCGTCGCTAAAAAATCACTTTCGACTAATATGAACTTCATTGCATCGTAATCCTCATTGCATCTAACAAAATCCAGGCGGCGCTTTCTGTTCTTTACAGAAATCATCTTGCAACGCCGTCTCGCAAATTAAATTACTTCAATATGTTCTTAACTGTAGAAAAAGAGCACTTTTTTTTAACAAGATTACACTGTTGTTGGATTTGGGGAACCGTTTTAAATTTGTTTCTAAGGCTGCAGATCTTGCTAATATTGTCTTTCCTGTAAGACGTAATTATAGGAGGACAAGAGTAAGGAACACTGCAAGTGTTTTGGTGATTTACACAGTCATTCGTACCGTTTTCTCATCAAATTTCAATTTGCGGACGATTTCTCGATTGGATTAACAAGAAAGGTGGAAATTTATGAGTTATTGATGATCACAAAGAAAGACTCGAGGAATATGGAATAAATGTTGCGTTGTATCACCTGGGAACAACAATTACGATTGGAGATGCGAAAAAGTGTGTGTTTTACAATTGGAGATGCGAAAAAGTGTGTGTTTTACGATTGGAGATGCGAAAAAGTGTGTGTTTTACGATTGGAGATGCGAAAAAGTGGGTGTTTTACAATTGGAGATGCGAAAAAGTGGGTGTTTTACGATTAGAGATGCGAAAAAGTGTGTTTTACGATTGGAGATGCGAAAAAGTGGGTGTTTTACAATTGGAGATGCGAAAAAGTGGGTGTTTTACGATTGGAGATGCGAAAAAGTGGGTGTTTTACGATTGGAGATGCGAAAAAGTGGGTGTTTTACAATTGGAGATGCGAAAAAGTGGGTGTTTTACGATTGGAGATGCGAAAAAGTGGGTGTTTTACGATTGGAGATGCGAAAAAGTGGGTGTTTTACGATTGGAGATGCGAAAAAGTGGGTGTTTTACGATTGGAGATGCGAAAAAGTGGGTGTTTTACAATTGGAGATGCGAAAAAGTGGGTGTTTTACGATTGGAGATGCGAAAAAGTGGGTGTTTTACGATTGGAGATGCGAAAAAGTGTGTGTTTTACGATTGGAGATGCGAAAAAGTGGGTGTTTTACGATTGGAGATGCGAAAAAGTGGGTGTTTTACGATTGGAGATGCGAAAAAGTGTGTGTTTTACGATTGGAGATGCGAAAAAGTGGGTGTTTTACGATTGGAGATGCGAAAAAGTGGGTGTTTTACGATTGGAGATGCGAAAAAGTGGGTGTTTTACGATTGGAGATGCGAAAAAGTGGGTGTTTTACGATTGGAGATGCGAAAAAGTGGGTGTTTTACGATTGGAGATGCGAAAAAGTGGGTGTTTTACGATTGGAGATGCGAAAAAGTGGGTGTTTTACGATTGGAGATGCGAAAAAGTGGGTGTTTTACGATTGGAGATGCGAAAAAGTGGGTGTTTTACGATTGGAGATGCGAAAAAGTGGGTGTTTTACGATTGGAGATGCGAAAAAGTGGGTGTTTTACGATTGGAGATGCGAAAAAGTGGGTGTTTTACGATTGGAGATGCGAAAAAGTGTGTGTTTTACGATTGGAGATGCGAAAAAGTGGGTGTTTTACGATTGGAGATGCGAAAAAGTGGGTGTTTTACGATTGGAGATGCGAAAAAGTGGGTGTTTTACGATTGGAGATGAGAAAAAGTGGGTGTTTTACGATTGGAGATGCGAAAAAGTGGGTGTTTTACGATTGGAGATGCGAAAAAGTGTGTGTTTTACGATTGGAGATGCGAAAAAGTGGGTGTTTTACGATTGGAGATGCGAAAAAGTGGGTGTTTTACGATTGGAGATGCGAAAAAGTGTGTGTTTTACGATTGGAGATGCGAAAAAGTGGGTGTTTTACGATTGGAGATGCGAAAAAGTGGGTGTTTTACGATTGGAGATGCGAAAAAGTGGGTGTTTTACGATTGGAGATGCGAAAAAGTGTGTGTTTTACGATTGGAGATGCGAAAAAGTGTGTGTTTTACGATTGGAGATGCGAAAAAGTGTGTGTTTTACGATTGGAGATGCGAAAAAGTGGGTGTTTTACGATTGGAGATGCGAAAAAGTGGGTGTTTTACGATTGGAGATGCGAAAAAGTGGGTGTTTTACGATTGGAGATGCGAAAAAGTGGGTGTTTTACGATTGGAGATGCGAAAAAGTGGGTGTTTTACGATTGGAGATGCGAAAAAGTGGGTGTTTTACGATTGGAGATTCGAAAAAGTGGGTGTTTTACGATTGGAGATGCGAAAAAGTGGGTGTTTTACGATTGGAGATGCGAAAAAGTGTGTGTTTTACGATTGGAGATGCGAAAAAGTGGGTGTTTTACGATTGGAGATGCGAAAAAGTGGGTGTTTTACGATTGGAGATGCGAAAAAGTGGGTGTTTTACGATTAGAGATGCGAAAAAGTGGGTGTTTTACGATTGGAGATGCGAAAAAGTGGGTGTTTTACGATTGGAGATGCGAAAAAGTGGGTGTTTTACGATTGGAGATGCGAAAAAGTGGATATTTTAAACTGGTTTAAAGCTCATCCGTTACTGCGGAGTTTCTTTTTGCCTTCACGATTTGAAGTGATTTTTTTAATTGAAGTAAACACTAGTATACTTCAACTAATAGTCAAATATGAACATGTGAAATTATATAGGAAAAAAGGCGAATCAAATGAATTCTAGGTTGTTTAAGCAGTTGCTTTCAATTTAGCTTACATTTGCCGGTGGTCCAAAAAAATGACAAGTGCGGACATTCTTTTTAGCGGCATCAGAGAGATCTTAGTCACTTTTAAATCTAAACATTTCTTCTATAAGACAACATGTGATTCGAAGAAACCACGATAAAAAGAGCCATGTCTCTGCCTCTCTCATCGTGTGTTTATCTAGCTAGATGCATGATATCATTAATGTTTGACGTTATGAACTATGCACATACAGCTAGTATATATATATATATATATATATATATATATAGAGAGAGAGAGAGAGAAAGAAAGATATATATATAGAGAGAGAGAGAGAAAGATATATATATATAGAGAGAGAGAGAGAAAGATATATATATATATATATATATATATATATATATATATATATATATATATATATACTAGCTGTACGTGCATATATATTTGTGTGTATATATATGTGTGTGTGTGCGTCTATGTTGGTGTGCCTCTGTGTGTGCTCGCATGCAAGAATTGCTACACGCGTGCTTACTAGTTTTACGATGTATAGCGAGTAATTTTATAACTTTATATAACGGCAATAGCAAACCTCAATAATTTTCAATTACAAATTACATAATAAAACACTGTACAAATTTATATTCATTACAGCAATGTTTTAAAACCTACTTTACTTTGAAACCTATATAAAACATATATTCGCAACTTCAAAGTACTAACACTTAACAATCTGTCACGGCTTAATTAATACTCAAGATAAAAATGCTAGAATGTCATAAACTGTAATTAAAAATCTTCATTCTGATATCTTGGTGATTAGAAATACACTTACATGTGTTAATTTTTTATTACATTTTCATCCCAAACAAAGCACAGTGCAACTTTGATGTAGGGGCTAATATCAAGGACATAATTTGCAGGGATAACATGTAGGGGGTTGAGCAGCAAGATGTCTGTTCACATTACTCTTGAACCCCTGCGTGTCAGAACAGTTTGGGAATCAAGAACCCGGAAGGATATTCCAAAGTCTAGCATTTCTAGGGAAGAAACTGTTAGAATACAAGTCTTTCTTACATCTAAACATCTCTGCTGTGTAGGGGTGGGACTTTGCTGCTTTTCGGGTTTGTCGGAGGGGGGTATTTACGTCAAGGGGGTACAAGTTCGTCGGAGCATCCACCATTTAAAATACTTGTAGAACAGGCAGAGGGATGCAACATTTCGTCGATGGGGCAGAGGTAAAGCTTAGATGACAGTTCAGAACCTATCAGGTTGGAAACTCTCTTTTGAACCCTGTCCAGAAGCGAGAGACTAGCTGCAGATGCACTAGCCCAAATGTAACAACAATACTCCATACATGGGCAATGTTAGCCTTGTAGAGGTACAGGATACTTTCAGGCGTAAGTAACTTTCTAGACAGGTAGAGAGAGCCTACCTGCTTCGCAGCAGGCTTGGCAATAATCTCGATGTATCTGTTCCACCTTATGTTCCTCGTGAACGGTAACCTAAGGAGTTTGAACGAAGTAATATCAGGTAATGTACCTTGTGGAATATCTTGACTCGACATATGCATTTTTAGCTTAGCATTCAGAGATCTAATGTTGAATCAGTTTTCACGTAGCCCAAACTGGCGTACTTAGTTTGAAATGTGTTCTTGAGAAAACACGATCTGAATAATATTTATTTATTCTGATATGAACCACAAATTCGGAAGTATTATGTTTAGGAAATTTAAAATGAGGATTAAAGTATTTGATTATTTACATTTTTCGGACTACTATTCTCATGCAATTTTTTTCTATTGAGTCACCGATTATGAAGGTCCAACTGGCGTCATTTTCTACAACGGTTTTGGCTATGTCTCGGATGTTATATGAGTAGAAATATTGTAAGTATTAAATATAGGTTATCCTAATAAACCATAAATTACAAACCTTAGATAACAATAAAAGTATTAGACGTATACAATATTCATTGTTCATTATTTAATTCCAGACAACGTTGGGTCTCCCTGCTAACAAGCAATATGAAAGATCTGTATAACAAAGTTCGTGTATCTGAATTATTGAGATTTGGATTGATAATTTTTATTATTTGGTAAAATTTTGAATTTCTCGGACTACTGTTCTCATCTTGAGTGTCATTTTCATAACGCAAGAACCCGTGGGCAGTGGTTAGTGGGCTTGAAAATATCAATTGTAAAAATGATATTCACCTGAAAGTTGAAGGTTCAATTCTCAGAGTGGCGACCGAAAAATGCAATCACGATTTACTTATGACCTCTATACAGTTATAGCTGACGGAACAAGAGCATGCTACCCCCGTGAAGCAAATAAATTGCTTTCTAATTCCCGAGTTCGGCAGAAACATTCCCGAGTTCGACAAGATACACCTGAAGAAGGTCAGAAGTTACATCGATCGAAACGTTGTAAAGATAACACTCATGATGAAAACAGTAGTTCGATGAATCCAAATAATACAAATACCTAATCCTCATATCGAAAATTCAAAAACGTAATTCGGACTACCGTTGTATTCTTGTTCGAAACGTTTCGATTAATGTAACTTCTGACTTTCTTCAAGTGGCTCTTATCGAACGCATGAATATTTATGCCGAATGCGGGACTCTGCACTAGATTTCGAACAAAACACTTTTATTTAATCAAAGGGGATATTATGATCTTGTTTCGTCTACTATGAAGTAATTCGCAATTATATTCTGATTATGGTTCGCATTTTATATCGGAACTCCAATCTCACTTACAACTGGAGTTTACTATGATAAAGAAGAAGGTTGAAAGTTACAAGAGAAAACTACTCACGCTTGAAATTATCATGTACCTTTGTAAGGCCACCACTTGCCCACGTATGGAGTATTATTGTCACATTTGGGCTAGTGCATCTGCTACTAGCCTCTCACTCATAGACAGGCTTCAAAAGAAAGTCACCAACCTCATAGGTCCTGCACTGTCACCCAAGCTTCAGCCTCTGTCCTATCGACGAAATATGCATCCCTCTGCCTGTTCTACAAGTATTTTAATTGTGAATACTCTGACGAACTACAAGCACTTTCGACGTAAATACTCCCGACAAAACCGACAAACAGCTAAATCCCTCCCCACACAGCTGAGATCCCTAGATGTAAGAAAACTTGATTTGAGTGTCAATAGCAATACTCAAACCCGAAACCAAAACTTATGAAGAATTCTTGGTAAAATTATTTATTACAAGAAATGGTAGTACATAAATAAACGACCCGGATGTAGCGTGACACAGAAAATAACACATGCTATCGTATTAATATATAGATTCTCATGTGTTGGTCATTTGCTATAGTATTGGATCGTAGGGGTTTCTTTTAAAAAAACAACGGATAGTTGTAGGAATTCGGAGATGGGTAAAAAGATTTTCTGTTTCTTCAATAGTTTCTTCCCCAGAACTGCTATACTTTGGAACTCCCTTCCGGGATCCTGCTTTTCCAACTGTACTGACATGCAGAAGTTCAAGTGTAATGTGAACAGACATCTTACTGCTCAACTCCCTTCATAATATTCCTGATAGTAGCCCAACACTTCAAAGTATCACTGTGTCTTGTTTGGGGTGAAAATTAAAAAAAAAACAAGAAACAAGAAACGTTAAAAGCAGTCTTCGAAATTATCCAAATCATAAAAGTTCATGTAGAGAAAATTGAACAAACAGAAAATCTTCTACTGCTAACGGTTACTACGCTATTGTCCCAATGACTAACATTCATTAACCCTTATCGTGGAGTGGCCTCCGAGCCTTAATAAAAGGTGAACGCTTTTGTAAAAAAAAAAAAAAAAAAAAAAAAAAAAAAAAACCTTCAGAGAAACAAACATGTTAATAGAGACATAATTTGGAGAGGGGCAAGAAAATGGGGTTAGCCTCATATAAGCTTTATAACTGAAATCTAAAAAGAGAAGATGAAATCTTACAAATTTATAAAATCCAAACTTTTATGGATAACTGCCAAGGAACCCCAATGTGTCCTGGGATTGAATAATATCAGAGCTTTTGCAGTTTTAACAAAAGAGCTACAATAATATCAGAGCGTCCCCATTTACGCTGAACATCTACAGAATGCCAACATCAATATATTACATATGAATCAGTTCCACACATCCAATACTTTTATTATCATCGAAATTGGTAAAATACCCATTTACAATAAAATCGAGTGATTGCCTGCTCTAGTCAGGGACCCACTTCTGTGCACTACATGGAAGCTTCACATGCCTTCTTGCAGTGACTTACTTCACCAATATATTGTACCTATTTTATATGCCTCCTCACGGGAAAGAGTAAGACACCAGGGTCGTTTTTTTTTTACGTGGAGAAAAGGTACAAAAATAAAAATTTCTCAGTCGTGAAGGATTTCCCCTCCACCGAAAGAAAACAAGAAAATGGAAGTGCAGCATCTGAAGAACAGATACTACACTTTGATCTTGACCAAAAGAAGCTACTGTTGATTTTATGAAATTATTTTTTTAAAGTTACAAATGCAAAAGTAAAGTATTGTCGTTAAATTATGTTCTAAACAGAAACTCATTTTAAATGCGCTCTTGTCTTATCAGAGAACCTTCTGCTGACCTTATACACCAGGTTCTTCTGCTTGTGCGGTGATAAAACTTCTCAAATACACTTGACTGTATAAGAATGTTAACTTTGATCAAAATCGTTTTTTTTTTTTGTCTTTATCGGGATTTTTTTCGATTATCGATTTTTAATACTTATCGGAGGTATTCTCATTCAAAAGCTATCTAAGAACACTCCCAAACGCATAAAGTGCATTTCAAAACAATCAGCGCAGTCGTTTTGGGGTCTATAGGAAATGATTTTACACGCACGCGCGCAGACACACAGACAAATTGTCTTTATATATAAATAGATTATTTGGAGTTGAGTTGAAATGCTAACTGATAGAAGTCACACACTTCAGAGTCACTGCTGAGTGTATTTATTTGCTTCCCCACGAGAGCAAATTAGACATGAGGTCGTTTTTTAATGTGGAGAAGGAGGGGGAGGGAGAAAGGGGACCAGCTCCCGAGAGGTGGTAAATGGGAGCTGGATAGTGAGAGTGTCTTGCTATATAGGGTTGTCCCTACATGGACCAGAAACTCATTGCCACAAGGGCAATGCTCGAATTTTTACAAAACACTCCCGGAAGACCCAACATTCATCTATAAAATAGAATTCACAAATGTTATCAAAAATCTTACTCCTTGTATCTCCAAGATAATTACTTCCCTCATTCCCACAAATCCTAAAGCAGCTAACTTTTACACTACTCTTAAACTACACAAACTTCACAAATTCATAACAAACACAGACACTACCACCGCTACACCTAAAACTTTGGCCCTCAACCCTGACAACATTTATGAACTAGCGAAATCTCTTAACATCTCACCCCCTGGTAGACCCATCATATCAGGTGTTGGCACCCTAACAGAATATATCACTGGATATATAGATAAAATTCTAACCCCCTTATTACCCAACATCCCTAGCTATATTAAGGACACCACACATTTTATCAACACTATTGGACAAATCGACAATCTTTCACAAGAAATTATTTTAGTCACTGTAGACGTATCAGCTCTATACACTAATATTCCTCGTGAAGAGGAAGTAGAAGCCTGTAGAACATTCCTCCTTCACAATAATTTCCCCAACGACAAAATAGAAGACATTTGTAAGCTTATATACTTCATCCTCACACATAACAATTTAAATTTAACAATCAAAATTATCTTCAAATAAAAGGAACCGCCATGGGCACTAAAATGGTCCGTAGCTATGCCAACATTTTTATGCATATGCTAGAAACCAAACTCCTTGAAAACTTCCCCCCTCAAACCATTATTGCCGATACATTGATGATATTTTTTTCATATGGCCACATAGACTAACAAACCTAAAAAAATTCCACGAATGCATCAATAATTCACACAACAATATAAAACACTCATACGACTCCACCCCATTCTTGGACGTCACTATCATATCGCATAACAATAGACTATCTACGTCCCTCTACATTAAACCCACTGACAATCAGACATTCCTCAATTTCTATAGCAACCATCCATTAAACCTAAAAAATCTATCATTTACAGTTCATGCATACGAATAAAACGCATCTGCTCCGACCCCCTAGACTACATACACCATATCACAAAGCTTACGCAAAAATTCATCAATAATCAATATCCCATAAAGTATATTAAACAAGCCATTAAAAAAAACTAATAAAACTGAAAGATCCCGTCTTCTCCAGTACAAACAAAAAAAAGAACATTAACAAACGCATCCCAATGGTTTTCAACCACGGCCAACACATGCACAAAATTATAACGCACCTAAAAAAACTTACAACAACCCATAAAATAATTCAACTATTCAGTCTATATTTCACTTTCCACCAATTAATGCGATCAAACAACCACCCAATTTCTCAGTCATACTCACCTGCAAACGCATACAGGACACACAAAAAAATGGCAATTACAGATGCAATAAACCGCGATGCCTTATATGCATACACCTAAATACCACACCACTATTCAATATACCTGAATGTAACACTCACATAAAACCGCCGTGTCTAACATGTAACAGTTCTAATGTGATATATTACATATACTGCTCCATTTGCAACAATATAGGATATATTGG